>NW_026705809.1:0-307023 GCF_029867415.1 Vicia villosa | reverse complement strand
TTATTTGGTTATTTTTAATTTATCTTCGAATAAAAAAAAAAGAATATTTTATTTTTTTATAATAAATGGCTCATTTGCATTTTTTCTATGTCTTAAAATAGGGATGTTTGCGGTGTAGTTTGGGTGGTTTTGACAAAAAAAATATCCGAACCGCAAGAGAAAAATCGTGCGGTTTGGGTGGTTTTGACGAAAAAATCATTCAAATCGCAAGAGAAAAAATCGTGTGATTTGGTTTGGTTCGGTTGGCTTTTAAAGCCCCTCCAACAGTCACCAGTATATGCAATTCATTTCTTTTTTAGCTCATCCACGTCTGGAACAATAAAGATTTTTATGTTTACATAATAGAATTGATATTAATATTAAACTAAAAAAAATATAGTCGTATATACTTGTAAAACAAATCATAAAATTTAAAATAAATACCGTAATATCGGTCCATATTTGATCTTTCAATTCACTAGAGACTTCATTCCAATTATCTATCAAAATACTGACTTTGCTTCTACCTTGTACTTACACGTAACTCTTAAAACTATCGGCATTTTCACCACAAGCTTTACCTGTTCTTGAACAAAAATCAATCAGGTAGTTAATATCGCTTTCATGGAGTTTGACACATTGATCATCATTGTGGCACCTCTAATTTTTCTTTTTCTTTTACTTTTAGTAAATATTGTATGAGAGGCCCTAGTCGGATAGCCCATTTCTATTTAAACAAGAACTATACTACTCAACAACGACACTAATTAACATGTTGTGAAAAACGATACCAATAACAAAGTATAATAGGGAATTAGAGAGGAGAAAAAGAACACAAGAATTGGTTATAACTGCTATTCTTTTACTTTCTCTTAAAACAAGATTACAAGTTTACAAGAATAACAAATAACCTCTCTCACCCTAAATTAGGATTTGCAGCTTACAATGATGAGAGACTAGTATGCTATTTATAATAAAACCTAACATACTAACTAATGGGCTTTTTCAGCAAGGCTCATTACACAAGCCAACTTAATAAACAAGCTAACTTAACAAATTAGGGTTTAAACACTAAAACCTAATTTAACATGCTAACAACCCTAGCATCTTCGACACCTGCATGCTCGACCCATCTTCGACTACAGCATGCACACTTCGACACCAGAATGTGAGCAACCTTCGACGTCATGCTTAACCCTGTCGAACTGTCGAACCAAGAAGCTACCCTTCAACCATACTAGAGTTCGATCCAATATCTCACATAACAAATCTCCGCTAAGACACCTAATGCATATGAACTATACTACTCTCGTAATTTATTTAACTTCAACATTAACACTTCCTAAGAACATTTAAATGAAACAAAACCAACAACATCAATATTTTACTATACTACTCATGACAACAACAACACTAAAGAGGAAAACCCTTTTTTTATCAATATAATCATAATAACTTCTCTCAACATAATATATAAGTAATAAGAAATTCACAATAATAAAACTAATATTAATTAGTTATGTGCATGGATAAAGTGAGTTACGTACCAAAAACGTGATGACGAAGCTTTGTTATCATGTTTGGTTGGAAGAGTTGATGTTCAAACACATACATTTGTTGGAAAGAGATAATGTAATCTAATTTTAGGGTGTTTTGATGAAGATGAAAATTGCCTAGTTTTTTTTAAGAGAATGAAGATGAAACTAGTGTTAAAAGGTAATTGAAAAGTTACAGTCTAGTTCTGTGAAGCATACATGCAAAAGAACTTATAGGTCGGGTATCAAGGCTAACCGAGGAAGTAGATTAATTTAAAATTCAAAAAATATAGAGGAGTGTCATATTCTAGGAATTTCATGCAAATGATTGCATTAAGAGTTATTACATTAAAAGTCACAAAAGAAAGAAAATAAATGTAGGGGACCGCAAAGTTATTCCCTTAATTTCATAATAATTCACTTTGAATTGTCACGAACAAAATTTTTTAAGTGGCTCTATGTTAGAAGACTAAAAAATGACATTTTTTATCGTGTTAATAAATGCCATGATATTCGCAACAACTCATGATAAACTCGTCACCATCTTTATTTATTATTTTTTAGCGTTAAAAAAAATTATAATATCCTCTTGACTCCATGAGTTGTAGATAATTATCTATCATTTCCAACTCATTAAAGATCACGACAATCAGACTTCTAAAACTTAAGATATGGCTAAAATAACACATATAGACTAGTACATCCTAAAATAAAATTATACCAAAATTAGGTGATATGCATATAATATGTTCATGGCAAGGGAATTCCCATGGTGACCCTAGCCATCTTTTTTATCTGGAGCACCATGTTGTAACATTTCAAGCTTATGGTGACCTGCACAACAGTAATGATCGCAAGCAAGGGAAACCCTAAGCATCCTTTGTATCTGGAGCACCATGTATTAACATTTCAGGCTTAGGATTTGCTACCTTTCCTATTTGCAATCTTTGGTGCCTTTAGTGCAAATAAGAATATAAATGCATGATTAAAAAATATTTAAATAATAGAAAATGAATAGTAAAGTAATATGTAGTAATAAAGTTACAAAGCCACAAAATTCCAAAGGCCACAATCCTTGTCCTAACATTTCATCTTATCTTCAAACCAAAGATTGATTAGAACAAGGCGATAATAATAATCTAAACATGATGTCTAATCAATTTGACATTCAATCATTTTCCTTGTAATTTGACTAATTTATAAAGCTTGTGATTTTAATGCAATCACAAAATTATATTTAGTATTGGAGTTGAGGCATAGTTGAAACAAATTAAACTGGAAAAAGAAATATATGAAAATGATATAAATGGGGAATCACAATCTTTCTATAAATTAGAAATGATGATAAGCCTTGGATCTACACAATGTGCTTGTTTACCAAAATTCAACTTGATTTTCTATTCTTCATTTGCTCCCAATTTATAAGAAAATGGTAGCCTGCTGAATTTACAATAATAGCTTATGAAATTCTACAAATTTAGCCCACTACTATTCTATTAATAATAACTTGGGACTAAAAGGTCACACACTAAAAGATGGTGGAGGAAGTGGATACTCGTTGCCTTGGTGAACTATAGAATTTATCGCCAATTTAATCAATATGGCCCACTTCTCTCTCTCTCTCTCTCTCTCTCTCTCTCTCTCTCTCTCTCTCTCTCTCTCTCTCTCTCTCTCTCTCTCTCTCTCTCTCTCTCTCTCTCTCTTTTCAATGCTTTGACTTTTCTTTTCTCTAGCCCATTATTTGCTTGAAAATAAAAGCCACAAAATTTTAAATCTCTAAATGATTTAAAATGGTTTAAAAAATTGTTTTAGGCCAAAAAGGGATAACTTGGGCCCTAACACATTTTATAACAACACAATTAATTAAAAAGATTAAAATAGGGGGGTAGTTCCACATGTCATGCCCTCTTCATGAGTTTGGATCAAAATGACAAGTTTCACCCCTCTCCTCTAAATTGGTCCCTTACTCCCAACAGTTTTTAGTCAAGAGTTGTATCAAGAAACCATTAATCAACTCTCCTAGCACGTGGCCTATCATAGGACCTCCTAAGTTTTAGATTACTTCATAGTATTGGTGGTCCATGTCCTTATCATAACAATACCAAAGAAAAGAGAAAATATCCTACATTGCTCACCAAAGATGATTTGCCCATCCTATTTTGTAGAAGCTTGCACTAGCAAGCGCGTTTCTATAAACATTTTCTTTTGTCTCCTTAGTGCCACCTCCAAACAAGAAATGTCGTTAATAAAGCTCAAATATTCAAAGAAGGATGTCAATTCCTCTTCATATAAGTTTATTCTTGGAATAATATATTATAGCATGATCCACCTCGGTAAGGGGGATAACCAGGTAGTACTGGTGCTTGAAGTTAATCAGACTATTCGATCTCGTGGTGAAATAACATAAATTTGTTGGGTTTTAAAGAGGTGGAAGAAGAATGTTAGAAACAACCCATATTTCTTGTATTCACACCAGTACCAGGAGACTTTGATACAAGCCCATATCAGGAGGAGTAATTATGAAGGAGAAATTACTAGATGATTTATAATGCCCACCTCAAATTCGTTAAAGGGGATACATGGAGAGGGATGACACACTCATCATACTTGCTGTAAATCTTCTTATTCCGTTTGGGGAAGCACTTCTCAGTTTGAGAAGGGACCCACTTCAATGAATGCATGGTCTAGACCTCCCTCACCGACAAAGATAGACACATCATCTAGCATCTCCTAATCCACCCACATGGCAGAGTTATCTCTTGCTCCCTTCTAAACTCAAAGTTGAGTGTTGTCCATGTCAAAAAAGGCTGCCAACATATAAAATAAATTACTCTAAGAAAGAGCACATGGTCGATAAAAAGACAAATTTCATGCCCCCGCCAAAGTTCATCTATTGCAAAGTAATTCATCAAAGTATGAAACAGAAAGGACTAAAATCCATAACTCATTTTTCCACAAACCATAATAAAGCAAACAAGTATGAAAGAAAAGAAAAGTTCATGTTTAGACGTTACCCTAAAAAAGATGAACTTAATGACCCACAAGTTGTATGTTCTGCCATAAACGGTGGCACAAATACGTCAGAAGTAATGGAAGAAGGAATGAGATTGGTGAAGACAAAAGAGGTGGCAGACTTGAGAAAAGGGCTCTTAAAGATTCACTAATAACGAAAAACGGGACATGGTAACTCCAAAACTCCTTATATATCTCCGTAGGAAGATGAACCATGCGGTCCACATCGTTGGTAAGCATGAGATGCTCCACCAACAATCGTGATCTCATTGTGAATTGTTCGAGAAACACTCAAGTTTCCTAGTACTAGAAGGAATCATTAGCGCCAGACTAAGGGACACATGATGAGATGCGCCTGCGAAGCGTTGCTAATCACGCTAATCACGAGGGAGACATTTAATGCATCTCTTCAAAGAAATCAACATCTCATCAAGGCTCTTATATTTTTTTACAAGAGGCCAGGCTGAAGACGAATTTGACAAAGCTGTTAGAACAAGATTTGTTCTGATCAATATTCTTAGTTTTGATGATAACAATGTATATGAATTTTGCACAAGATAATGTGGTACTCTAATCCTATGCAATTTCCCTTTCAGGAAATATATAAAGAGTATGCACAAATCAGCGCTCAGAAGCTTTGTCTCAGAAGGTTCAGCATGCAACATCAGAACATGGTCTGGCAAGACATCAGAAGATGGTCAAGGCAGAATCAGAACATGGGTCTATGGAAGCATCAGAAGAACTTGAGATCAGAAGCAGAAGCACTGAAGTTCTCATGGTATCACGCTCAGAAGCACTTCAAGGTCAGAAGACAAGAAGATGCTATGCACCAAGATGTTTGACTCTGATGATATTCAAACGTTGTATACATAAACATCAGATCAGAAGAAAGTACAGGTGGCAGGCTACGCTGACTGACAAAAGGAACGTTGGAAGCTATTAAAGGCAACGTCAGTAGACACAGCGTGAACAAGGCTCGAGGTAGTTGACAAAAGCGTGAAACATTAAATGCAATGCTGTACGGAATACGCAAAGCATTAAATGCTCCCAACGGTCATCTTCTCAAGTGCCTATAAGTATGAAGTTCTGATGAGAAGCAAGATTGACGATTTTCTAACAATTAACTTGCTGAAACGCTGTTCAAACTCAAAGCTCAGAAACTTCATCTTCATCAAAGCTCACTACATTGCTGTTGTAATATATTAGTGAGATTAAGCTTAAACGTTAAGAGAAATATCACTGTTGTGATTATAGCTTTTCAGAAGCATTTGTAATACTCTTAGAATTGATTACATTAATTTGTAAGTAACTAGAGTGATCAAGTGTTGATCAGGATACTCTAGGAAGTCTTAGCTTGTGTCTAAGCAGTTGTAATTAGAGTGATCACGTGGTGGTCAGGATACTCTAAGAAAGTCTTAGCTTGTGTCTAAGCATTTGTTCCTAGAGTGATCAGGTTGTGATCAGGATACTCTAGAAGACTTAGTCGCGGACTAAGTGGAAAACCATTGTAATCTGTTGCGATTAGTGGATTAAATCCTCAGGTGAGGTAAATCACTCCGTGGGGGTGGACTGGAGTAGTTTAGTTAACAACGAACTAGGATAAAAATAATTGTGCAAATTGTTTTTATCATTCAGGTTTTTAAGACTACACTTATTCAACCCCCCCCCCCCTTTCTAAGTGTTTTTCTATCCTTCAATTGGCATCAGAGCGTCGGTTCTAAGGTGCAAGCACTTAACCGTGTTTAGAAAAGATTCAGGAAGAGAAAAACGCTTCAGTAAAAGATGGCTGGTGAAACTCAAACAAATACATCTGCATCTACATCTGGCTCTACTGAGCAATACAATGGTAACAATGGTTATACTAGACCACCAGTATTCGATGGTGAAAACTTTGAATATTGGAAAGATAAACTGGAAAGTTACTTTCTTGGTCTGGATGCTGATCTATGGGATCTTCTGTTGGATGGTTACAAACATCCTGTTAAAACTACTGGTGTAAGGCTCACGAGAAGCGAAATGACTGATGATCAAAAGAAAGATTTCAAAAATCATCACAAATGCAGGACTGTTTTGCTGAATGCTATCTCTCATGCTGAGTATGAGAAGATATCTAACAGGGAAACGGCCCATGACATATATGAGTCCTTGAAAATGACTCATGAAGGAAATGCTCAAGTTAAGGAGACCAAAGCTCTTGCACTAATCCAGAAGTACGAAGCCTTCAAGATGGAGGATGATGAAGACATTGAGAAGATGTTTTCAAGATTTCAAACTCTGACTGCTGGATTAAGAGTTCTGGACAAAGGCTACACCAAAGCTGATCATGTAAAGAAGATCATCAGAAGCTTGCCCAGAAGATGGGGCCCAATGGTGACTGCATTCAAGATTGCGAAGAATCTGAATGAAGTTTCTTTGGAAGAGCTGATCAGTGCCCTGAGGAGTCATGAGATTGAACTTGACGCAAATGAACCTCAGAAGAAAGGTAAGTCTATTGCATTAAAATCTAATTTTAAAAAATGCACTAACGCTTTTCAGGCTGAAGAAGAAGATTCTGAAGAATCAGAATCAGAAGAAGAAGAAGATGAACTGTCCATGATTTCCAGAAGAGTCAATCAACTCTGGAAAAGCAAGCAAAGGAAGTTCAGGAGCTTCAAAAGCTCAAAGAAGCCTGAAAGAGGAGAATCTTCTAGAGGAAGAAGATTTGACAAGAAGAAGGTCATGTGCTACGAATGCAACGAGCCTGGACACTACAAGAATGAGTGCCCAAAACTTCAGAAGGAAAATCCCAAGAAGAAGTTTCATAAGAAGAAAGGTCTTATGGCAACATGGGATGAATCAGAAGATGAATCAGACTCTGAAGATGAGCAGGAAAAAGTTGCACTGATGGCCACTGTCAATGACGGATCAGAATCTACATCAGAATCAGATTCTGAAGAGGTATTTTCTGAACTATCTAGAGATGAGTTAGTTTCCATTCTAACAGAGCTTCTTGAATTAAAAGCTCATCTTAGTATCAAATACAAAAAGCTGAAAAAGCAATTTGAATTTGAAACTAAGAAGCTTGAGTTGGAAAATTCTGAATTAAAAGAAAAAGTTTTAAAATTATCCAATAATGTTGGATCTCCTTCTGATTCAGAAAAATCCACTCCCAGTCTGAACCATATTCTGAAAGAATATGATTTAAGTTTCAGGAAGTTCTTATCTAGAAGTATTGGCAGAAGTCAGCTAGCTTCTATGATATATGCTGTGTCTAGAAACAAAAGAGTTGGCATTGGTTTTGAGGGTGAAACCCCATACAAACTTGAACCTGTGGATGATATGAAAATCACATATAAGCCATTGTATGATCAGTTCAAGTATGGCCACTCACATGATATTAGGCACACATCACATGCACAAAGCTTTCACATAACACACACCAAGAAGTATGTGACACAACCTAAGAAATATCATGAAACTCAAAATAAGAATCATCATGCTGTTCCTCCTATTTCATATAATGCTAAACCCAAGTTCAATCAGAACTTGAGGAAAACTAACAAGAAAGGACCCAAGAAATTGTGGGTACCTAAGGAGAAGATAATTTCTGTTGCAGATATCCTTGGCTGCAAAGAAAGAAAAGCACAAAATGTCATGGTACCTGGACTCTGGGTGCTCGCGACACATGACGGGAAGAAGGTCTACATTCCAAGACCTGGTGCTTAAGCCAGGTGGAGTAGTCAAGTTTGAAGGAGATCAGAAGGGAAAAATCATTGGCTCTGGAACCATAAGTCTTGGTAACTCTCCTTCCATAACTAATGTACTTCTTGTAGAAGGATTAACGCATAACTTATTGTCCATAAGTTAAAAAAAGTGACAATGGTTATGATATAATCTTCAATCAAAAGTCTTGCAAGGCTGTAAGTCAAAAGGATGGCTCAATCCTATTTACAGGCAAGAGAAAGAACAACATTTATAAGATTGATCTTTCTGATCTTGAGAAGCAGAAGGTGACTTGCCTTATGTCTGTTTCTGAAGAGCAATGGGTCTGGCACAGAAGATTAGGACATGCTAGTTTGAGAAAGATTTCTCAGATTAACAAACTAAATCTTGTCAGAGGACTCCCAAATCTGAAATACAAATCAGATGCTCTTTGTGAAGCATGTCAGAAGGGCAAGTTCTCCAGACCTGCATTCAAGTCTAAGAATGTTGTTTCTTCCTCAAGGCCGTTAGAACTCTTGCACATTGATCTGCTTGGCCCAGTCAAAACAGCATCTGTCAGAGGGAAGAAATATGGATTAGTCATCGTAGATGATTATAGCCGCTGGACATGGGTAAAGTTCTTGAGACACAAGGATGAGTCTCATTCAGTGTTCTTTGAATTCTGCACTCAGATCCAATCTGAGAAGGAGTGCAAGATCATAAAGGTCAGAAGTGATCATGGTGGCGAATTTGAGAACAGATTCTTTGAGGAGTTCTTCAAAGAAAATGGTATTGCCCATGATTTCTCTTGTCCTAGAACTCCACAGCAAAATGGAGTTGTAGAGCGAAAGAATAGGACTCTACAAGAAATGGCCAGAACCATGATCAATGAAACCAATATGGCTAAGCATTTCTGGGCAGAAGCAATAAACACTGCGTGTTATATTCAAAATATAATCTCTATCAGACCTATTCTAAATAAGACTCCTTATGAATTGTGGAAGAACAGAAAGCCCAACATTTCATATTTCCATCCTTTTGGATGTGTATGTTTTATTCTGAATACTAAAGATTATCTTGGTAAGTTTGATTCTAAAGCACAAAAGTGTTTCCTTCTTGGATATTCTGAACGCTCTAAAGGCTACAGAGTATACAATACTGAAACATTGATTGTAGAAGAATCAATCAATATCAGGTTTGATGATAAGCTTGGTCTTGAAAAACCAAAGAAGTTTAAGAATTTTGCAGATTTTGATATTGATATATCAGAAGCAGTAGAACCAAGAAGCAATGTTGCAGAAGCTGATAGTCTCAGAAGCAATGGATCAGAAGATCAAGTTGCTGCATCTTTAGAGAATCTCAGGATTTCTGAAGAGCCAATGGTCAGAAGATCACCTAGACTTGCTTCAGCTCATTCAGAAGATGTGATCCTTGGGAAGAAAGATGATCCCATCAGAACAAGGGCATTCCTTAAGAACAATGTTGAATGTCAATTAGGTCTGGTTTCTCTGATCGAGCCAACTTCTGTTGATCAAGCTCTAGAAGATCCAGACTGGATAATTGCCATGCAAGAAGAACTTAATCAATTTACAAGGAATGATGTATGGGACTTGGTTCCTAGACCAAAAGGATTTAACATCATCGGCACTAAGTGGGTATTCAGAAACAAGCTAAGCGAGAAGGGAGAAGTGGTAAGAAACAAATCCAGACTGGTTGCTCAAGGTTATAGTCAGCAAGAAGGGATTGACTACACAGAAACCTTTGCACCAGTGGCCAGGTTAGAATCTATTCGTCTATTAATTTCTTTTGCCACTCAACATAACATCACTCTTTATCAGATGGATGTTAAGAGTGCCTTCTTAAATGGTTACATAGATGAAGAAGTTTATGTCCATCAACCTCCTGGTTTTGAAGACTCCATGTCTCCAAATCATGTTTTTAAATTAAAGAAATCATTATACGGATTGAAACAAGCTCCTAGAGCTTGGTATGAACGCTTAAGTTCTTTCCTTCTGGAAAATGGTTTCACTAGAGGAAAAGTGGACACTACTCTCTTTTGTAAAACATTTAAAAAGGATATTTTAATATGTCAAATATATGTTGATGATATCATCTTTGGAACATCTAATGCTACACTTGGAAAGGAGTTTGCTGAGTCTATGCAGGCTGAATTTGAAATGAGCATGATGGGAGAACTCAAGTATTTCCTTGGGATTCAAATCAACCAAACTTCTGATGGAACATATGTTCATCAAACGAAGTATGTGAAAGAACTTCTGAAGAAGTTTAATCTTTCTGAAAGTAAAGAAGCCAAAACTCCTATGCATCCAACATGTGTCCTAGGTAAGGATGAGGTAAGTAAGAAGGTAGATCAGAAGTTGTACAGAGGTATGATTGGATCTCTTCTATACCTAACTGCTTCTAGACCTGACATTCTCTTCAGTGTTTGTTTGTGTGCTAGATTCCAATCAGATCCGAGAGAATCTCATTTAACCGCGGTTAAGAGAATTCTGAGGTATCTGAAAGGTACTACTAATGTTGGTTTAGTTTACAAAAAATCCAAAGATTACAACTTAGTAGGATTCTGTGATGCTGACTTTGCTGGAGATAGAATAGAAAGGAAGAGCACTTCTGGAAGTTGTCAATTTCTTGGAAGTCATCTGATCTCATGGTACAGCAAGAAGCAAGCTACAATTGCCCTCTCAACAACAGAAGCAGAATATGTTGCTGCGGCTGGTTGTAGCACACAAATGCTCTGGATGAGAAGTCAGCTTGAAGATTATCATATATATGAGAGTAACATTCCTATTTTCTGTGATAATACTTCTGCTATATTTTTATCTAAGAATCCTATTTTACATTCAAAAGCTAAACATATTGAGATTAAACATCATTTCATAAGGGACTATGTTCAGAAGGGTGTTATATCTTTAAACTTTGTAGATACAGACCATCAATGGGCTGATATCTTTACAAAACCCCTTGTTGAAGATAGGTTTAAGTTCATTCTGAAGAATATCAGTATGGATTTATGCCCAGAATGAGAAGATGAGAAGATCTTATGTATGAGTATCTTCTGAAATGAAATTGGATTAGTTTTTTTATAAGAAGTTCTGATTGTGATCAATTAGAAGTAGTGATTCTGTTATTACTAACGTTTCATTGTCTAAGTTGATTCAGAATCCCTTTAAAAGTAAAACAGCTGTAACTGGCTATCCAGATGGTAAACACGTGTTCACTATCTCTGGACAAGCGTGCGTGCAGTTGAGGGGACGCCTACTTAGGTAACTGTGCAAATCACTTCTTTTGTCATTATTATCTCTCTTCACGTCATGTAACATTAAATGCCATTCATCATTTCTTTTATTTTTTTTATTTTATATTCTTCAAACGTTTCAGTTTTCCCTCTTTCATTTCCCTCTTTGCGTTCAGTTCTTCAAAGTTCACCATCTTTCTCTGTCTTTCCGCATTTCTGCATAAACCCTAGTTTACTCATCTTCAACCTAGCATTCATCATGAACCCATCTTCAAGTAACTCTCGGTCTGAAGAAATGTCTTCATCTCAACTGGTTCTCAACAAGCTTGACTTTGTTCCTCTGAAAAGCTTATTCTGCATAACTCTTGTACTTCTGCTTGTTTTATCAATGATTATTTGTTTTTCTTTCCTTTGTCGAATGCTTACATCTGAATCTTTTACATTCTTTTTGATGTTATGACAAAAAGGGGGAGAAATAGTGATAAATGATTTGATTTATATTAGCAGTTGCCGGGAAGAAAGCCCCCACATTACTAACAGAAGCTGCAAGCTTCATATGTTTCTAAGTTGTGTTGTTGCAGGAATTGAAGATTCAAGATCAATAAGCAACAAGATGAATCAAGTTCTTGGATTCTTGAAGCAAGATGAGTGCTATGAAGCTTCAGAATCAGAAGCAGAAGCAAGAAGGAAGAATGTTCAAATATTCTGATGATAGAATATGATCTGAAACATTATGTCTATGTGTTCTGACACATACCATATGGCTCTGATACATATTATGTGTTCTGAAACATATTCTATGTTCTGACTCATTCATGCTGACTTTTGTCGTTTAGTTTTGTTCTGTAACATTTTAGGATGTAGAGATGCTCTGATGATGCTCTGGTACATTCAACAATGTTCTGATACAATCTAGCATGAAGTGATGTAAGAAGAAATTCAAGCTCTGAAGCTGTCCAAATGGAAGCAAGAATCAGAAGCTGTGGATGTTCTGAAGATCTAAAGAAATTCAATTTCTGAAGCTGTCCGATGGAAGCAGAAGTCAGAAGCTGTGAATGTTCTAAAGATCAAAGAAATTCAAGTTCTGAAGCTGTCCGATGGAAGCAGGAATCAGAAGCTGTGAATGTTCTGAGGATCTAAAGAAATTCAATGTTCTGAAGCTGTCCTATGGAAGCAGGAATCAGAAGTCATGAATGTTCTGAAGATCAAAGAAATTCAATGTTCTGAAGCTGTCCTATGGAAGCAGAAATCAGAAGTCATGAATGTTCTGAAGATCAAGCACTGTGAACGTCTCTACTGAAATACTCAGGGAAGTCTTTTATTTATAAAATTCTTCTAGTATTAATTTCAGGGGGAGATTATTCATCTCAGGGGGAGATTGTTAATCTCAGGGGGAGACATATTCACATGCTTATGCTATAGCTGTGTAAATTGTCTTTAGCCGTCTGCTCTTTCTGATCGCAAATTCATATCATTTATATATGTTTTTGTCATCATCAAAAAGGGGGAGATTGTTAGAACAAGATTTGTTCTGATCAATATTCTTAGTTTTGATGATAACAATGTATATGAATTTTGCACAAGATAATGTGGTACTCTAATCCTATGCAATTTCCCTTTCAGGAAATATATAAAGAGTATGCACAAATCAGCGCTCAGAAGCTTTGTCTCAGAAGGTTCAGCATGCAACATCAGAACATGGTCTGGCAAGACATCAGAAGATGGTCAAGGCAGAATCAGAACATGGGTCTATGGAAGCATCAGAAGAACTTGAGATCAGAAGCAGAAGCACTGAAGTTCTCATGGTATCACGCTCAGAAGCACTTCAAGGTCAGAAGACAAGAAGATGCTATGCACCAAGCTGTTTGACTCTGATGATATTCAAACGTTGTATACATAAACATCAGATCAGAAGAAAGTACAGGTGGCAGGCTACGCTGACTGACAAAAGGAACGTTGGAAGCTATTAAAGGCAACGTCAGTAGACACAGCGTGAACAAGGCTCGAGGTAGTTGACAAAAGCGTGAAACATTAAATGCAATGCTGTACGGAATACGCAAAGCATTAAATGCTCCCAACGGTCATCTTCTCAAGTGCCTATAAGTATGAAGTTCTTATGAGAAGCAAGATTGACGATTTTCTAACAATTAACTTGCTGAAACGCTGTTCAAACTCAAAGCTCAGAAACTTCATCTTCATCAAAGCTCACTACATTGCTGTTGTAATATATTAGTGAGATTAAGCTTAAACGTTAAGAGAAATATCACTGTTGTGATTATAGCTTTTCAGAAGCATTTGTAATACTCTTAGAATTGATTACATTAATTTGTAAGTAACTAGAGTGATCAAGTGTTGATCAGGATACTCTAGGAAGTCTTAGCTTGTGTCTAAGCAGTTGTAATTAGAGTGATCACGTGGTGGTCAGGATACTCTAAGAAAGTCTTAGCTTGTGTCTAAGCATTTGTTCCTAGAGTGATCAGGTTGTGATCAGGATACTCTAGAAGACTTAGTCGCGGACTAAGTGGAAAACCATTGTAATCTGTTACGATTAGTGGATTAAATCCTCAGGTGAGGTAAATCACTCCGTGGGGGTGGACTGGAGTAGTTTAGTTAACAACGAACCAGGATAAAAATAACTGTGCAAATTGTTTTTATCATTCAAGTTTTTAAGACTACACTTATTCAAACCCCCCTTTCTAAGTGTTTTTCTATCCTTCAAAAGCGCCCGTTCTATGACATAGGAACAAGGGCTTAGGAGTAACTATTCTGAGCCGCCCACTATGCCCACGAAGAAGGCCCGAGAACAAGTGTTGAAGAAGGCAAGAAAAACAGGTGGACCTTCGTCCTTGCCGAGGACACATGTTCTCTCCCTTCATCGCATCTCTCACCGTTGGATCTAATCGAATGGTAACCCATACAAGGTGCCGAAATGCATTGGAAAAATTAGAGAAAAATATTGGAAGAAAAAAAAACCTCTAGTGCTCTTTTAGAAAACAAATTCCTTTCTTCAATTTTGTAAGGAAACCAATACTTAAGGCATATCAGCTTGTGCTAACTTTTAATATATCACATTTAATATGCTGTGGGGGAATAAGATGGAGAGTGAAGTGGCAAAGTTGAAATTTTTGTTCTAATGTTGGTGACTGTGAAGAATCAGATGAGTGATTGAGGCATCTCTATGTAGTAAAATATGTTTTTTTCATCAATAAGACTATGGTTCAATAAATGGTTTATTGTTCACTAGGTTGAATTGGCTATATTATGAATTTTGAATGATAGATAAAACACATTACCTAAAATGAGTAAAAGGAAAATGATCCCATTGTAGTCATGATTTGGACTATCTGATTTCATTGTTGATTGTATACAATTATTGCAAATTTTGTTTCTTGATTGTAGTATAACCTTGCAATCACTATCTGATTTCATAGTTTTGCAGAAAAATTTACTGGCTGTTGAGAATTGAGAGTTAGTTGGTAGCATGCATCTCTATCTGGAGAGGGAAAGAAAAAAACAGACCTTGCATAACCAATTCAAGGTCTTTAAAACATTAATGCATGAATTGAAATAAACGCGAAATAGAAAGGTGCAGTGTTGTTTTCTGTTACAAACTTTGTTACAAACTTTGTTGCAACTTTTGATCTAACATATATCTTACAAAACAATGTTAATCGTTCTCATTTCTCCTTCTTAGCTTGGGTTAACAGGTGGCGGAGACCATTTGTGAGAGCAGATGTTGAGTTTAAAGCTTCCCTAAATATGCCGAGACTCTGCAAGGACACGATAATGTGAGATACACGATTGCTACATAATCAGTATCGTAACAAATGATAACTTAATTTAAACACAAACACAAACACAAACACACAATAGAGATAGTGAAAAATCTATAAAGTAGTATTAGTTTTCACTCTTTTATAGTTTACCTCCTTGATGCCAATGGTGACAACTTTTTCTTCTAAATCATCAAGAGAAGTTTTGAAACGATTGAGTTGATATACAGATGAAACTGGAGACAACAACGGCTCTATGACCAGATCATCTGTAACAATATACATTTCTGGTATCTCTGCATAACTTCCAGGACTTACCACAGGCGGATTGGCAAATGTATTAACCAAATTCAATTTATTTAAATTTCGCCCTTCATTCAAAACTTCCTTAGTTTTTTGAAGAAAGACACCAGTTTTTCTTCTATAGGAAGTGTCCCATCCAAAATGACAATAATAATGCAAAGAGCTTAGATGGAGAAGCCTGTTCTTTGCTTCATTGTTTATGAAGTACTCGTCTTCATTTAAATCAGCTACGCTCTTGCACAGTCCCTCAATACTACCCGAGGAATTATTCCCTTCTAACTTGCGCAGAACTCCACCCAACGGAAATGTTAGAAATCGTATAATTAAGTCTGCAAAATCTTGTTTCCCTTGAGCATACAATATAATGTTATCGGACTTTCTTACAACTATCTTCACCGTGATATGAATATCACCACTAATAATGTTTTTAACGTCACAAGAGAAAATCCTTGATCTCTCGATAATAGGTTCCATTCCTATAAACAAATCGGTTAGAGGTGTCTTGGAAAAAAACGAACACTTCAACAGGTCCAATACCTGCAAAATATGAATTAGTACAAATCATTCAAAGACTCAAAGATGAATTGAGGAATACATGTTACTAAGAATAATGACTTAGAGGATAAAATTTCAAATACAAAACCTTTTCCTTAGTGAGATTGACAGTTACTTCTTTAACCGAGCTAGCATTTTTTACTCTAAATTTCTTGGTGATATCAAAGATTGTGTGATTCATGGAGTGCGGCGACACAATTAAATCATCGCTAATGACAAAACTTGTAGTAGCCTTCACAAATCCAATGCCAGAAGGAAGCAGGGAAACTGAACGGGACAAAGGATGCCAAAAGCTACAATAATGTGTTTTGTTACCTATGCTTAAACAAGAACATGGATAACTGATCCCATGAAACTCGGTACATACATAGTACTTTGTGAGGTGAGTGTCATCAATGTTAATCTTGAGGGTGCCGCAATAATCTTCGGATGAGTTATAATTTGTGTTGAAGCC
Source organism: Vicia villosa (assembly GCF_029867415.1). Classification (NCBI taxonomy): domain Eukaryota; kingdom Viridiplantae; phylum Streptophyta; class Magnoliopsida; order Fabales; family Fabaceae; genus Vicia; species Vicia villosa. The sequence continues at coordinate 290,475 of NW_026705809.1, read as the reverse complement.
AAGTTTTTCGACACTTCGATTGAGAGAGCTGAGACAACCGATTGTAATCGGACCCATTTCGGAGTCTTCCTGAACAAGTCTTGCAATGGTACCTAATGGAAATGTTAAGAAGCTACAGAGAATGTCCATAAAATCTTTACCTGCTTCAGCAAACAAAACTTTGTTAGTCTCTGTGTTTACTAAAAGTTTCAAAGACAGTACTTGCTCCTCGGTTTGAAATTGAAAAAAAGCCATAACGGTAGCTATCAAACGAGAAATCAAACGGTAAACAAAAGAAAGAACCATGATTGTATTGCAGTATTCTTTTTGCGTTGCAGTATTCATATATGGGTAATGCTACTAAATGCAATTTTTGAGCATGATGATTCAAATCTTTAAGATGGTCATGTTTCCAATTTTTTGAGATTTGGTTTTTGTGCAACACGCCATGCAGACCTTGGTCATCGTGAAGGTTGGAATCAGTGGGTATGTTGATAAAGGTAATTCAAACAAATGTCATAGAAGTCATTGGTGTAATATCAAGAAATCTTAGCGTAATCTTATCAATAATACTCTTTCAGTTTATCACCTTAATTAATTAAACAATGTATCCACTCGTAGTAATTAGTTGGGTTGATTTTAGTTATAAAGTAAAAGTTGTTTACTAAATCATCTATGATAGTAGTATAAAATAAGATACTAAAGTAGTTAGATAAATTAAAATACAATTAAATAGGTGCAAATTAATAAAAAATAATAATAAGAAATGTATTGATATTTTAATTGAATAAATCATTTGAAAGAAAGAAAAATAATACATGGACACGTAATTTAAAACTAGGGAGTAACTACTATATGAAAAATAAAGATAAAAAAAAGGGTTTTCAAATGTGACTAGCTTATAAAAATAGTTGGTAGTTCATCAACTAAGGGATAATTGATAGTTGATAAATGTGAATAACATATATACAAACAAGCTATAATTTGACTGATCCATTTACTAAACCACTGGCTAGAGATTTAGTAAAGACTATTTCGAAAGGTATGAGATTAAAACTACTCCTTGAATAAGAGTTCCAACAATGATAGCAACTCAATCTGAAGTTGACAGATCTTAAACCAAGATTCAATGGATAATAGCAAGTCATCGATTTGGATGTTTGTGCAACATTATGTGACAATGTTGACTATTACATATTAAGGGTTGAGTTTTCAAGAAATTCTTAATGAAGTTTTATATCGAGGATATGTATCTCAAGAAATAGATACAAATGAAACTTCACCTGTATGAATTTCGAGATGATGTTGTCTTAAAGTGAGAGTTGGAGTTTCTCTCGTGAAAAATTCATGAAAACAGGAAAAGCACATGGCCATAAATAGTGCTAGACGAGAGACATAGGCGAAGAACCTTTAAAGAGAGTGTGTATAATAACGCCGCTCTGATCACATGGAATAACGGTTTAAAGCATAGCTACCTAACATTCCGATTAGGCTTTGCGTTGTCGTTACTAAAGTTAAGTTCAAATCAAAAGAGACTTAACTGTATTAACATTCTTTTGCTTTTAATATTCTCGAATTGTATTTGTCATTATTAGAACTAATGGAGGATTGTTGTAATTTAAAAAGATTAATTACAAAAGTATGTTTCAAAATGACAAAATAGTGGAAGTGAGAATGCTATTAAATGCATGATATATAATCCCACATAGAAAGATTTACTCACATTGAAAGCCTTTATAAAGACTTAATACCATTAACTCAATAAAAGGACAAAAGAGGATAAAGTGCCACATGGACAAGTGTGATGGTCCCAAGCATTATGCCAATTATCTCATTCATACATGTTGTGAAAAGGATGCCTTGATGAACAAAGGATAAATTGTTTCTCTGTGATCAAGATACACACAAGGGTAGAAAAGATGATAAATACGAAGAACAACAAGGATTGGTTATATCTACTATTCTTTCCTTTCTCTTTAAAACAAGATTACAAGTTACAAGAATAATAAATAACCCTCTCACCCAAAATTAGGATTTGCAGTATGCAATGATGAGAGACTAGTATGCTATTTATAATAAAACCTAACATATTAAACTAATGGGCTTTTTCACAAATACCTATTACAAGCCAATTTAGGGTACAAGTTAACTTAAACAATTGGACAAAACAAACAAGCCCAATTCAAAATACTAACAACTCTAGCATTTCAACACCTTCATGCTAGAACACACTTCAACTATAATATGTAGGTCATCGACACCATCTCTGTCAAACCAGAAGCTACCCTTCGACACACTAGAATTCAATCCAATTCTCACAATTCTCCACCTTGGAACAAACTATATAACATCAAAGAAAAAACTAGCTTTCTTCATGCAGCTTTATCAATTACATACAGCGGAAAAACTTGCAACTCGACAATGTCTTGGTAATCATATCATCAGCGAAACCTTCAGCACTTGGACTTCTCCATGCTTGATTACTCCTCTGACGAAATGCAACCTCACATCGATGTGCTTAGTTCGTTCATGATATGCTGAGTTCTTCGACAGGTGTATTGCACTTTGACTATCACATTTAACAGTGATACCTCGACCTTGGAGTTTCAGCTCCTTCGCAAAACCTTCCAGCCACAATGCTTCTTTCACAGCTTCAGTTAGGGCAATATACTCTGCTTCAGTGGTTGATAGAGCAACAACATTCTGAAGTGTTGCTTTCTAACTAATTGTTGTGCCATACATAGTGAAAACATATCCAGAAATAGACTTTCTAGAATCCATACTACCTACATAATCAGAGTCAACATATCCTTCGATTACTGCTTTACTATCTTCACCCAAGGCTCCTCCATAGATTAGGACCCTGTTCAGAGACCCGTTTATGTACCTTAAAATCCACTTCAATGCTTGCCAGTGAGCCTTTCCAGGATTCGCTATCTACATGCATACAAGACTTACTGCATTTGCTATATCAGGTCTAGTACATGCCATAACATTCATCAAAGAACCTACTATATTCGCATATGGAATGCTATTCATATAAGCTCTTTCGACATCAATATTGGGACACTGATCAATACTCAACTTGAATTGAGGTTTTGTTAGAGTCACAACAGGCTTTGAATTCGACATACCAAACTTTTTGAGAATCTTCCGTAGGTATGTGTCATACCCCAATTTTTGACCCTAAGATCATACATCAATTGCATTCAATCATCAATCAAGAACATCATTTTGAAGCTTTATCTTTGATACTGTGATTATCTCTGAGGGGAATTATCGAGCATTTATAGTTTTTTATTTGTTTATACTAACCAAAAATCAAAAATATATGTTTTGTCTCTTTTGTTTATATTTTACAGGCGAAAGATCGGGCAAAAATCAAAACAGTGCAAGAAAACAATTTTTGAAAATTTGAAGGTGGAAATCGATTTACCCCTGTGGGAAATCGATTTCCTGTGCGCAAAATTCAAAAAAATATAAGAGGGAAGCTTGACATCATTTTGGCACCTTTTTATTTGATCATTTTATCAATTTTCCACCTCATCAAAATTAACTCATTCATTAAACCCTCTTTAACCCCATTTTAACACTTTTTACCATTTAATTGCCACTTTAATCACCAATTAAACACAAGTTAATCACCAAACACAAAAAGACCAATTTGCCACTACTCTTGCTCCAACTCTATAAATAGAGCCCTCTACTCTCTCATTTCTCAAGCTTGGAGAGCCAAAAAATTGCTTGCAAATTCATTTCTCACCCTTTCCAAAACCCTCACCCAAAGTTCATTTTCATAAGATTAGTAAGGTTCACATTGAATCTTGCTAATTTTGAACTAAGCCTCCTACATTTCACTCTTTTCTTTGATTGTTCATCTCCATACTTGAAGGATCTACACTTTGTGCTTGTTCTTGAAGCTACTTCAACACTTTAATTCAAGAATTGGTAAATTTCTCAATTCTAAGATGTAGATCTTTGTTGCTTGTGTTCAATGCATCTTTGATGCTATATTGGTGCTATTTGATGGTGATTTGATGGAAAATTCGTGCTCCTATGGAAATGTGATCATAAGGTGTTTGTATGTTTGCCTAAATCAAGTTTCAAAGTTCATAATGCAGTTTTTTTGAAAACTGTGCGCAGGAAATCGATTTCCTACAGAGGGAAATCGATTTCCACTCTGTTTTTTGCGCCCAAAACTGAACTCTGCACTCAGGAAATCGATTTCCTACAGAGGTAAATCGATTTCCAGTAAGGCAGAATGTGTTTTTTTTGCCTTTTTTATGCTTGTTTTGGCTTCCTACTTCCTCCACTTCATTAATATCATTGGATCTAGGATGTTGATAGGTTTGAAATGACCTAATCCATAATATTAGATGAATGATATTAATGATAGTGTGAGTTGATTATCTTTTTGTGAATTTTATTCTTCTTCCTCCATTTCATTAATATCATTGGATCTAGGATGTTGATAGGTTTGAAGAACCAAATCCATAATATTAGATGAATGATATTAATGATAGTGTGAGTTGATTATCTTTATGCATTTTATCTTCTCCTTCTCCTTTTTTCTTTTGATCGATGAAAGTCTTAATACTTTGAGAATTCTTATGGATTCTTAGTAAAGACTAGATCGTTACCTATTTTCTTTTCGTGCGGTATTGCTTTCGGAAGGCGATCTACATATCGTTCTTCTCGCATGCATTAGCACATAAAGTTTTGACCGGCCTCGTTGTAGGGTGATTTCTACATAAATCACTTGGCGATCTGCTTAACATAGCGCAATATTTCGTGTCCCGAATAAAAAAAGATCAAACATGGAAGAGAATTGTATGCGGTTGATTTAAGACTTGTGGAGGTTCTTATCGTGTAGTCGCTATGATTCTATCAAGCTTCTGATAAACCCCATTGAATTTAAATCCGAGTACATCATTCACTCACCATAGATCTTCCTACTAACTTTGATAACATACTTGACAAGTTTCAAGATGGTTATCTTTAACACTTAACAACTAACTTTAATTTCCGCACCTTTACTATACCGCTCTTTATATTACCGCTCTTTATATTTCTCGCTTTATCGCTTTACTTTATCATTTCATCATATTTACTTTCCGTCATTTTCTCTTTGTCCACTTGGACATATGTTTATGCTTCTGTTATTTTTCTTTTGTCCACTTGGACCATACTTTATTTTTTTCGCTAAAACACTAATAAATAACCAAAATCTAAAAATACATAAGGCTCTCTTTGGACTATCGGTTACTATCCCTAGCGCTTTGGAGATTCGGACTTATGGACCTAGTACCTCTGGACTCATTCTATTACTATCCTGTGATTGTTCTGTCTGTCTGGCATTGTTCTGTTGTATGTTTATGTGTGCAGGTATTTCCTTGAAAGCCCTTGATGGTTAATTCCAAGGCATTGATATAAGGATTTTACCCGAAAACAGCCGTTACTCTGCCCAATTTTCGTCAGAATCTTAATGTGCTTAATGAAAAATGGTGCTAAGACAATAAGTTCATCTGGATCCCCAAGTGTTAATGTGTTGGTATTGATAAATCCAAAGGATGGAAAACTACCTTGGCTCTTAATGTCAAGTGTTGGCTTCTTATTCGGTTAGACCGTTTCTTTCCTTAGCTTTTATTTTATGCATTAGGTTAGCCTCTTCATCTCCTCCCATTCTTAAATTTTCAAAATCTTCTCCCTTTTTCCAAAATATTCTTATGTTTGCAAATCTTTTCAAAACTTTTTTTTTCTTAAAAATATCTTTCGCCCTTAGTGGCTTTTCTTCAAAAGTTTAGACACCGTTAATTGTCGAAACGAGTGGTTATACCCCACGATTTTGAAATTGATTGATAATAACGATATCTTTTCCGCGTGAGAGAGCTAGTGGCATACTCGTTGATTTTATCCGAGTTGGAGCCCTTCTTTCATTTGCGATGCAAAGAACTTGTTTGTTCTCATGCTCAAGATCAATGGCTGAGTATTTCTCTCTACCGACAACAAAGTGTTTATTCGTTTTAAAAACGTTTTTCCCAAAAAGCGGAACTACATTAGCTCTGACTTCTCCATTGCACCGAGGAGGTATGTAGGCCCAAAGCTTAACGCTTTGCCGAGCTTATTTTGAAAATAAAACAAACCGTTTTTTAACACACACACAACACAGATTTTCAAAAAGGTTCCCGTGGAGTACCACGGATATGAGGGGTGCTTTAAACCTTCCCCTCATATAATCAACACCCGAACCTGAGTTCTCTTTCTTGTTTTAAAAACAAAACTTTGGGTTTTACGTTCTTTTCCCTTTTCCTTTGAAAAAATAAAGCGCGGTGGCGATTTCAAAACGGAATATTGATTCGAGTCAATCCCATGGCTTCGATATCAGATTTTCCCCGCTACAGAAAAATGGCGACTTCACTGGGGAATAACAGTTTTAAGTGTGTTAAGCCTATTTTTGTTTATTTGTGTGTTTTTATATGTATATATTGCTGTGTGCTTTGTTTGTTATTTTCTTTTTTTTTTCTTTTTGGTGCTCGATGGTTCCTCTGTGATGAGACAAAGTTCTAACCCGAACTTTGGTGAGTAACTTGAGATAGGAGGTGGTAAGACCAATAGTCGCATGTCAGGAGCAATCCTTACCATGAGCGTCATATGGTGGAACCCCAATCAGTGGAGGCCTCATGGAAGGTAGTAGAGGTTGTTACGAACCATCGTAATAACGCTATTACTTTCAATAGTGAGTGTCCGTAGAAGCTGAATGACCTAGAACCCTTTTAACCAATCTAAGCCTTTTTAGGATGTAGTGCAGAAACAAGATCAAGTACCAATTTGAGCTTGTTGTCATGCGATACTACGCTCAGACGAGGTCTTTTTAGGCATATTATTGGCGCCCATGAGCAATTGTGCGTGCCGGTAATATCCGATAGAAGATTGAAAACTCTGGGAACCTTTGTAGAACCCGACTGGCAGGTACAAAATTCCTTAGAACACACCTTGTGGGATGGGTAGACCCATGGCTCCATGCTCGTGACGTCGAACCTTTGAACCTGGACCGTTTGATCTTTGTGTGATTTGATGTGATCTTGTGCGCTCTTGATTGTGATTGATGCATAAACCATGCATTCATGCATTCATAAAAATGACATTCACAAATGGTTTTCAAGGAACTTAGAGACATTTTTTGTAAACATAACAGGTACCATGGATCAAAAGAGAAGCATCAAGAAGTACACTTTCAGAAATTCAAGTGCAAAAGAATTGAAAGAGCTAGCAACTTTGGTTCCTAATCTTGACAACTTCAAAAGCCGTTATGGTAAATTGATCTCTATCTTGAAGACTAAAGTGGAAAAAGGAATTCTTGAGACTCTTGTGCAGTTTTATGACCCGGTTTATCATTGTTTCACCTTTCCTGATTATCAGCTTATGCCTACTTTGGAGGAGTATTCTTATTGGATTGGTTTGCCCGTTACGGATGACATACCGTTTAGTGGTTTGGAGAAAGAGCCTCAAGTTGATGAGATAGCAGAACTCCTTCATTTAAAAATATCAGATGTAAAAGCAAACATGACCAAAAAAGGAGGAATTTGGGGGTTGACTTCTAAGTTCTTGATTGGAAAGGCTTCTATGTTGGCTAGTAAAGGAAGTATGATTGCTTTTGAGACATTTTTGGCCTTGCTCATCTATGGTTTGATACTTTTTCCCAACATTGACAACTTTGTCGATGTTAATGCTATTCGGATTTTCATGATTGGGAATCCTGTGCCTACTTTGCTTGGGGATACTTATCATTCCATTCACCATAGGAATGATAAGAAAGGTGGACTTATCAATTGTTGTACTCCTTTGCTCTATAAGTGGTTTATTTCGCACTTACCTCAAGCTAAGAGCTTCCTGAACAATCCTGATGGTCTCTCTTGGTCTCAGAAGATCATGCCTCTTACTAATGGGAATATCCATTGGTACAATCCTGCTTATGACATTGGTGAGATTATTGATAGTTGTGGAGAATTCCCTAATGTACCTCTTCTTGGTATACAAGGAGGAATTACCTACAACCCCATTCTTGCAAGGCGTCAATTTTGCTATCCTATGAAGGAACGACCCGCTAGTATTCTTGTGTCAGGAATCTTCTATCTTAATCAAGATGGAAATTCGGATATGAGAAATCGGTTTGTGCGTGCTTGGCACCATGTTGATAGGAAAAGACATTTGGGAACAAAACAATGTGTTGCTCTCAAAGACTACACTGATTGGGTTCAAGCTAGAGCTCATACTTTTCAGATGCCTTATTTACTCGAGGAGCCTTCTCTACTCGTTACTCCGCCATTGTCTTCCACTACTCCTGTTGAAAGTAGTGAAGAACATCTAGAGCTCATGGCTAAGTTGAGAGCGGAAAGAGATGCTTTGGAGTTTGAGAACAAAGAGTTGAAGATACACTTGAAAGAAAAAGATGAAATGCTTGATATCCAAGATGGTTGGTTGATGGAAAAGGAAGATCAGATTCGCCATCAAGAAGAGTTGCTTCAACAACATGGTGAAAAGCGAAAGAGATAACAAGAAGATTCAGTTGCATGGAAAGAAGTTGCTGATAAGCTGATGGTCGAGAATGCTCATTTGAAGGCCTTTTATGAAGATGAATTGGAGAAGCTCCGTAGGAAGCTGCAGAGAGGAGTTGGATCTTCATCAGAAGTGTTCCCTTCTAGTTTTTAGCTTTTTCCTTTGTTTTGTAATTTTGGATCTTTGAATCCTTTTGTATGCTTTTTCATGATTAATGAAAGAATATGGTTATGTTTTATGATGTTTTTTTGCTAATGTTTGCAATTAATGTCTTAAAAGTTCCTTGAAAACTAATAAAAAACATTTGCATTGCATTTCATGCATCATTCTGCATTTTGGTCCTGCTTCCGAAAGTATTCCCGAGGTCTTATTCAGTGTTCTTCATACAGAATCAAGCTGTCTCACCGGTATAATACTCGAGCTAACTGCAAGAAGAAGATGGAAGGTCTTGAACAAGAGAATCGTGAGCTACGTGAAGAGGTTGTTACTTTGAGATCTGGTGTGGATCGTCTCACTGCTCTGGTTGAGACATTGATGGCTGCTCAGAATCAGAATCAGAATCAGAATCAAGTTCTTCCCCCCAATGCCCAAGCTCAGAGTCAGACCACTGTGATTTCTGAAATTGCTGCCACAACCATTCCTGCTATTCCTGTTGGTGCTACTCAGCAACGTATGCCTAATGGATACGCCTGGGGCATGCCTGAAGGATATTTGTCTGTTCCTGAGATGACTCGTCCGTTGACTCCTATTATGGTCAACACCTCTCCTATTGTTCATACTGGTCCTTTTGTCCCAGAGCCCATTTATGATGCTGCTCCAAGCAAAATTCATGACAGAATGGATGGTTTTCAAGATCAGTTCGAAGAACTGCAGAAAGAGATGAAAGCCTTGCGTGGGAAAGAACTATTTGGAAAGAATGTGCATGATCTTTGCCTTGTTCCCAATGTGAAAGTACCTGCTAAGTTCAAGCTGCCTGAATTTGAGAAGTACAAAGGAAATTCCTGTCCTCAGGCACATCTAGTGATGTATATAAGGAAGATGTCCACTCACACTGATGATCAACGTCTGTTGATTCACTATTTCCAAGACAGTCTGACTGGAGCTGCTTCTAAGTGGTATATGGGCCTTGATAGCACCCATATCCGCACTTTTAATGACTTAGATGAAGCGTTTGTGAAGCAATATAAGTATAATGTGGACATGGCTCCCGATAGAGATCAATTGCGAGCTATGATGCAGAAAGAGAAGGAATCCTTCAAGGAATATGCTCAGAGATGGCGTGAGGTTGCCGCCCAAGTGATTCCTCCGATGGAAGAAAAAGAGATGACTAAGATTTTTCTGAAGACTCTTGGTCCGTTTTATTATGAGAAGATGATTGCTAGTGCTCCTGTAGACTTCACCGAAATGGTGGGTATGGGTGTCAGATTGGAAGAAGCTGTGCGAGAAGGTCGTTTGGTTCGAAATGACAATTCATCTGGTGGTGCGAAGAAGTATGGTTCTTCATTCCAGAAGAAGAAAGAATCAGATGCCAATGCTGTTTCTCATGGGAGGAATAGTCGATTCAGAAATCAATCTCAACAAGTGGCGTCAGTAACTCCTGTTGTGAATTCAGTGCTTGTAGCTCCTGTTAATCAACAACCAGCAAGGCGGAATCCGTATCCTCGAGTTAACGTTGATCCTATCCCTATGACATACACTGAACTGTATCCTGCTCTAATTCATAAAAAGCTGGTTCAACCAAGGTCACCACCCCCTGTTCCAGAGAAACTCCCTTGGTGGTACAAGGCTGATGCCACTTGTGCTTTTCATCAGAATGCTCCTGGGCATGATTTGGAAAACTGTTGGGCCCTGAAGAATGAAGTTCAGAGATTGGTCCGTTCTGGAATGCTCTCTTTCCGTGATATTGGCCCAAATGTGAAGAACAATCCATTGCCAACTCATGAAGCGTCTGCTGTGAATATGTTGTATGAATGTCCTGGGAAGACTCTCCTAGAGGTGGATGCTATTATTGAAGGCGAATCAGAGCCAGAAGTGCCAAGCTTTGTGATCCATGGAAAGATGATTAAGAACTGGATCACCATTGACATTCCTGAGTGTACTCATGTCTCAAAGTAATTTGCTTTTATGTTTTTCAAAATCCTTTCATTCTGCCCAAGATGGAAGTGAAGTTGTTGGGGCTGTTTTCTGTTTGTTTTAAACATTGAAATCATCAATAAAAGTCATTTTGTTTCTGCATATAAATGCTTTTTATCTTTTTGCTTTTTCTGGAAAGTGGTAACACAAAAAACCTTAAAAAATGTTTTCATTTTTCATAATTTGCACGATTACATGTTTGCATATATCTTTCCTTTTCCTGAAATAATAATCATTTGTGCAGATTAATCAATAAAACCGTTGAAAGTAATGACCCTGCGCCCTCTCCTAACTTCGAGTGTCTTGTGTATAAGGCAGAAGAAGAAAGTGATGAATGTATTCCTGATGAGATTTCCCGACTGCTTGAGCACGAGGAAGACACTATTCAGCCATATAAAGAGCCATTGGAAGTCATCAACTTGGGTTCTGAAGAAGATAAAAAGGAAGTCAAGATTGGGGCACTGCTTGGTCAAGATGTTAAGAAGAGGATGGTAGAGCTTCTTAAAGAGTATGTTGACATTTTTGCGTGGTCCTACCAAGATATGCCTGGACTGGACACAGATATTGTGGAGCATCGCTTGCCGTTGAAACCAGAATGTCCTCCTGTCAAGCAAAAGTTAAGAAGGAGTCATCCTGATATGGCAGAAAAGATTAAGAATGAGGTCTTGAAGCAGATAGATGCAGGTTTCCTTGTCACTTCTGTATATCCTCAATGGATTGCCAATATTGTGCCTGTTCCGAAGAAAGACGGAAAAGTTCGCATGTGTGTGGATTATAGAGATTTGAACAAAGCCAGTCCGAAAGATGATTTTCCTCTACCTCACATTGATATGTTGGTAGATAGCACTGCAAAGTTTGAAGTTTTCTCCTTTATGGATGGTTTTTCAGGATACAATCAGATTAAGATGGCACCTGAAGACATGGAAAAGACAACCTTTATTACGCCATGGGGGACATTCTGTTACAAAGTGATGCCTTTTGGGTTGAAGAATGCTGGTGCGACATATCAGAGAGCCATGACTACTCTTTTCCATGATATGATGCACAAAGAAATTGAGGTTTATGTGGATGATATGATTGCCAAGTCCTAATCAGAAGAGGGGCACATGGAAGACCTGTTAAAGTTGTTTCAGCGTTTGAGAAAGTATCGTCTCCGCTTAAACCCAAACAAATGCACTTTTGGTGTCCGTTCTGGAAAGTTGTTGGGTTTTGTTGTCAGTCAGAGAGGAATTGAAGTTGATCCTGATAAAGTCAAAGCAATTCAGGAAATGCCAGCACCAAGGACTGAAAAACAAGTGAGAGGTTTCCTCAGACGTCTGAATTATATCTCCAGGTTCATTTCCAATATGACTGCTACCTGTGAGCCAATCTTCAAGTTGTTAAAGAAAAATCAGGGATGTGTGTGGAATGAAGATTGTCAGAAAGCTTTTGACAACATCAAAGAATATCTGCTTGAACCTCCCATTTTACTCCCTCCAGTTGAGGGAAGACCTCTGATTATGTACCTCACAGTGCTTGAAAACTCAATGGGATGTGTGTTGGGTCAGCATGACGAGTCTGGTCGAAAAGAGTATGCAATATACTACCTTAGCAAAAAGTTTACCGAGTGCGAAACAAGATACTCGCTGCTTGAGAAAACTTGCTGTGCTTTGGTGTGGGCTGCTCGCCGACTGAGACAGTATATGTTGAACCACACCACCCTATTGATCTCCAAAATGGATCCAATTAAGTATGTATTTGAGAAACCTGCATTAACTGGAAGGATTGCTCGCTGGCAAATGTTGCTATCAAAATATGATATTGAATACCGAGCTCAGAAAGCTGTGAAAGGAAGTGTGTTGGCAGAGTACCTCTCTCACCAACCAATTGATGATCATCAATCTATCAGAATGGACTTCCCAGATGAAGATATAATGTATTTGAGATCTCAAGATTAGGGATGAACCGTTGCCAGAAGAAGGGCCGGATCCTGAATCCAAATGGGGTTTAATTTTTGATGGAGCTTCTAATATTCATGGCCATGGAATTGGCGCCATTATCATCACTCCACATGGATCACATGTTCCTTTCACTGCAAGGATATGTTTTGACTGTACAAACAATATTGCTGAGTATGAAGCTTGCATCATGGGACTTGAAGAAGCCATTAATTTGAGAATTAAGATTCTTGATGTTTATGGAGATTCTGCGCTTGTGATTAATCAGATTAAAGGAGAATGGGAAACTCGTCATCCTGGTTTAATTCCTTACAAAGATTACGCCAGAAGGTTATTAACATTATTCAACAAAGTTGAATTCCACCACATCCCTCGAGATGAGAATCAGATGGCCGATGCTTTAGCCACATTGTCTTCCATGTACAAAGTGAATTTCCATAATGAGGAACCTCAAATTACAATCAGGCGTCTTGATAGACCTGCTCATGTATTTGCAGTTGAGGAAGCAACAGATGAAAAGCCTTGGTATTTCGATATTAAGCACTTCCTCCAGACTCAAGAGTACCCACTTGGGGCATCAAATAAAGACAAGAAAACTTTGAGAAGATTGGCTTGCAATTTCTTCATCAATGCTAATGTTTTGTATAAAAGGAATTATGACATGGTCTTGCTCAGATGCGTGGATAGACACGAAGCAGACATGTTGATGCATGAAATTCATGAAGGTTCTTTTGGTACCCATGCCAATGGACATTCGATGGCTAAAAAGATGCTTAGAGCAGGTTACTATTGGTTGACAATGGAATCTGATTGCTACAAGTTTGTAAAGAAGTGTCACAAGTGTCAAGTGTATGCTGACAAGATTCATGTGCCTCCGACACTTCTCAATGTTATTTCTTCCCCATGGCCTTTCTCTATGTGGGGTATTGATATGATTGGCATGATTGAACCCAAGGCTTCGAATGGACATCGATTCATCCTGGTAGCAATCGATTACTTCACCAAGTGGGTAGAAGCTGCTTCATATGCTAATGTGACAAAGCAAGTTGTGGTCAGATTTATCAAGAACAACATCATCTGCAGATATGGTGTACCGAGCAAGATCATCACTGATAATGGCTCGAATCTGAACAATAGCATGATGAGAGAATTGTGTGAAAGCTTCAAAATTGAACATCACAACTCTTCGCCTTATAGGCCAAAGATGAATGGAGCTGTTGAAGCAGCAAATAAGAACATTAAGAAAATTATGCAAAAGATGGTTGTCACGTACAAGGACTGGCACGAGATGCTCCCATTTGCTTTGCATGGGTACCGTACATCTGTTCGTACTTCAACAGGGGCAACTCCCTTTTCTTTGGTTTATGGCATGGAAGCAGTGCTCCCTATTGAGGTTGAGATTCCATCATTGAGAATTTTAATGGAAACCAAGTTATCTGAGGCTGAATGGTGTCAGAGCAGGTTTGATCAATTGAATTTGATAGAAGAAAAGAGAATGACGGCTTTATGCCATGGTCAGTTATACCAGAAAAGAATGAAGAAGGCATTTGATAAGAAGGTTCGACCTCGTGTATTCAGAGAAGGCGACCTCGTGCTCAAAAGGATCTTGTCTTTCACCTCCGATTCAAGGGGCAAGTGGACTCCTAATTTTGAAGGACCATATGTTGTTAAGAAAGCCTTCTCTGGCGGTGCATTAATTCTTGCAACTATGGATGGAGAAGAGCTCCCACGTCCCGTGAATGCTGATGTAGTCAAGAAATACTTCGCCTAAATAATAAAAGAACAGCTCGCTAAGTTGAAAACCCGAAAGGGCGGCTTAGGCAAAAAAGAGCGTCTCGGTGGATTGAAAACCCGAAAGGGCGATCCAGGCAAAAATTAGAGACATAAACAGAATAAAATACCCGGTGGACTGAAAACCCGAAAGGGCGGTCCAGGCAAAAGTTAGGGATTCATGGCAAGTAACTACATCAGACAAGACTTGATCATCAACAGTCATCTGTTTATCATGAAGAAGTTCGACACTTTTCAACGGAAGCCTTTGCTCAGGAATTCCCAGTTGAGAGAGAGGATGGGGTCATTACATTTCAATGTACCTTTTCCACAAAATTACCACTTTCCAAACTTTGTAATAATCCATGGGGTCTTGCCTTTTGCAGGCTACCGTTCCATTAAAAAAGTTTGAGCCTTTATCTTTTATTGGCAATCTTATTTCTTTCATATCTCTCAAAATGTCATTTATTGTTGATAGTAATTTTGAAAACAAAGAGAAAACTGATTTCAACAAAATCCTTTTGAAAATTATAAAAGAATTTTTACTTTGATTCATGAGTGCATTACAAGGAATGAATATGTTGATGTATTCGTATACAAAAGAACGTATTACACTCAATACACCTTTGGCCTGGTTCGAGTTTGGTTTAGAACTCAACTACGGTGTTCTCTCAGCTTCAATGTTCCCTAGTGTTGGGTAGCATATATTCTGAAGCCATCGAAAGATTGCTAGCAGTTTCTGCTTTGGTGTTCAGCTTGGGACATGCTTGATTATGTCATCTTCGTACACCATCTCTTTCCACCTTCAGTGGAACGTTGGTGTATTTTGTTATCTTCATCGTCAGTGGTACGTCGATGTATTTAGTTCACCTTCAGTGGAACGTTGGTGTATTTTGTTATCTTCATCGTCAGTGGTACGTCGATGTATTTAGTTCACCTTCAGTGGAACGTTGGTGTATTTTGTTATCTTCATCGTCAGTGGTACGTCGATGTATTTAGTTCACCTTCAGTGGAACGTTGGTGTATTTTGTTATCTTCATCGTCAGTGGTACGTCGATGTATTTCTCTTCAATACCTTCAGTGGAACGTGGGTATGTGTTATCGTTAATGGTACGGCGATACATCTCTTTCTACCTCTAGTGGAACGTTGGTAGTTCACCTTCAGTGGAACGTTGGTGTATTTTGTTATCTTCATCGTCAGTGGTACGGCGGTATACCTCTTTCGTCGTCAGTGATACGTCGATGAATCATCTCTTTCTACCTCCAGTGGGGCGTTGGTAGTTCACCTTCAGTGGAACGTTGGTGTATTTTGTTATCTTCATATCATCAGTGGTACGGTGGTATAACTCTCTTCATATCATCAGTGGTACGGTGGTATATCTCTCTTCATATCATCAGTGGTACGGTGGTATATCTCTCTTCATATCATCAGTGGTACGGTGGTATATCTCTCTTCATATCATCAGTGGTACGGTGGTATAACTCTCTTCATATCATCAGTGGTTCGGTGGTATATCTCTCTTCATATCATCAGTGGTACGGTGGTATAACTCTCTTCATATCATCAGTGGTACGGTGGTATATCTCTCTTCATATCATCAGTGGTACGGTGGTATATCTCTCTTCATATCATCAGTGGTACGGTGGTATATCTCTCTTCATATCATCAGTGGTACGGTGGTATATATCTCTTCATATCATCAGTGGTACGGTGGTATAACTCTCTCCATATCATCAGTGGTACGGTGGTATATCTATCTTCATGCCTACAGTGGAACGTTGGTATATGTTATCGTCAGTGGTACGGCGGTACATCTCTTCAATCATCAGTGGTACGATGGTGTGATTTCTGTTAACGGAAGATTGGCATTCTAATTCAGGACGCATACTTTCTCATCCCCAGTGAAAGAGAATGTTCCCTTTTTCTCATCCCCAGTGAAAGAGGATGCTATAACCTCTCTGACACGAAGTGTTTTCCCCAGAGAAGTTTCTTTTCCCACCAAAGTTCCGTCTCTCCAACAAAGTCTTGCCTTCCCTAGTGGAACTTCTAAGACGTTTGTTTCCCCAGTGGAGTTATAGCAAGACATTTGTTTTCCCCAGTGGATCACTTGTTACTCTCCAGTGTTGTTATGCTTATTATCATCACATGCATTCATTAACATTGCATTGCATCTTAGGCTCAAAAATTGTGTTTTATATATTTAAGTCTCTTCGATTTTTGTCAAAACGAAGATTTCCAATCATCGTATCTCCAAATCGAAGAAACTTAAATAGGGGCATCTGTCATACCCAAATTTTTGACCCTAAGATCATACATCAATTGCATTCAATCATCAATCAAGAGCACCATTGTGAAGCTTTATCTTTGATACTGTGATTATCTCTGAGGGGAATTATCGAGCATTTATAGTTTTTTATTTGTTTATACTAACCAAAAATCAAAAACATATGTTTTGTCTCTTTTGTTTATATTTTACAGGCGAAAGATCGGGCAAAAATCAAAACAGTGCAAGAAAACAATTTTTGAAAATTTGAAGGTGGAAATCGATTTACCCCTGTGGGAAATCGATTTCCTGTGCGCAAAATTCAAAAAAATATAAGAGGGAAGCTTGACATCATTTTGGCACCTTTTTATTTGATCATTTTATCAATTTTCCACCTCATCAAAATTAACTCATTCATTAAACCCTCTTTAACCCCATTTTACCACTTTTTACCATTTAATTGCCACTTTAATCACCAATTAAACACAAGTTAATCACCAAACACAAAAAGACCAATTTGCCACTACTCTTGCTCCAACTCTATAAATAGAGCCCTCTACTCTCTCATTTCTCAAGCTTGGAGAGCCAAAAAATTGCTTGCAAATTCATTTCTCACCCTTTCCAAAACCCTCACCCAAAGTTCATTTTCATAAGATTAGTAAGGTTCACATTGAATCTTGCTAATTTTGAACTAAGCCTCCTACATTTCACTCTTTTCTTTGATTGTTAATCTCCATACTTGAAGGATCTACACTTTGTGCTTGTTCTTGAAGCTACTTCAACACTTTAATTCAAGAATTGGTAAATTTCTCAATTCTAAGATGTAGATCTTTGTTGCTTGTGTTCAATGCATCTTTGATGCTATATTGGTGCTATTTGATGGTGATTTGATGGAAAATTCGTGCTCCTATGGAAATGTGATCATAAGGTGTTTGTATGTTTGCCTAAATCAAGTTTCAAAGTTCATAATGCTGTTTTTTTGAAAACTGTGCGCAGGAAATCGATTTCCTACAGAGGGAAATCGATTTCCACTCTGTTTTTTGCGCCCAAAGCTGAACTCTGTACTCAGGAAATCGATTTCCTACAGAGGTAAATCGATTTCCAGTAAGGCAGAATGTGTTTTTTTGCCTTTTTTATGCTTGTTTTGGCTTCCTACTTCCTCCACTTCATTAATATCATTGGATCTAGGATGTTGATAGGTTTGAAATGACCTAATCCATAATATTAGATGAATGATATTAATGATAGTGTGAGTTGATTATCTTTTTGTGAATTTTATTCTTCTTCCTCCATTTCATTAATATCATTGGATCTAGGATGTTGATAGGTTTGAAGAACCAAATCCATAATATTAGATGAATGATATTAATGATAGTGTGAGTTGATTATCTTTATGCATTTTATCTTCTCTTTCTCCTTTTTTCTTTTGATCGATGAAAGTCTTAATACTTTGAGAATTCTTATGGATTCTTAGTAAAGACTAGATCGTTACCTATTTTCTTTTCATGCGGTATTGCTTTCGGAAGGCGATCTACATATCGTTCTTCTCGCATGCATTAGCACATAAAGTTTTGACCGGCCTCGTTGTAGGGTGATTTCTACATAAATCACTTGGCGATCTGCTTAACATAGCGCAATATTTCGTGTCCCGAATAAAAAAAGATCAAACATGGAAGAGAATTGTATGCAGTTGATTTAAGACTTGTGGAGGTTCTTATCGTGTGGTCGCTATGATTCTATCAAGCTTCTGATAAACCCCATTGAATTTAAATCCGAGTACATCATTCACTCACCATAGATCTTCCTACTAACTTTGATAACATACTTGACAAGTTTCAAGATGGTTATCTTTAACACTTAACAACTAACTTTAATTTCTGCACCTTTACTATACCGCTCTTTATATTACCGCTCTTTATATTTCTCGCTTTATCGCTTTACTTTATCATTTCATCATATTTACTTTCCGTCATTTTCTCTTTGTCCACTTGGACATATGTTTATGCTTCTGTTATTTTTCTTTTGTCCACTTGGACCATACTTTATTTTTTTCGCTAAAACACTAATAAATAACCAAAATCTAAAAATACATAAGGCTCTCTTTGGACTATCGGTTACTATCCCTAGCGCTTTGGAGATTCGGACTTATGGACCTAGTACCTCTGGACTCATTCTATTACTATCCTGTGATTGTTCTGTCTGTCTGGCATTGTTCTGTTGTATGTCTATGTGTGCAGGTATTTCCTTGAAAGCCCTTGATGGTTAATTCCAAGGCATTGATATAAGGATTTTACCCGAAAACAGCCGTTACTCTGCCCAATTTTCGTCAGAATCTTAATGTGCTTAATGAAAAATGGTGCTAAGACAATAAGTTCATCTGGATCCCCAAGTGTTAATGTGTTGGTATTGATAAATCCAAAGGATGGAAAACTACCTTGGCTCTTAATGTCAAGTGTTGGCTTCTTATTCGGTTAGACCGTTTCTTTCCTTAGCTTTTATTTTATGCATTAGGTTAGCCTCTTCATCTCCTCCCATTCTTAAATTTTCAAAATCTTCTCCCTTTTTCCAAAATATTCTTATGTTTGCAAATCTTTTCAAAACTTTTTTTTTCTTAAAAATATCTTTCGCCCTTAGTGGCTTTTCTTCAAAAGTTTAGACACCGTTAATTGTCGAAACGAGTGGTTATACCCCACGATTTTGAAATTGATTGATAATAACGAGATCTTTTCCGCGTGAGAGAGCTAGTGGCATACTCGTTGATTTTATCCGAGTTGGAGCCCTTCTTTCATTTGCGATGCAAAGAACTTGTTTGTTCTCATGCTCAAGATCAATGGCTGAGTATTTCTCTCTAACGACAACAAAGTGTTTATTCGTTTTAAAAACGTTTTTCCCAAAAAGCGGAACTACATTAGCTCTGACTTCTCCATTGCACCGAGGAGGTATGTAGGCCCAAAGCTTAACGCTTTGCCGAGCTTATTTTGAAAATAAAACAAACCGTTTTTTAGCACACACACAACACAGATTTTCAAAAAGGTTCCCGTGGAGTACCACGGATATGAGGGGTGCTTTAAACCTTCCCCTCATATAATCAACACCCGAACCTGAGTTCTCTTTCTTGTTTTAAAAACAAAACTTTGGGTTTTACGTTCTTTTCCCTTTTCCTTTGAAAAAATAAAGCGCGGTGGCGATTTCAAAACGGAATATTGATTCGAGTCAATCCCATGGCTTCGATATCAGATTTTCCCCGCTACAGTATGCCTCTTGAGATAAGCATAACTTCAATTGCTTTCTATCTCCTCTAATGTCAATTCCAAGAATCCTGGATGCAGCTCCTAGATCCTTCATATTGAACTCCTTATTGAGTTCAGCCTTCACCCTTTTTACATCTTCGACATTGTTGCTTGCTATGAGAATATCATCCACATAAAGCAATAAAATAACAAATGAATTACCAGGTAGAAATCTGAAGTAAACGCAATGGTCGAACTGACTTCTAACGAAACTTATGCGTGCCATGAACTTGTCAAATATCCTATTCCTCTGTCGAGGAGATTGTTTCAGTCCATATAAATATCTCTTTAGCTTGCACACATAATCTTCCTTCCCCTTTTTAACATAACCTTCAGCTTGCCTCATCAGGATCGTTTCATCTAGATCACCATACAAGAATGCAGTCTTCACCTCCATCTGTTCCAATTCAAGATCGAATTGTGCCACCGTGGCAAGCAACATTCAAATGGACCTATGCTTCACAACAGGAGAAAACACATCATTAAATTCGACACCTTCTTTCTAAGTGAAACCCCTTGCGACCAACCTTGCCCTGTATCTTTTCGACGCCACTCCTTCGATTCCTTCCTTAACTTTGAAAATCCATTTACGGTTAGTGATAACCTTGCTCCAGTACGTTTCTTGATCAGTTCTCAGGTGTGATTATCATGAAGAGATTTCATCTCATCATTCATGGCCTTCAGCTATTCAGTCTTATTTTGACTCCTCATAACTTCCTTATAGTCTCTAGGTTCTTCGTCTGGAACCATAGTTGCAGAGATCAAGGCATAAACTATAAGATCTGCATACCCAAGTCTCTGAGGTGGCTTAATGAATCTTCTCGACCTATCTCTTGCCACCAGGTAGTCATCGATAGTTTCCTCAACTTCCTCAGCATCTTCTGCTTTTTCTTCTCCTTCATCTGGAATATGCAATTCAGCATCAACTTGCTCCACCTCAACATGAATCTCTACATGTTCTAGCTCTTCGTTAGATTTTTCTGCACTTCGATCAACATCATCAGTTTTCTTAAAAGCCATTTAAGCTTCATTCAAAACTACATCTCGACTGGTGATACTCCTCCCATGACCTGGCTCTAGGCACCATAGCCTATAAGCTTTGACTCCTTTAGGATATCCCATGAACATGCATTTCAGAGCTCTAGGTTTAACCTTGTCTTGCCTAATGTGAGCATTGGCTATGCAGCCAAATACTTTCAGTTTGTCAAGATCTGGTGGATGTCCCGACTAAACTTCTTTAGGTGTCTTCATATCAAACGCTGTCAAAGGACACCAATTTGTTGTGAAAAGGATGCCTTGATGAACAAATGATAAATTGTTTCTTTGTGATCAAGAAACACACAAGGGTAGAAAAGATGATAAACACGAAGAACAACAAGGATTGGTTATAACTGTTATTCTTTCCTTTATCTTTAAAACAAGATTACAAGTTACAAGAATAACAAATAACCCTCTCACCTTAAATTAGGATTTGCAGTATGGAATGATGAGACACTAGTATGCTATTTATAGTAAAACTAACATACTAAACTAACGGGCTTTTTCACAAATACCCATTACAAGCCAACTTAGGGGACAAGTTAACTTAAACAATTTGACATAACAAACAGGCCCAATTCGAAATACTAACAACCCTAGAATTTCAACAACTTCATACTAGAACACACTTTGACACCATCTCAGTCGAACCAAAAGCTACACTTCGACACACTAGAGTTCAATCCAATTCTTACAATACACCTCGCCGATGTCACCACCGGCAACACCGGCTCTGGGTTCGAGGGCCTACAGGCGCTAGTGGCGGAAATTGAGCACTTAGGCACGATGCATCGGAGCAATTGCGCTATTCGCAACGTTAATGAGGAGGCCTTTTATATTTGACAAACTCCAAACTTGGCATTTTTTGTTTGTTTAACACCCAAGTCTAAATGTTGCTAATCCTTTTGTTTCACACTATCAAGCTCTTGCATGAATTCTTCGATATATCAAAACTTTTCTTGCAAAAAGAAATTTTTCTCCATCTCCAGTCCCCTCAATCATACATATTACGATCATTGCAATGTGACTTTTGATTGAGAGGAGTTCTAAATACAACATCGAAAAATATTTAATGTTAAGATTTTAAAATTGTCTAAATTAAATTGAGTTTTGTGGTTCCAAAATTTTGAATTTTGATGAAAATATTTGAAAAAAATAAGGACGAAATTGTCCCATAAAGTTCCTCATACAACAAGACAAGTGATTTTAAAATTATTATGCAATTGCAATGCGATACAGTTGCTGAGGCTACTGCATCAGCAATTCTCAGTTTTTATTTATATGGATTTATTAATTCATATTAGGCTAGTTGTCCCAATCAAGGTATGCATAAACGAGAGTTAAGACATAAAAACGCTCAATTTTACGTTCCATTTACATGCCGCTGTGCTGCGAGTCTGTTGAAATCGTTAGGATGAAACTGGGTAAAAATGTACGATTCAGTTGAGCAAAAATGTTGGGCAATCTGATATGCAGTCGCCCCATTTCTTAGGGTTTAAAAAAACTCTAATTTTTAAGTGGATATGGATCTGGGTCGGGTTGCATTAAAAAAACAAAAAAAAACAGAATTTGGAACGTGTTAGACCGTATCACCGCTTGCAATTCTCTTCATATTCTTAAAAAGTAACTGTTTGTCATTAATACTATTGATACTAATATAATAGTATATTATTATTATTATTGTCTCAGACCTAGAAAGAGAATTTTTTTAATGATTCACCCTATAATAATAATTATTATTCTCTAATAATAATTATTATCATCCAATTCCTTTTTTACACCTTATTACTTGATTATTATAATTAATATAGTATTCCTTAAAAACTCTAATAAAAACGTAAACATAAGCGTAGCCTCCCTCTAAACAATATATACAGCTTCCTATTCTTCCCATTCGTCTACTTATCTATTTTATCATTCCTCTATATTTCAGCCTCTAAACAATATGTACAGCTTCGTATTCTTCCCATTCTTCTACTTTTCTGTTTTATCATTCCTCTGTTTTTCATCTTTTTCTTAAATGGCTTTTGGAAGTGCACCAATACCTCTTGCAGCTAACAAAAATGTTCCAAAAAATGCCCCTGGAAATAAGTCTGATTCTGCATGGAAACATGCTTTACCAATTCCAAACACAAAAAAGTGGAAATGTAAGTACTGTGGGGAAGATTTTAGTGGAGGAGTTTATTGAATCAAGCATCATTTAGTTGGAACTAGTAGGGATGTCAAACCTTGTAGAGTTGTTCCATATGAACTTGAAGGAAATAGTGATTGTTGTTGTGGAATTGCAGGCTAAGTTGATTCAGAAGTAAAATTTGTATGACATTGAAGAGCCTAAAATAGCTGGTGGATCATCCAGCTTCCTTGCAAAAAGAAAAAGCCAAGAAGAGATTCTAAACACCTCAAATATGTTTAAGAAACGTGGAGTGGGAGTGACTTCTCAAGCCAATATAAACAACATATGGAAAAGGAAATGAGAGAGGATGCATGTAAGGTCATTGCTTTATGTATTTACAATAAGGGTTAAATAAGTTTTCCGTCTCTATGAATAAACCAACATTTAATTTTAATCCATAGAAAATTTTCCTTCAATGGATGTTCCTTCTAAAGTAAGATTTCATGCATTTTTATCCCTACTATTTTTTTAAATTTTAAAAATTGTTTAGTTACTCTTTAATTTTTAAATTTTGGAATAATTTTTTTTAAACATGTCTATAATACTGTACAATGTTTATTTACCAAATTTTACAATTTTTTAGAATGACATGAATTAAATATGAATTTTTTAAATTTCAAAAAATAATGATAAAAGTAATGAAAAATCTCGACTTAAAAATCAAATTTTGAGTTCTTATTTTTTTCAAGAAACTTTTTAAAACTTTCTTAACATGTCTCCAAAAGAATCATTCAAAAATACACATTGGTTTAACAATAGGGACTAAAACTACGTGCATAGTAATTTTGTAGGGACAAAAACATGTCATTTGTTTTTATAGGGACTAAAAACAAAATTTACTATTTTATAGGGACCAAAAACATATTTAACCCTTACAATAATTCTATTCCATTTAATGTGACTAATAGTGAAGAATGGAAGACGATGTTTGAACTTGCTGCTAAACATGGTCCTGGTTTTAAACCACCATCCAATTATGAGATTAGAGGGAAATATTTGAATTTTCACATAAATAAGATTAATGATGAATTTGATGAACACAGGGCTGTTTGGAAGAAGTTAGGTTGCACCATAATGACAGATGGGTGGACTGTTAGGAGGAGAAAATCTATACTAAAGTTTTTGGTGAATAGTCCTAAAGGAACTATTTTTTGAAATCTATTGATGCATCAGATATAAGCAAGACTGCAAACAAGGTATTTAAAATGATTGATGATGTTGTTGTGGAGGTTGGGGAAGATAATGTGGTCCAGGTTGTAACGAACAATGCAGCAGGATATTTGTTGATGCAAAAGCAGAAGTAGTTGTATTGGACACTTTGTGCCTCAAACTGTATCGACTTAATGTTAGAGGATTTTGAGAAAAAGATCACACCGCACAAAGAGACTATTGCAAGCGGTAATAAAATCACAACCTTCATTTATGCAAGAACGGGTCTAATTTCATTATTGCATAAATTTACTAAAGAAGGTGATTTGATTCGACCCGACTTAACTCGCTTTGCCACTTCATACTTAACCTTGGGATGTTTGTATGAAAATATGGCATCACTAAAAAATATGTTTATATCAAACGAGTGGAAGTCTAGTAAACTTGCAAAGAGTAATGATGGGATCTTTGTGGAAGGTTTGGTTACTGATAATTTTTTTTAGAAAGATGTTGTGTATTGCATAAGGGGTGCTTTTCCCTTAATTAGGGTACTTCACATAGTGGATTCAGATGAGAAACCATCCATGGGTTTCATTTATGAAGAGATGGACCGAGCAAAAGAGAATATTCGATCAGACTTCAAAGGTGTAGTGTTGGTAGTAGGTAACTTTTCTTATAATATCTTTTGGTTTAAAACTTACACACTTAGTTTCAAATCTAATTAATTTCCCTCTTAATTAGTTACAAACCGATATGGAAAATTATTGATGAAAGATGGAATAAGCAATTACATCGGCCATTGCATGTTGCTGGAAATTTTCTTAATCCTATCTTGCATTATGCTCCTGAATACGTCATTGATAATGAAGTTGTGGATGGAATGTATGAGTGTTTGAATCAGATGGTGCCGGACTTGGAAAAGCGTTCTAAGATTGATTACCAACTTGAAAGCTTCAAAGAAAAAGATGGAAATTTTGGTTGATATTTAGCTATTCTAGCACTTAAAACCAAAACACCAACACAGTGGTGGGAGTCTTATGGAAGTGCATATCCCGAATTTCAGTGGTTTGCAATGCGAGTGTTGAATTTAACTTGTAGTTCATCTGGATGTGAAAGGAATTGGAGTGTCTTTGAAAGGGTTAGTAATATTTAAATTGAGTATTCAACTTTTAATAATATTGAGTATAAGTTTTAGATTTTAATTTTTTAAAATTTATTTAGGTCCATACTAAAAAGAGGAATCGTTTAAAGTAAAAAACCATGAACGACGTAGTTTATGTGATGACTAATTCAAAGTTGGGAAAAAGAAGGAAGCTAGGAAATTTACGTATAACTTTTATGAAGATATTCCTTCAGAAGATGAATGGTAAGAGAATAGAGATGGTAATTGTCATATACATGAAGACATCATACTTAGTGATGGAGAAGATGTTAGTAGTATTGGTGTTGTTGGTGATGATTTGGATGTTCCTCCTAGTCCTATTAATGATGATCAAATTAATGAAGAATTATAAGCGAATGAAGATGGAGAACTAGAAGAAAATGAAGATGATAATGAGGATGAAGATGACTATCCATATATGAGATTTGATGACATTTGAATGTTTGGAGTAGTTGTTTTAAGCTTGTTTACTTTTCTTTTTGTTTGAGGATTGTTTTTATTTTGAACTAAGTTTTTTTTTTTTTTATTGTTTTGGTTATGAATTTATGAATATAGATGGTGAATTTATGAATATAGATGGTGAACTTATGAATTGTTGGTTATGATTTAGAACTTATTTTCTTTATATATGATTATTTTTGGCATGTGTATAAAATTATGCATATATAAATATATTTTTTATCAGTAGTAGAAACTTATGTTTCCTGCTACGATTCTCGGGTTACGTTTTTTCAATCCTTTACCGTTTCCGTGTAAACTTTAGAGTTTTTAAACATTGGTCCCGATAGATGTTTTGTGATTGGTTATTGTGCGTTGCTGGGAACGTCCCTTATTTTTTGGAAGTCCAGGATAAAATAGTCTCCAAGTACCTTAGCGTCTCTAACTTGTGAAATACAATGGCTCAATTACCTGTTGCAAGACTTTCATATAATTTTCTGTCAACCTACTTTTATTTATTGTGACAACAAATCAACCATATAACGAAACTCCCATATATCTTGCTTACATTCCAAATTTCTATGAAAGAAGCAAGCACATTTAATTGATTTGTCATATCATTAGAGAAAAGCGTCACTCAAAGTTATTCCATTTGTATCTTGATTCCTTCAAACTCTCAACTGACATATGTCACATATGTGTTTACAAAACCTCTTCATTCTCCTTTTTTTTGTGCTCCACTATCTAAGTTAGGCCTATGTAAGACCCATGGCCAACTTGAGGGGAGCTATCAACTATGTAATTCAATTAGCTTTTTGTTAATTCGGTTAGAGTTATTGTTAGTTAGTTATGTTTTAGTTCAATAATTTAGGAGACTGTACATAGCTATATAGTCCCCTCTATCATTTGCAACACATGACTTTTTATATGTACAAAATGATCAAATTTTTGTGTTTACTGTGAGTAACATTTTCCTCCTCAATTGAGTAATTTTGCAATATCATTATCAACAGATGTTGTTGAAGTCAAAGCAGCTTTCAATGTGAGCTAAATATAAGCTGCTAAGTAAGTAATATAAAAAATTGTAAGTTTAACTATTACTGGGAAGAGGAAAAGAAACGAAACTGATCTTGTAGATATATGTCATTAGAAGTTCTTGCAACCGCAATACAGAAAGCCTAGTAATGTATAATAACAACAATAATACAGAAATTCTAACAATGTTGACCATTACTAACTTCCCGATGATGTTTCATAGACAACAACACAATGTTCATCATTCTCATTTCTCCTTTTTAACTCGGGTTAGTAGGTGTCGGAGACCATTTGTGAGTGCACATGTTGAGTTTAAAGCTTCCTTAAATATGCTGAGACTCTGCAGGGACACAAAAATATGAGACGAGCTATTTATACTCTCATAATAAATGAAAACTTAGTGTATAAACACAAAATAGTGATGGCAATAAATCTAGTAGTATTCACTTTTTATAGTTACCTCTTTGATGCCAAGGGTAACAACTTTTTCCTCCAAATCATAAATAGAAGTTTTGAAACGGTTAAATAAAAATACAGATGAAATTGGAGACAACAACGGCTCTACGACAAGATCATCCGTAACCATGTAGTACATTTCTGGTGTCTTGACATAAATTCCAGGGCGTATCATAGGCGGTATGGTAATGGTATTAACCAATTTCATTTTTACTACATTTTGCCAATCAAAATCAACTTCATTACTTTTGAAAAGAGTGAATTTTTCTCCAGAAGTGTCATCATGAACATGACAATAATAATGCATACCACTTAGCTCCAGAAGCCTTTTCTTTGCTTCTAATATGAAATACCTGTCTTCATTCAAATTGGATATGCTCTTGCAAAATCCATCAATACTACCCAATGAATCATTCCCTTCTAACTTGCATAAAACCCCGCCCAACGGAAATGTCAGAAATCGAATAATCAACTCTGCAAAATCTTGTCCCCCTTGAGCATACAATATAATATTATCCGATTTTCTTATAACTAGCTTCACAGTGATATGAATATCACCACTGATAATATCTTTAACATCACAGGAGAAAATCCTTGATTTCTCAATAAGAGGTTTCATTCCTAAAAACACATCGGTTAGAGGTGTCTTGGAAAAAAACGAGCACTTTAACAAATCCAATACCTACAGAATATTAGTCACAATCAATCAGAGACTCAAAAGAGAATTGAATATATTATGATTTAGAGAATAAAATTGCAGACATAAAACCTTTTCCTTTGTGACATTGACAGTCATTTCTTTAACCGAGCTTGTGCTTTTTATTCCAAACTTCTTGGTAAGATCAAAGATTGTGAGATCCATGGAGGGCGGAAACACAATTAAATCATCGCTAATAACAAATTTTGTAGCAGGCTTCACAAATCCCAAGCAAATCTCAAACAGTGGAGATGAGAGGGAAACTAAACGGGACAAAGGATGGCCATATTCACAATAATGCTTTTTGGTACCTAAGCTCAAATAACAACATTTATGATCAAACTCATCAAACTTGGAACACATGAAGTAATTTGTGGGCAAACTATCATCAATGTTAATTTTGAGAGTGTTGCAATAATCTTCGGATGAGTTATAATTAGTCAACAAGCCAAGATTTTGCACACTTTGATTGAGAGAGTTGAGACAACCAATTGTAATTGGACCAATGTTTGAGTCTTTCTGAACAAATTTTGCAATGGTGCCTAATGGAAATGTTAAGAAGCTACAGAGAATGTCCACAAAATCTTTATCAGCTTCAGCAAATACAACTTTGTTAGTCTCTGTGTCTACCAGAAGCTTCAAAGACACTGCTTGTTCCTTAGTTTGAAATTTAAAAACAGCCATGATCGCAGCTATCAAACGAGAAATCAAACGGTAAACAAAGGAAAGAACCATGATTGTATTGCAATTTCAGATAAAATGTAAGCCTATATATATGTGCAATATAAGAATTCTTTTTGCGTTGCAGCATTCATACTAGTAGTATATGGGTAATGCTAAATGCACTTTTTGAGCATCATGATTCAAATCTTTAAAATGGTCAAGTTACCAATTTTTTGAGATTTGGTTTCTCTGCAACACGCGCAGACCTTGGTCATCGTGAAGGTTGAGTGGGTATATTGATAAAAGTAATTCAAACAAATGAAGTAGAAATCATTGGTTTAATATTAAGAAATCTTATCTTAATCTTATCAATAATACTCCTTCAGTTTATCACCTTAATTACTTACGCATTATCTCAAAACACATTTGTTGTTTTACTCCTTTTTATGTCTTAAAAAATTAGTTGATAGTAATTAGGTGTGTTGATTTTAATTGTAAATTAGTGTTAGGAATGGCAATAGGGCAGGTCGAAACGGATTTTACCTCTTCAAACTCAAATCTGAATTTTCAATTAATCTCTATTCTCCATCTCAAACGCGATTGAGAATTAAAATCCAAACCCGTCTCAAATGCGTTCGGACAGAGCCGATCTTGACTTTGTAAAAGCCCGGGACAAATAGTAAAATGGACCTCACTCTTTTTTTAGATATTAAGAGAGTGTATGTTGTTTGTAGTAATTATATCCAGAATGGATTGTCTCTTGTTATCTCTCTTTAACTTTTGGTGCTGCTCCAAATCCAATGGATAATATGCATGAAAGAAATGATGAACGCGCAGATAAGTAAATATAAATTAGAATATAATGGATGAAATTAGTGTTGAACAGAAGCAAGCAGAAGAGATAAAGCTGCAGAGGATCCAGATCCAATTATATATATATATATATATATATATATATATATGATAAATTTTTAGTTGTTATTAAGGCTACATAAGAATTAATTAAATATAACACTTATATCCAATTTTTTTAAATATATTATTAAAAAATAAAATTTAATAATATTTCTTTTGATAGAATAAGATCAACCCACTAATAATTATATAATAATAATTATATGATATTTCTTAGTCTAAGAACTTAATAATAAATAATTCAGTCATATAATAAATCTTAATATATAATTATAAAATATAAATATTATCTAAAATTTATATTAAATAAATAAAATAATAAGGTTAGTGAAACAAGTTTAAATATAATAAAAAACAATGAAAATTGAGATTCAGTTGACAATGAATGTATTTATCATGGTATAGTCTACAGGTTTGATCCTTGATCTAACTAGTTTTGATATTTTACTAAAATAACTCATTAAAAAAAGCATAAAAACAAGTTTCAGGGATCGAAATCGAACCCACGTCCTTGTTCTGGAGGCAAAAATAACTAATTAAAAGCATAAAAAGAAGTTTTTGTGATCAAACCCGCGTCCTTGTTCTAGAGGTAAAACAAGTCTACCGTTGCACTACAAAGCCAGTACATATTTAAATTTCAAATCAAAATATATAGAATCATGTAACACATGGCAAGGCACGTGAGGAGCAAATGCAATCAAGTGACGAGGCATTAGTGGGCGAGGAGAATCATAACGAATTCCCTAAAAATCATGAGTTTGGACGTGGCAAGAGAGAGAAAAAGCCAAGTCTGAAGCTAACAGAATCAGTCAGTAGCTAGTTAAATATTATTGTTAGCGGAATGTAGGATGATATGATGAATAAAGACCAAAGCCAGTACATATTTAAATTTCAAATTAAAACTAGTAACAAACCCGTGCATACGCACGGGTTCTGCTCGGTTACGCGAATTTAGATATATCATTTATTTTAAATTAAAATGTTAAAAAAATTAAACAAATAATTGATTATTTCGTATATAAAAATATTTAGATCAATAATAGATTTTTTCCCGTATACTGTTTTTGGATTAAAAATATTTAATCATAAATATCATTTCTCGTATATAAAAATATTTAGATCAATAATAGATTTTTTTTATACAGACTTCATTTTTGTTTAGGTATCATTTACAAAAATATTTGGATCAATAGTAAATTTCGTATATAAAAATATTTACATCAATAGTAGATTTTTTCCCGTATACCATTTTTTAATAAAAAAATATTTGGATCATAAATAACATTTTTCGTAAATAATAATACAAATATTATTTTTATTTAGTTATCATTTAGAAAAATATCTGGATCAATATTAAATTTTCGTATAAAAAATATTTAGATCAATAATAGATTTTTTCCCGTATACCATTTTTTGATCAAAAATATTGGATCATAAGTACCATTTCTCGTATATAAAAATATTTAGATCAATAATAGATTTTTTTCCCGTATACATATTTCATTTTTGTTTAGGTATCATTTACATAAATATTTGGATCAATAGTAAATTTCGTATATAAAATTTTTTAGATGAATAGTAGATCATTTTCCCATATACCATTTTGGAATAAAAATATTTGGATCATAAATACCATTTTTCGTAAATAATATATTTTTGGCTTAATTGTAACTTTGGTCCCCCTATTTTGTTATTTTTCCGATTTTGGTCCCCTCATTTTTAAAACCACGATTTTGGTCCCCCTTTTGAGTTTTCTCTTAAAAAAAAGACAAAAATAGCGACTATTTTTGCATAAAAAAGTAAAATAGGGGGATGAAAATTGCACAGAAAACTTAAAAAGGAGACTAAAATAGTGATTTTTAAAATAGAGGGATCAAAATCAAGAAAAATACAAAATAGGGGGACTAAAGTTGCAATTAAGTCTATATTTTTTCTACATACAAATATTATTTTTGTTTAGGTGTCATTTACAAAAATATTTGGACCAATATCATATTTTCGTATATAAAATATTTAGATCAATAATAGATTTTTTGGCCTATTCCATTTTTGAATAAAAAATATTTGGATCATAAATAACATTTTTCATATATAAAAATATTTAAATCAATAATAGATTTTTTCCCGTATACAAACTTAATTTTTGTTTAGGTATCACTTACAAATATTTGGATAAATAGTAAATTTCGTATATAAAAATATTTAGATCAATAGTAAATTTTTTTCCGTATCATTTTTGAATAAAAAATATTTGGATCATAAATAGCATTTTTGGTAGATAATAGATCTTTTTCTGTATACAAATATTATTTTTATTTAGGTATCATTTACAAAAATATTTGGATCAATATTAAATTTTCGTATATAAAAATATTTAGATTAATAATATTTTTTTTGAATAAATTTTTCCCGTATATCATTTTTGACTAAAAAATATTTCGATCATAAATATCATTTTTCGTATATAAAAAAATATATATCAATAATAGTTTTTTTTTTTGGAAGAAAGAAGTGAGAAAGTGATGAAAGAGAAATAATAGAGAATGAAGAGAGATTTGATAATTTTGATAAAATATAAGAGTTGTATTATTTTAATAATAAAATTAAGAACTTTATGGTGCAAAGACCAAAAAACCACAATTTTAATGTGGTGGCAAAAAATCAAATAAGGGTATTTTTGACTTTTCCACAACCATTAATTTTCTTATATTATAGATATATAGAATCATTTTATCATTACAATTTATAAAGCCCTCACTAAAAAATGTGAGACCCCTCTATTTTTAGGCCTGAGTTATGGGTTTGCTTGTCCAGGCCCAGGACCGAACCTTGATTCATATATCTCGGTCCCGTCACCATCCATTAAATAAAATCATTTTTTTAATAGAAATATTTATCTTTTCTAAAATTAAATTAAATTATAAATAATGAAATAAAACATTCTCAAAAAATTGCATACATACATTTTAAATATTTAAAATAATAAAGACAAATCAAATGATCAAAATATTGACCACATATCTAATATTCTAAATTATCAAAAATAATTAACAATGTACATAATGAAATAAATGGGACGGGTTTGTTTGGGGACGGTTTTGGGTGGTACTAATGTCCCCATTACCCCAGTTTGTCCCCATATTTTGTAATTGGAAAAAACCAAACCCAAATCCAAACCTAGCAAAGCGGGATTTTCCCGTCAATCCCAGACCGAGTTCAGGTGGATACCCGCGAGCACGAGTTTTATTGCCATGCCTAACTAATACTAATAACTATTTACTAAATTATCTATAGTAGATAGTAAAATACTAAATTAAAATAAATGTAATTAAGTGTAAATTAAAAAAAATCATAAATGTTGTATTTATATTTTAAATGAATAAATTATTTAAAAGAAAGAAAAATATTCAATAATCACTACTACAAATAACACATCTAATATCGAACGCAAAACACGTTTTACGTCGGCATTAGAAGCGAGGTAAACAAGGTTGTCACAAAAAGTAAAGACTTATCACCTTGGTGTTTAAAACACCGATGTCTAATTTTATTAGCACATGAGTTCGAACCCCAACTTTTGCACTTTTATTATTTACAAAATCTCACACCTTTTTTATCTTGGTTTATTAATAAAACCGAGGGGTTATTAGCTTTTTTATTATAAAACCCGTTACATTGTTTACACAAAACATTAATAAAAAAATTTATTTACAAACTATAATGTTTATTCAGAATTATATTACATTTTTTTACACAGAAAAAATTAATTGTCCGTGAAGATCATATGTTAGATCTTCAATCCCTTGATATTCTCCAAACAAAAAAAGGGTATTCTCTATGACTTTTGCTTGAATTTGATTTTGATATGAAGGAAAAAAGGGTTAGAAAAAAAAGGGTTAGATAAATAAAATAATTTATGCTCAGACAAATACTTAAGAACACAGACTTTAAACCCAAATAATCTTCTGCTCTTGCAATCCATCGTAGAGAACTATTCATGGCAAACACTCTTGCAAACCTTAAACTCTTCATGATGTTGGATCTTCAAATCCTTGATAATTCTGGGAAACAAAAAAAGGTTAGATAAATAAATAATTTTTTCTTAAAGACTATTGCAAATCTTAAAGTGAAGGATAATTTCAAGGGCTTTATGATGTTTTTCAGAATGCTTTTATAATGGAAGTTATTTATGTTTCATGCGGATCACTAAGGGTAATGTCTTGGGCGTTAATAGTCATGAAATGGACGACAAGGATTTGATTAAGGACGGGTTAGAACATTTATTTACAAATTAAAAATACAATTAAAATAGAGGTTCCAATGTTCCCTCGGGTTTTTGGAAAACTGACAAGTTACAACATTTATTCACAAATAAAAAATATAATTAAAAAAGAAGTTCCAATGTTCCCTCGATTTTTTTGTAAAATCGACGAGTTTGAAACTTTATTTACAAATAAAAAATACAATTAAAAGAGAGGTTAGTACACCGACGTGGCGCACATTTGAAATCATATCACTAGAATAGAAATGATCAGCTCTATTCAAGTTGTAACGTCTTTTTTGGATGATCAAAGAGGCTTTTGAGCTATTTAAACGTCTCGTTGTGTCTTCAAATATTGTTTCAAAGTCTTTTTCTATTTTCAACGTCTCATTACCAACTCAATGTTTCTTGTTTCCTTGCTTCAAAGTCCTATTGTTTCAAAAAAGGATGCAAATTTGTTGTTCGTTATCAATGAAAAGTATGTAGATTTCAATGATTTCGATTGTTTTGAACAGAGAAAAGTTGTTAACAAACATAGGTTGAATGATTACTTTCACATTCTTCATGGCCCCATATACACTAATCTTGTTAAAGAGTTCTGGATGAATGACTTCGTTGTGCCAGCTGGTCATGATGAATTCATCAAGTACTATACCAATGACTCTCATTTCTTCATTACTCCATCACTGATTGCTATGACAATCAACTGTCAAGAGACAAATAGTTGTATTGAACACTATGAACATAACAATGTCTACTCAACCCAACTTCACCGAATTTATGCCATACAAAAATAATATCTCTAGTCCTGCTTCTCTACTCCCTATTGCAAAATTTTGGTTTCAACTTCTAGTGGCAAATCTCTTCCCAAGAGAGAAAGAATTGAAAATGCTTACTTGGTATGACCAACATCTCTTGTTATTCCTCACCTACAACATCAAAGTTAATCTTCCTCCGACCATTTTCAACTTCTTGAAGGAAATGATATATACTTCTCGGGAGGAAACGGCATTCCCCATACCTTATGGAAGAGTTCTTTCTGAACTTTTTCATAAGTTAGGGATGATGTTGAAGTTGAGTGGACTGAGAAGTTTGAATCTGTTGAGGAGTTTTCTTTGTTATGTTATTTTTTATTATTATTATCAATGAAATATTTCTTTTTTCTATTATGGCTTATTTTTGTTTATTGATAACAAAGTTTTAAACGTGGAAACGGGGATTCAAAGTGAGGTTCTTATAGCTATATTACCTCGGTTCTCAAGAAAACCAAGATAACAGGTTTTATTAATTTTTTATAGATTAAAAAGGCGCTAATTTATAGATGTGTTACCTCGGTGTTTTATAACACCGACGTAAAATGTTGTTGATCTTATTAAAAGAACAAAACATTGCGCTCCCAGGACATATCCTCTCAGCTTTTAGGATGTTGGAGATGAAAGCTTCGTCATAAAAAGTGTTATTCGTTGTAGTGAATAACAAATGGAAAATTTTCCTAGAAAGGAAACCTTTTTCAACCATGCATGCAAGAGGTTTGGGTAGAAATTGCAACACCCGAGGATAACAAGGGCGGGAAGTGGTTGCCGGTGCACAAGGCATGATAATGAGACACTCCCAAAGCCAAATAGGGCGATGAGTGGTCGCCGAATTCACATCTGAATGAAAGGGATCATGAGATTGTGTAGGTATGAGACTGCATAGTTGAAGGAAGACTTATAAGGATTAATTGGTACTATCTATACCAACAAGATGCATCTTCTTTTCGGTAGCCTAATAGATAAGAACTCCATAGTCAAGCGTGCTTTACTTGGAGTAGTATTTGAATGGGTGACTGATCAGTGGTTTTCACACATATATTTACCGTTGTTTTTAAGTATTTTTAAGTTTTGTTATTGAGTGTTTTATTTCTTTATTCGTCATTTTATGCTTTGGTTGTGTGTTTTAATGTTTTCAGACTGATATGAAGAAATCGGAGTAAATCAGTGCAAAACTCGGAGTTTCGAAGGAATTTCAAAAACATGCTACAGGAGGCCTGACACGGGTGGCCGTGTTGCTCAACACGGGCCGTGTCAGGAAGTAAGCTGGGAGTGAAGTTTGAAAGAAAGGAAAATCAGTGAAGCAACACGGGTGCCCGTGTTGCACAACACGGCCCGTGTTGCACATCCTGGGACCAAACAAAGAAAATAATAATGACAGGGAGCCAACACGGGTGCCTGTGTTGCACAACACGGCCCGTGTTGGGTGATGACGCTGATTTCAGTGATTTTTATTGTTCAACTCAGTGGTTGGCCTTCAGGGGTATTTTTGGGATTTCCAACCAACTTAAGTGAGTCTGCACTATTTAGGAGGGTTTTCAAGATGAATTAGGGATCTTTTTGCCACACGAAGAATTGGAGGATTGAGAGAAGAAGCCTATGCAATTAGAGAAGAAGGGAGAACTCTCATGAGCGGAAGCCATTGAAGATCAAAGTTCATCACCTATATTGTAATGTCTTTATTTGATATCTTTGTAATTTCTTTGGATGATATGAGTAGCTAAACCCCCCAATGCTAGGGGGGTGTCCCTGATTAACATTTGTGATGATTTTGAATTCCGAATTTCAATAACATGTTTCTCTTTTACATTCAATTTAATGGTATAAGGTTTTTAATGCTTTCCTCGTCGGACCAACTGGATTGATTTATGACTGACAATTAGGACTGACCTCCATTGTTAGGGTTTTTATACCATTATATTATAGTAGATATCACCTAGGACTAGGGATACCCTATAATAACCGGATTGTTCTTGATTATAATAATATTTGATTTGATCACTAATTTCGAAGGACTTTGGGATTAGGATTTCAATGTTCAAAAGTTTGCCCACTAAGGACTTAGGAGCAAATACCCTTAAGAACCGGTAATTGATAAGTTGAACTTTGTTAATGAAGTAAGGGTTCAGAATTGTTACATGTTAATGCACACACCTACCCTGGCATGTTACTCATATTTGGCCAATTCAACCTTTTTAAGTTTATTTGCAATTTAATTTGTAATCACAAAAACCAAAACCCCAAGGCTTTTTGTTTAATTGAAGTGCGACTAACTCTATAATCTCACGCAGTCCTTGAGATCGATATTCGGGGAATTTTCCCTTTATTACTACAGAGGCAAAATAGTACACTTGCTATTTTACCTATCAAGTTTTTGGCGGCGTTGCCGGGGACTGCCAAAATATAGAGTTTTGATTTTAGTTCAATTAAAATTTTGTTGCTCGTCAACTAAAATTTTGTTTTTGTTTGTGTTTATTTGAATTTGTTTTTATCATAAAAAAATAAAAAATAAAAAGTCAGATTATTTTTGCTTCATGAATTCTTCTATACTTTGCTACTAACAAATTGTCTGAGTTTTGTAGCTATGTATTGTTTTGATACATTGCCACCTGTATCTCCTGCATGTTGGTCGCCTGATTCAGGAGTCACCTTAGAAGAGGCGACTAAAATTTTTAAAGCATATAAGAGAGAGGTAAGAATCCTTATGAATGAATGTAAGGAAGCTAACTTTTATCCAGATAGGTTTATTTGGAGAAATTTAGAGTTGGAAGAAGAATATGTGGAACCAGAAGAAAAATGCATAATATCAGATGAAGAGGATGCAGTAAAAATAGAAGAATTTGAGGTAAAAAAGAAATATGGGGAAGAAGAAATAAGGAAACTTGAAGATGATCGAGTTTTGGATAAAACCACAAATTTAACAAATTGTGAAGATGTGGTCACCCAACAAGAAAATCTTCAACAAGAGAGTATCCCCGAAAACTATTTTTACAACAAGGCAGATGAAAGACAAGAAATTGACAAAGTACTGGAAGACATTTATGCCTTATTCAATAAAATCAAGCTAAAATGGATTTGGCAGCAACATCATCAATACTTTAAGTTCATGGGATTGCTACCAAACAAAAGAAAGAAAAAAGATGATGTGTTCTTTGTGTCATATATGCCACCCTAACAAGGGGAATGGATCGTCGAGCCATGCGACGTTAAACGAAGCGCTTCGTGGGAGGCAACCCATGCTTTTAACAACTTATTTTTCTTTTTGTGTTTGCTTGTTTTTTTTTTGTTTCAGGAAATAAAAATGGAGACTTTCTGGTGAATGCTAGGAAGTTGCAGTTAGAGTTGCACTACCCTCTGTGAGTCACCCCTCTCGGGCTTGTTCTTAAACATTGGGGCCAATGTTTAGTTCAAGTTTGGGGGAGAATTTACTCTTGCATTTTTATTTTTATGTTTTTGTTATGATGTGTAAAACCAAACATTGAGTTCTTCCCAAGTTTTGACTGAAATTTTAATTTTTGTTGAAGAGTTTTTTATCCTAAAGAGCGATCGGGAATAGTATATAGAGATGAAGCGAGGATTGTTTGAGGACAGGAAGTTCGGAATAATGTGACAAGAAGAGGTTTGTTTAAACACCCTTGATTTCCTAAAAGCGATACGAGTTTAACGTGTAGATTTGCACCATAGTACTTGTCTCCTGAGAAGTACTTCTCGAGTAGTTTATTGATACAGTCTGGCATAATTCAGATTCA
Source organism: Vicia villosa (assembly GCF_029867415.1). Lineage (NCBI taxonomy): Eukaryota > Viridiplantae > Streptophyta > Magnoliopsida > Fabales > Fabaceae > Vicia > Vicia villosa. Next base: position 251,998 of record NW_026705809.1, on the reverse strand, counting down.
CTTGCATGATGACTGGTTGAAAAAAAAGAGATATAAAGTTGGCACCAAATGATGAAAAGGCGGTAAAAGGCAATCGGCTCGCTAAGTTGGGTAACCCTCACCCGGTTATTCAGCCCAAAGGAGATTGATCCCCAAACGTCGTCCAAAAGGACAATATATAACTGCAAAGTTTGAAAATTTCATCGGTAATAAAAAGTAGCCAATGCTGCTAGTTTGGTGTCAAGAAAAGAAAATAAGAAGCCTCGATTCGTCTCATGCAGGTGATGATTATTCTAAGAAATGCAGTGCCTTAATATGATTGTCTGAATGAAAAAGCAGGAAAATCGGAAAGAGACTTAAGTGCAAAGCATAGTTGGAGAGGTATCCGAAAGGGGAGCTTGAGGTTTAATGTTGTAATAGAAACTTGCCGCGTCATTGATCTCAAGCTGGAGACTTCTAAAACTCGGGTTGAAGATGCGATAGCCGCAGAAGTTGAAAAGAAATTGAAGGCTATGAATATAGGTAAACAACAGGTGGCTCAAGTTCAACAAGCTCAACCTGTCAGCTGTGAAATCTGTAATGGTCCACACCAAACGGTGTACTGTTTTGCTACTCCCAAGCAGATTGAAGAAATCAAATTCCTAAGGCAAAACAACCCGTATTCTAACACCTATAATCAAGGGTGGAAGAATCATCCAAATTTTGCTTGGAAAGATCAACAACAACAAGGTACCCAGAAGGCAGAATGGGAAGTGGCAATTGAAAGATTAGCTGGGCAATGTTGTCAGTTCCAAGAAGAAACAAGAAACAACCACAGAAACACTTCAGCCTCAATTAAAAATCTGGAAGTTCAAGTGGGGCAGATAGCACAGCATCTCACTCTACAGGCACAAGGTACCCTTCCGAGCTCAACGGTGAAAAATCCGAAAGACCAAGAGAAGATTAATGCTGTTACTACAAGAAGTAGGAGAGTAGCAGAGTCTGAAAAAGAAAAAGAGGAAATAGATGACCCCATGGTAATAGAGGTGGATCTGGAAATAAGAGAAAATCAAAGAGAGCCAGAAGTTGTGGTGCCACCGGCTAAACCAATTGAAGAAAAAAATAAGAAAGACGCGGGACCGGTGATAAAACTGCCCTTCCCCTCCAGAGTGACAAAGAAGGGTTCAAGAGAGAAAGACTTTGAGAAGTTTACTAAATTGTTCAAAAAGTTAGAGGTAAATCTACCATTCTTTGAAGCACTTGAGCACATGCCTTTATACAAGAAATTTATGAAGGAGGTGTTGGGGAAAAAGAGATCACTAGGAGGAGAACCAAAAATTGCAACGGAGAAGTGTGGTATAGTTTCGACAGCAAGAAAGATCCCAATAAAGAGGAAAGACCCTGGGGCGGTGGCGATACCATGCACTATCAAGAATATAGCATTTAAAAAGGTACTCCTCGATTCTGGGTCTAGTGTGAGTTTAATGCCTTTGTCCATTTTCAAAAAGCTTGAATTAGAAAAGATTAGCGAAAGTAAAACACAGTTAAGGTTCGCTGATCACACCGTCAAGAAATCCTATGGGGTAGCTGAAGATGTATTAGTGGAAGTTGATAAGTTTGTATTCCCTGTTGACTTCCACATCATGGATATTCCGGAAGACGAAGAAACTCCTATCCTTCTTGGGAGACCATTTTTGTCGACAGGTCGCTGCAATTTCGACATAGAAAAAGGGACACTAACACTGAAATCATTTGATGAAGAAGTAACCTTGAAGATGTTAGGAGTCAAGAAAAATAGGGCAGTTGTGAATGAGAAAACTTCAGCTGGTATGACAGAAGGTGAAAAAGAAGACAAAAATCCTAAAAATCTTCAAGAAAAAGTTTCAAGCATAGCCTCTCGGTTGGAACCAACTTATGCTGCTGTCAAAAGTCCTAAGAAAGCTAAGGAAGTCAAGAAGAATGTGGGAAGTAAAGTGAAGAGGATGGTTATCCATGCTTTTCATCCTCATGAGTTCGTGGTTGCGGAAGTGGTGAGTAACAAGGTTTGGAAAAGGAAATACCCTCCATAATAAAGGGTAATGAACCGTCGAGCCATGCGACGTTAAACAAAGCGCTGCGTGGGAGGCAACCCACGGTTTTTATAATTAATTTCTCTGTTTTTTTATTTATTTTATTTTCAGGAAATAAAAGAGGACGTCTCCGGTGAAAGCTTTGAAGTGATCATTAGAGCCAATTACCCTCTGTGAGTCACCTCTCTCAGGCTCGTTCTGAAACATTGAGGCCAATGTTTAGTTCAAGTTTGGGGGAGGCTCTTCTCTTTGCATTTTATTTTTATGTTATTGGTATGATGTGAAACCATAAAGTGAATTCTGCCCAAATTTTAACCGAAATTTTAATTTTTGAAGAACTTTTGATCCTAAAGAGCAATCGGGAATAGTATATAGAGATGAAGCGAGGATTGTTTGAGGACAGGAAGTGCGGAATAATGTGACAAGAGGTTTGTTTAAAGCACCCTTGGGTCCCTGAAAGAGATACGAGTCTAACGTGTAGATTTGCACCATAGTACTTGTCTCCTGAGAAGTACTTATCGAGTAGTTTATTGATACAGTCTGGCATAATTTAGAGTCACTTGCATGATGACTGGTTGAGAAAAAAAAAAGAGATATAAAGTTGGCACCAAATGATGAAAAGGCGGTAAAAGGCAATCGGCTCGCTAAGTTGGGTAACCCTCACCCGGTTATTCAGCCCAAAGGAGATTGAACCCCAAACGTCGTCCAAAAGGACAATATATAACTGCAAAGTTTGAAAATTTCATCGGTAATAAAAAGTAGCCAATGCTGCTAGTTTGGTGCCAGGAAAAAGAAAATAAGAAACCTCGACTCGTCTCATGCAGGTGATGATTATTATAAGAAATGCAGTGCCTTAATATGATTGTCCGAATGAAAGAGGAGGAAAATCGGAAAGAGACTTAAGTGCAAAGCATAGTTGGAGAGGTATCCGAAACAGGAGCTTGAGGTTTAATGTGGTAACAAAACTCGTCGCGTCATGTGAATGCCGAACCAACTGTTTCTTGATCAATACAGACGGATATCTCACGTATGAACACCGTGTGCTTTGAGGGTCATTAACTTTTGTAGTGTCGCTTGAGGTCAAGCAACAGTTTAAGTTTGGGGGAGTTTGATCAGTGGTTTTCACACATATATTTACCGTTGTTTTTAAGTATTTTTAAGTTTTGTTATTGAGTGTTTTATTTCTTTATTCGTCATTTTATGCTTTGGTTGTGTGTTTTAATGTTTTCAGACTGATATGAAGAAATCGGAGTAAATCAGTGCAAAACTCGGAGTTTCGAAGGAATTTCAAAAACATGCTACAGGAGGTCTGACACGGGTGGCCGTGTTGCTCAACACGGGCCGTGTCAGGAAGTAAGCTGGGAGTGAAGTTTGAAAGAAAGGAAAATCAGTGAAGCAACACGGGTGCCCGTGTTGCACAACACGGCCCGTGTTGCACATCCTGGGACCAAACAAAGAAAATAATAATGACAGGGAGCCAACACGGGTGCCCGTGTTGCACAACACGGCCCGTGTTGGGTGATGACGCTGATTTCAGTGATTTTTATTGTTCAACTCAGTGGTTGGCCTTCAGGGGTATTTTTGGGATTTCCAACCAACTTAAGTGAGTCTGCACTATTTAGGAGGGTTTTCAAGATGAATTAGGGATCTTTTTGCCACACGAAGAATTGGAGGATTGAGAGAAGAAGCCTATGCAATTAGAGAAGAAGGGAGAACTCTCATGAGCGGAAGCCATTGAAGATCAAAGTTCATCACCTATATTGTAATGTCTTTATTTGATATCTTTGTAATTTCTTTGGATGATATGAGTAGCTAAACCCCCCAATGCTAGGGGGGTGTCCCTGATTAACATTTGTGATGATTTTGAATTCCGAATTTCAATAACATGTTTCTCTTTTACATTCAATTTAATGGTATAAGGTTTTTAATGCTTTCCTCGTCGGACCAACTGGATTGATTTATGACTGACAATTAGGATTGACCTCCATTGTTAGGGTTTTTATACCATTATATTATAGTAGATATCACCTAGGACTAGGGATACCCTATAATAACCGGATTGTTCTTGATTATAATAATATTTGATTTGATCACTAATTTCGAAGGACTTTGGGATTAGGATTTCAATGTTCAAAAGTTTGCCCACTAAGGACTTAGGAGCAAATACCCTTAAGAACCGGTAATTGATAAGTTGAACTTTGTTAATGAAGTAAGGGTTCAGAATTGTTACATGTTAATGCACACACCTACCCTGGCATGTTACTCATATTTGGCCAATTCAACCTTTTTAAGTTTATTTGCAATTTAATTTGTAATCACAAAAACCAAAACCCCAAGGATTTTTGTTTAATTGAAGTGCGACTAACTCTATAATCTCACGCAGTCCTTGAGATCGATATTCGGGGAATTTTCCCTTTATTACTACAGAGGCAAAATAGTACACTTGCTATTTTACCGATCAAGTTTTTGTGGGTGACCTCCTGGGAAGTTTCCCGAAAAGCATGTGAGTGAGGACAAAACATGTTGAAAAGACACGTGTTGCTTGGTGGGTGTTTGGTAGCGATGCGTCGACCTAGCCAGTGTATTTGTGAGAGATTTACATATCGAGAATATTTGACATCATTCAAAATACATTTGTGAGGTATGCTATTTTCTTCTACCAGAGGCCGGACTGAAAACGAACTTGACAAAGCCCTCATTCTACGATATATGAACAAGGGCTTGGGGGGAAATTATTCTAGGCCGCCCACAAGGCCCGGGAAGAAGGTCCAATAACAAGTGTTGAAGAAGAAGGCGCATATAACAGGTGGACCCTCATCCCTACAGAGGACACATGATCACGCCCTCCATCACATTTTGTTACCGTTGGATCTAATCGAACGTAAACCCGCATAAGGCTCCATTGGATCTAATCATACTATATAAAGACCAAAGCGCGCCATTTCAGGTATTCAATCCATTCCCACTCTGAAACTACTTTTCTCCTATTCATTGAATTAGCCATTAGAGTACTAACCTTGCAGGTTCACCCTATCTCGACCGCAACAGAAGTCTAATCCATAGCACCCATGATATTGGAATTCTATTACATCCCTTCATCACCAATCTCTAGTTTTTGAAGCAAAAATTAGAGAAAAATATAGAAAAAAATAGCTCTCGTGCTCTTTTAGAGTAAAATATGTTTTTTTCATTAATAAGACTATGGTTCAATAAATGGTTTATTGTTCACTAGGTTGAATTGGCTATATTACGAATTTTGAATCGTAGATAAAACACATTACCTAAAATGAGTAAAAGGAAAATGATCTCATTGTAGTCATGATTTGGACTATCTGATTTCATTGTTGATTGTATACACAATTATTGCAAATTCTATTTCTTGATTGTAGTATAACCTTGCAATCACTATCTGATTTCAAAGTTATGCAGAAAATTTACTGGCTGTTGACAATTGAGAGTTTGTTGGTAGCATGTATCTCTTATCTGGAGAGGGAAAGAAAAAAACAGACCTTGCATAACTTTCAGAACTAATTCAAGGTCTTAAGACATCAATGCATGAATTGAAATAAACGCGAAATAGAAAGGTGCGGTGTTGTTTTCTGTTACAAAGTTTGATCTAATATATAGATATCTTACAAAACAATGTTAATCGTTCTCATTTCTCCTTCTTAGCTTGGGTTAACAGGTGACGGAGACCATTTGTGAGCGCAGATGTCGAGTTTAAAGCTTCCTTAAATATACCGAGACTCTGCAGGGACACAATAACGTCAGATACACAATTGTTACATAAATTTGTCTAGTAAAAAATGAAAACTTCAAACACAAACGCAAAATAGTGAGGGTGAAAAATCTATAAAGTAGTGTATTTCACATTTTATAGTTACCTCTTTGATGCCAATGGTAACAACTTTTTCCTCCAAATCATTAAGAGACGTTTTGAAACGGTTAAGTAAAAATACAGATGAAACTGGAGACAACAACGGCTCTACGACCAGATCATCTGCAACCATATACATTTCATGTGTCTTGATATAACTTATAGGATGTTCTTTAGCCGGCGTGGTAATGGTATTAACCAATTTCATTTTAAATAGATTTTGCACACCATTACAAACTTCATTACTTTTGTAAAGTGTGACTTTAGCTTTTCTTTGATTGGGAGTACTATCACCAAGAACATGACAATAATAATGCATAACACTTAGCTCCAGAAGCCTTTTCTTTGCATTTTTGGACATGAAATACTCGTCTTCATTTAAATCGGCTATGCTCTTGCAAAATCCATCAATACTCCCCATAGAATTATTCCCTTGTAACCTGCGTAAAACTCCTCCCAACGGAAATGTCAGAAATCGTATAATCAACTCTGCAAAATCTTGTCCCCCTTGAGCATACAATATAACATCATCTGATTTTCTTATAACCAGCTTCACAGAGATATGAATATCACCACCAATAATGTCTTTAACATCACAAGAGAAAATCCTTGATCTGTCAATAAGAGGTTTCACTCCTAAAAACACATCGGTTAGAGACGTCTTGGAAAAAAACGAGCACTTTAAAAGATCCAATACCTACCGAATATTAGTACCAATCAATAAGAGACTCAAAAATGAATTGAAGAATTCATGATACTAATAAATTACTAAGAAACAAAACCTTTTCTTTAGTGACATTGACAGTCATTTCTTTAACCGAGCTTGTGTCTTTAATTCCAAAGTTTTTGGTGAGATCAAAGATGGTGTGATCCATGGAGTATGGCAACACAATTAAATCATCGCTAATGACAAATTTTCTATTAAACTTGACAAATCCCAAGCAAAACTGAAACATGGGTAATGAAAGGGAAAGTAAACGGGACAAAGGATGTCCAAATTCACAATAATGCTTTTTGGTGCCTAAGCTCAAATAACAACATTGATAATAAAACTCATCAAACCTGGAACACATGAAGTAATTTGTGGGCATAGTATCATCAATGTTAATTTTGAGAAATTGGTAGTAATCTTCCGATGAGTTATAATTAGTCAACAAGCCAAGATTATCCACGCTTTGATTGAGAGAGTTGAGACAACCAATTGTAATTGGACCCATTTCTGAGTCTTTCTGAACAAGTTTTGCAATGGTACCTAATGGAAATGTTAAGAAACTGCAGAGAATGTCGACAAAATCTTTATCTGCTTCAGCAAATACAACTTTGTTAGTATCTGTGTCTACCAGAAGCTTCAAAGACAGTGGTTGCTCCTTAGTTTGGAACTGAAAAAAAGCCATAACAGCAGCTATCAAACGAGAAATCAAACGGTAAAGAAAAGAAGGAATCATGATCGAGTTGCGAATTCAGCTAAAATGTAATGCTGCAAAATGCGAATTCTTTCTGGGGGTTGTGGCGTTCATATAAGGGTGAAAAATTCTATTTTCAACTTTATGATTCAGATCTTTAAGATGGCCATTTTTTTCAATTTTGGAGAATTGGTTTTTCTGCAAAACGCTTTGAAGACTTGCCGACAGTAGTGTGTTTTTTGGTCAATGTAAAAGTTGGAATGAGTGGATAAGGTGTAGTTCTATTCTAACAAATGTCAATAGTCACCGGTTTAATACTAAAACTTTCATTGGTCATAAAGTCATTTTCTTCACATGACTTTTTGAAATTTGCCAGCAAGAGACCACCGAGTTCGCACTCGCACATCATTATAAATAATAACTAGCGGAATACCCGTGCTATCGCACGGGGCCGTTTGGATTTAATATTACGTGGATAAGATCTACCTTATAAAGTTATTCCGTATATATTTAAACAATACACATATTAATTGGATGACTATCGGAAATAAAATAAAACATGTAGTATGTTAAATAATAGTTAACGATGTAAGAGCTAATAATACATCCAAATTTTTAGCTCTTTAACTAAAACAATAATTACACGTCGCAATATGTCATTTGTCAGTTTTTAAATTTGTTTTACGGATCATAAACATTCACATAATCACAAATATAAACAAATAATATGTAGCAACCTTTATGCATTGATTAAAGTAATATAACAACACTATACTTATTTGGTCCAATATAAAAATACTTAGAACTCATTTATAAAAACACTTATTTGATCCAACGCTGGGTAAAATAATTTTATAAAAATAATTAGTAGATTTTTCTTGTTTATTAAAATATTTGTAACTTGTTTCCGTTTATAAAAATAATTGTATCACCACCAATATACTTTTTCGCATTTATAAAAATATTTTTAACTTATTCACGTTTATAAATATAATTGTATTAATAGTAGACTTTTCCCGTTTATAAAGTTATTTGCAATTTATTTTTTGTTTATAAAAATAATTGTATCAACAATAGTCTTTTTTTCGTTTATAAAAAAAATTGTATCAACAATAGACTTTTTTTTGTTTATAAAAATATTTGTAGCTTATTCCCGTTTATAAAAATATTTGTATCAACAATAGATTTATTTTCGTTTATAAAAATATATGTAACTTATTCCCGTTTATTAAATCAATTGTATCAATAGTTGACTATTCCCGTTTATACAAATATTTGTAATTTATTCCGGTTTATAAAATCAACTGTATCAACATCAGACTTTTACTTTTTCCCGTTTATAAAAATATTTGTAATTTATTCCCTTTTATAAAAATATTTGCATAAAAAATAGATTAATTTAAAAATATTTGTATCAACAATAATTTTTTCCCTTTATAAAAATATTTGCATCAAAAATAGAATTTTTTCGTTTATAAAAATGTTTATATTCAAGATACATCTTTTCCTGTATTTAAAAAGAATGTCGTTTTAAAAAAAATTGGATCAACAATATACATTAAAAAATAAAGTAACACTTACTTTTAATTTATGATAAAATAATTTTTTAACTTCTAAATTATAAAAAATTTAGTTTAAAATTTTTATTTTGTTTTAGTATTTTTATAACTTAGAAGATTAAAAAATGTTAAATTTTATAATTTAATATTTTAATGTGGGCACCAACTATAATTTATAAATTGGTTCATTAATTGAGGGCAAACTTTTTAAAATAGATGGTAATATTTTTAATTTAAAACGTGTTTCATATTCTTATTAATTTTCTCATAAAAATCTAAAACATTAAAAAAATATATTTTATTTCGAGAAAAGAATCTCTAATTTTAAATTTGTATAAATGATTAAAACAAAACTAATTTGTAGTATTAAAAACCTAAAGACCAATATATGTTATAAACATATTGTTAGAACAAGATTTGTTCTGATCAATATTCTTAGTTTTGATGATAACAAGGATGTGAATTTTGTGTGAGATAATGTGATACTCTAATACATTGCAATTTCCATTTCAGGAAATATATAAAGAGTATGCACAAATCAGCGCTCAGAAGCTTCGTCTCAGAAGGTTTAGCATGCAACATCAGAACATGGTCTGGCAAGACATCAGAAGATGGTCAAGGCAGAATCAGAACATGGGTCTATGGAAGCATCAGAAGAACTTGAGATCAGAAGCAGAAGCACTGAAGCTCTCATGGTATCACGCTCAGAAGCACTTCAAGGTCAGAAGACAAGAAGATGCTATGCACCAAGCTGTTTGACTCTGATGATATTCAAATATTATATTCACAAACATCAGATCAGAAGAAAGTACAGGTGGCAGGCTACGCTGACTGACAAAAGGAACGTTGGAAGCTATTAAAGGCAACGTCAGTAGACACAGCGTGAACAAGGCTCGAGGTAGTTGACAAAAGCGTGAAACATTAAATGCAAAGCTGTACGGAACACGCAAAGCATTAAATGCGCTCAACGGTCATCTTCTCAAACGCCTATAAATATGAGGTTCTGATGTGAAGCAAGGTTGACGATTTGCTAACAATTAACTTGCTGAAACGCTGTTCAAATTCAAAGCTCAGAAACTTCATCTTCATCAAAGCTCACTACATTGCTGTTGTAATATATTAGTGAGATTAAGCTTAAACGTTAAGAGAAATATCACTGTTGTGATTATAGCTTTTCAAAAGCATTTGTAATACTCTTAGAATTGATTACATTAATTTGTAAGTAACTAGAGTGATCAAGTGTTGATCAGGATACTCTAGGAAGTCTTAGCTTGTGTCTAAGCAGTTGTAATTAGAGTGATCACGTGGTGGTCAGGATACTCTAAGAAAGTCTTAGCTTGTGTCTAAGCATTTGTTCCTAGAGTGATCAGGTTGTGATCAGGATACTCTAGAAGACTTAGTCGTGGACTAAGTGGAAAACCATTGTAATCTGTTGCGATTAGTGGATTAAATCCTCAGGTGAGGTAAATCACTCCGTGGGGGTGGACTGGAGTAGTTTAGTTAACAACGAACCAGGATAAAAATAACTGTGCATATTGTTTTTATCGTTCAAGTTTTTAGACTACACTTATTCAAACCCCCCCTTTCTAAGTGTTTTTCTATCCTTCAATTGGCATCAGAGCGCCGGTTCTAAGGTGCAAGCACTTAACCGTGTTTAGAAAAGATTCAGGAAGAGAAAAACGCTTCAGTAAAAGATGGCTGGTGAATCTCAATCAAATCCAACTGCATCTACATCTGGTTCTGCTGAGCAATACAATGGTAACAATGGTTATACTAGACCACCAATATTCGATGGTGAAAACTTTGAATATTGGAAAGATAAACTGGAAAGTTACTTTCTTGGTCTGGATGCTGATCTATGGGATCTTCTATTGGATGGTTACAAACATCCTGTTAAAGCTACTGGTGTAAGGCTCACGAGAAGCGAAATGACTGATGATCAAAAGAAAGATTTCAAAAATCATCACAAATGCAGGACAGTTTTGATGAATGCTATCTCTCATGCTGAGTATGAGAAGATATCTAACAGCGAAACGGCCCATGACATATATGAGTCCTTGAAAATGACTCATGAAGGAAATGCTCAAGTCAAGGAGACTAAAGCTCTTGCTCTAATCCATAAATATGAAGCCTTCAAGATGGAGGATGATGAAGATATTGAGAAGATGTTCTCAAGATTTCAAACTCTAACTGCTGGATTGAGAGTTCTGGATAAAGGCTACACCAAGGCTGATCATGTAAAGAAGATTATCAGAAGCTTACCCAGAAGATGGGGTCCAATGGTAACAGCATTCAAGATTGCCAAGAATCTGAATGAAGTTTCTTTGGAAGAGCTTATCAGTGCCTTGAGAAGCCATGAAATTGAGCTGGACGCAAACGAGCCTCAGAAGAAAGGTAAGTCTATTGCATTAAAATCTAATGTTAAAAAATTCACTAACGCTTTTCAGGCTAGAGAAGAAGATCCTGAAGAAGAAGACGAACTGTCCATGATCTCCAGAAGGGTAAACCAACTCTGGAAGAGCAAGCAAAGGAAGTTCAGAGGCTTCAGAAGTTCAAAGAGATTTGAACGTGGAGAATCTTCTGGTGACAGAAGATCTGACAAGAAGAAGGCTGTCTGCTATGAGTGCAATGAGCCTGGACATTACAAGAACGAGTGTCCAAAACTTCAGAAGGAGAATCCCAAGAAGAAGTTTCATAAGAAGAAAGGTCTTATGGCAACATGGGATGATTCTGAATCAGAATCAGGATCAGACTCTGAAGGAGAGCAGGCAAACTTTGCGCTGATGGCGACAGAAGATGATGGATCAGAATCTACATCAGAATCAGATTCTGAAGAGGTATTTTCTGAACTATCTAGAGAAGAGTTAGTTTCCAGTCTAACAGAGCTTCTTGAATTAAAAGCTCATCTTAGTATCAAATACAAAAAGCTGAAAAAGCAATTTGAATTTGAAACTAAGAAGCTTGAGTTGGAAAATTCTGAATTAAAAGAAAAAGTTTTAAAATTATCCAATAATGTTGGATCTCCTTCTGATTAAGAAAAATCCACTCCCAGTCTGAATCATATTCTGAAAGAATATGATTTAAGTTTCAGGAAGTTCTTATCTAGAAGTATTGGCAGAAGTCAGCTAGCTTCTATGATATATGCTGTATCTGGGAACAAGAGAGTTGGCATTGGTTATGAGGGTGAAATCCCATACAAGCTTGAATCTGTGGATGATATGAAAATATCATACAAGCCTCTATATAACCAATTTAAATTTGGCCACTCCCATGATATTAAGCACACATCACATGCACAAAGTTTTCACATAACACACACCAAGAAGCATGTGACACAACCTAAGAAATATCATGGAACTCAGAATAAGAAGTATCATACTGTTCCTCCTGCTAAATATTTTGCTAAACCCAAGTTCAATCACAACTTGAGGAGAACTAACAAGAAAGGACCCAAGAAATTGTGGGTACCTAAGGAGAAGATAATTTCTGTTGCAGATATCCTTGGCGGCAAAGAGGACAGAAAGCAAAATGTCGTGGTACCTGGACTCTGGGTGCTCGCGACACATGACGGGAAGAAGGTCTACATTCCAAGACCTGGTGCTTAAACCAGGTGGAGAAGTCAAGTTTGGAGGAGATCAGAAGGGCAAAATCATTGGCTCTGGAACCATAAGTCTTGGTAACTCTCCTTCCATAACTAATGTACTTCTTGTAGAAGGATTAACGCATAACTTATTGTCCATAAGTCAATTAAGTGACAATGGTTATGATATAATCTTCAATCAAAAGTCTTGCAAGGCTGTAAGTCAGAAGGATGGCTCAATCCTATTTACAGGCAAGAGGAAGAACAACATTTATAAGATTGATCTTTTTGATCTTAATAATCAGAAGGTGTCTTGTCTTATGTCTGTTTCTGAAGAGCAATGGGTCTGGCACAGAAGATTAGGACATGCTAGTTTGAGAAAGATTTCTCAGATTAACAAACTAAATCTGGTCAGAGGACTCCCAAATCTGAAATACAGATCAGATGCTCTTTGTGAAGCATGTCAGAAGGGCAAGTTCTCCAGACCTGCATTCAAGTCTAAGAATGTTGTTTCTACCTCAAGGCCGTTAGAACTCTTACACATTGATCTGTTTGGCCCAGTCAAAACAGCATCTGTCAGAGGGAAGAAATATGGATTAGTCATCGTTGATGATTATAGCCCCTGGACATGGGTAAAGTTCTTGAAACACAAGGATGAGTCTCATTCAGTGTTCTTTGAATTCTGCACTCAGATCCAATCTGAGAAGGAGTGTAAAATCATAAAGGTCAGAAGTGATCATGGTGGTGAATTTGAGAACAAATTCTTTGAGGAGTTCTTCAAAGAAAATGGTATTGCCCATGATTTCTCTTGCCCTAGGACTCCACAGCAAAATGGAGTTGTAGAGCGAAAGAATAGGACTCTACAAGAAATGGCCAGAACCATGATCAATGAAACCAATATGGCTAAGCATTTCTGGGCAGAAGCAATTAACACTGCATGCTATATTCAGAATAGAATCTCTATCAGACCTATTCTAAATAAGACTTCTTATGAATTGTGGAAGAACAGAAAGCCCAACATTTCATATTTCCATCCTTTTGGATGTGTATGTTTTATTCTGAATACTAAAGATCATCTTGGTAAGTTTGATTCCAAAGCACAAAAATGTTTCCTTCTTGGATATTCTGAACGCTCTAAAGGCTACAGAGTATACAATACTGAAACATTGATTGTAGAAGAATCAATCAATATCAGGTTTGATGATAAGCTTGGTCTTGAAAAACCAAAGCAGTTTGAGAATTTTGCAGATTTTGATATTGATATATCAGAAGTTGAAGAATCAAGAAGCAAAGCTGCAGAAGCTGGCAGTCTCAGAAGCAATGGATCAGAAGATCAAGTTGCTACATCTTTAGAGAATCTTAGGATTTCTGAAGAACCAACTATCAGAAGATCACCTAGACTTGCCTCAGCTCATTCAGAAGATGTGATCCTTGGAAAGAAAGATGATCCCATCAGAACAAGGGCATTCCTTAAGAACAATGCAGAATGTCAATTAGGTCTTGTTTCTTTGATCGAGCCAACTTCTGTTGATCAAGCTCTAGAAGATCCAGACTGGATAATTGCCATGCAAGAAGAACTAAATCAGTTTACAAGGAATGATGTATGGGACTTGGTTCCTAGACCAAAAGGATTTAACATCATCGGTACTAAGTGGGTTTTCAGAAACAAGCTAAGTGAGAAAGGTGAAGTGGTAAGAAACAAAGCCAGACTGGTTGCTCAGGGTTATAGTCAGCAAGAAGGGATTGATTATACAGAAACCTTTGCACCAGTGGCCAGGTTAGAATCTATTCGTCTATTAATTTCTTTTGCCACTCAACACAACATCACTCTTTATCAGATGGATGTCAAGAGTGCCTTCTTAAATGGTTATATAGATGAAGAAGTTTATGTTCACCAACCTCCTGGTTTTGAAGACTCCGTGTCTCCAAATCATGTTTTCAAATTAAAGAAATCATTATACGGATTGAAACAAGCTCCCAGAGCTTGGTATGAACGTTTGAGTTCTTTCCTTCTGGAAAATGATTTCACTAGAGGAAAAGTGGACACTACTCTCTTTTGTAAAACGTTTAAAAAGGATATTTTAATTTGTCAAATATATGTTGATGATATTATCTTTGGAACATCTAATGCTACACTTGGAAAGGAGTTTGCTGAGTCTATGCAGGCTGAATTTGAAATGAGCATGATGGGAGAACTCAAGTATTTCCTTGGGATTCAAATCAACCAAACTTCCGATGGAACCTATGTTCATCAAACGAAGTATGTGAAAGAACTTCTGAAGAAGTTTAATCTTTCTGAAAGCAAAAAAGCCAAAACTCCTATGCATCCAACATGTGTACTGGGTAAGGATGAGGTAAGTAAGAAGGTAGATCAGAAGTTGTACAGAGGTATGATTGGATCTCTTCTATATCTAACTGCTTCTAGACCTGACATTCTCTTTAGTGTTTGTTTGTGTGCTCGATTCCAATCAGATCCAAGAGAATCTCATTTAACAGCGGTTAAGAGAATTCTAAGGTATCTGAAAGGTACTACTAATGTTGGTTTAGTTTACAGAAGATCTAAAGATTACAACTTAGTAGGATTCTGTGATGCTGACTATGCTGGAGATAGAATAGAAAGAAAGAGCACTTCTGGAAGTTGTCAATTTCTTGGAAGTCATCTGATCTCTTGGTACAGCAAGAAGCAAGCTACTATTGCCCTCTCAACAACAGAAGCAGAATATGTTACTGCTACTGGTTGTAGCACACAAATGCTCTGGATGAGAAGTCAGCTGGAAGATTATCAGATATATGAGAGTAACATTCCTATTTTCTGTGATAATACTTCTGCTATATGTTTATCTAAGAATCCTATTTTACATTCAAAAGCTAAACATATTGAGATTAAACATCATTTCATAAGGGACTATGTTCAGAAGGGTGTTATATCTTTAAACTTTGTGGATACAGACCATCAATGGGCTGATATCTTTACAAAACCCCTTGCTGAAGATAGGTTTAAGTTCATTCTGAAGAATATCAGTACGGATTTATGCCCAGAATGAGAAGATGAGAAGATCTTATGTATGAGTATCTTCTGAAATGAAATTGGATTTTTTTTATAAGAAGTTCTGATTGAAATCAATTAGAAATTGAGATTCAGTTATTACTAACGTTTCATTGTCTAAGTTGATTCAGAATCTCTTTAAAAGCAAAACAGCTGTAACTGGCTATCCAGATGGTAAACACGTGTTCACTATTTCTAGACAAGCGTGCGTGCAGTTGAGGAGACGTCTACTTAGGTAACTGTGCAAATCTCGTCTTTTGTCATTATTATCTCTCCTCACGTCATGTTACATTAAATGCTATCCATCATTTACTCTTTTTCAGTTTTCTTTTTATACTCTTCAAACGTTTCTTTTCCCTCTTATATTTCTCTCACTTTGCATTCAGTTTCTTTTTCGTTCTCTCTCTTTGCATTCATATCATAAATCCTATCAGTTTTCAATATCTGCAACTTCATCATGAATCCATCGTCAAGCTCTGGAAATCAAGAAACTGATCGAAAACAAAAGAGAAAGGCAACTGATGAACCAGAAATCAAACCAAAAAGAGTTAAAATCTACTATGACCCTCTCAAGGTGAATCCCTTTGAAGCCATGATGTCTGGTAACTATTCTAGACGTCTGTATCAACCCCTTGATAGTATCCCTGAATCACCACCCTCTTCACATTCTTCCACCACCTCTTCCTCCTCATTCATCCTTTTGGAACCACCTTCTTCACCATCTGATATCTCCTCTCCTTCAACCCATCCCTCAGATATTTCTTCATCTCTCTCACACCCTTTTCCCACCAGAACACCTAACCCCTACAGTGTTGTTTTTCCCGACTCCAGGTTCACTGTCAACCCTCCAACCCCTACCACTCAATCATTTCTGGAGCTTTTACATTCTGATGTAAATAGCTGGTTGGAGATTCTGGGTGCTGCTCACCTTAACCATCTGAATGAGTATGCTACATGCAACCTTTGGGATACCTTTCGTCAGGATTTTCTGGTTAGGGCTACAGACATTCAGAGAAGGATCATGTCTGAAGCACCTGGTGTTCGTGGTCTTCGGTTGGAAGTTGGTGAAAGCAGCTATCACCATCTCATCAGGAACAGAAGAATTCTTGAAGAGAGGATACCTGCAGATGAGTTGGAAGAAGAAAATCCCTGCAGAGACATCGTGGTGTGGAGACCATGGTATCCTGTGCTGACTGGAGATTTTCAGTGGCTGTTTAACTGGTTCAGAATGAACCCTTCTGAAAAAGCACCTCACATGGTCTTTCCAGTAGTGGTTTATCCTGCTGAAGTTGCTGGTCCTACTCCTCCAACAAACCTAGCAGCTATTCTTCAAGCGTTGGAAGTTGGAACTTCTGCGCTGCCTGAACCAGAATATGCTGAGGCTACTTCTGAGTCAGACTCAGATGTGGAGATGGAAGATGCACAAGCTGAAGACCTTCCAGAAGATCGCCCTGCTGAGATTGCTGTCCCTTTTGGCAGAAATTCTGGTGCCTCTTCTTCTGGTGAAACCTCAGCTCTGATGGAGACCTTGGAAGCTCTTCATCAGAATCAAGCTATGCTGGCTTCTCGTTTGGACGCGCAAGAAGCAGCCAATGCTGAGTTTCGCTCTTTCATGACAAGGCAAGCTACAAGCACTGACGGGATTCATGATATTCTGGCGCGGATTTTGCGTAGGCTAGGGTCTTAGTCCTTTGGTCTTTGTAGTTTTCTTTCCTTGTTGCATCTGTTTTTCTGCATTCCTCTTTTGTAATCTTTCTTGTTGAAATCAATGAATAGTTATTTATGTTTCTTTCCTTTTGTCTCTTGCTTTACATCTGAATCTTTTATGCTTTTTGATGTTATGACAAAAAGGGGGAGAAAATATATGATAAATGATCTGATTAATATTATCAGTTACCGAGTAAAAAGGCTCCACATTTACTAACAGAACTTGCAAAGTTCTATGTTTTTAAGTTGTGTTGTTGTAGGAATCAAAGATTCAAGATCAACATAAGAAGCAACAAAATGAATCAAGCTCTTGGATTCTTGAAGCAAGCTGAGTGCTAGGAAGCTTCAGAATCAGAAGCAAGAAGGAAGAATGATCAGAAATAGCTCTTGGATTCTTGAAGCAAGCTGAGTGCTAGGAAGCTTCAGAATCAGAAGCAAGAAGGAAGAATGATCAGAAATTCTGATAATAGAATATGATCCAAATCATTGTCTATTTGCTCTGATACATTGTCTATTGGATCCGATATATTCTATATGGCTTATATGGCTCTGATACATATTTTGTGTTCTGATACACATTTTATGTTCTAACTCATTCATGCTGACTTTTGTCGTTTAGTTTTGTTCTGTAACATTTCAGGATGTAGAGATGCTCTGATGATGCTCTGGTACATTCAACAATGTTCTGATACAATCTAGCATGAAGTGATGTAAGAAGAAATTCAAAGCTCTGAAGCTATCCGAGGGAAGCAGAAATCAGAAGCTGTGAATGTTCTAAAGATCCAGAAAACTCAAGTTCTGAAGCTGTCCTAAATGGAAGCATGAATCAGAAGCTGTGAATGTTCTGAAGATCAAAGAAATTCAAGTTCTGAAGCTGTCCTAAATGGAAGCAGGAATCAGAAGCTGTGAATATTCTGAAGATCAAAGAAATTCAAGTTCTGAAGTTGTCCTAAATGGAAGCAGGAATCAGAAGCTGTGAGTGTTCTAGGGATCTAAAGAAATTCAAGTTCTGAAGCTGTCCAATGGAAGCAGAAGTCAGAAGCTATGAATTATTAGAAGACAGAAGCTTATGTGATTGTCTCTACCGAAATAATCAGGGAAGTCTTTTATTATTAAAGTTCTTCGAGTATTTATTTCAGGGGGAGATTATTCATCTCAGGGGGAGATTGTTAATCTCAGGGGGAGACATATTCACATGCTTATGCTATAGCTGTGTAATTTGTCTTTAGCCGTCTGCTCTTTCTGATCGCAAATTCATATCATTTATATATGTTTTTGTCATCATCAAAAAGGGGGAGATTGTTAGAACAAGATTTGTTCTGATCAATATTCTTAGTTTTGATGATAACAAGGATATGAATTTTGTGTGAGATAATGTGGTACTCTAATACATTGCAATTTCCATTTTAGGAAATATATAAAGAGTATGCACAAATCAGCGCTCAGAAGCTTCGTCTCAGAAGGTTTAGCATGCAACATCAGAACATGGTCTGGCAAGACATCAGAAGATGGTCAAGGCAGAATCAGAACATGGGTCTATGGAAGCATCAGAAGAACTTGAGATCAGAAGCAGAAGCACTGAAGCTCTCATGGTATCACGCTCAGAAGCACTTCAAGGTCAGAAGACAAGAAGATGCTATGCACCAAGCTGTTTGACTCTGATGATATTCAAATATTATATTCACAAACATCAGATCAGAAGAAAGTACAGGTGGCAGGCTACGCTGACTGACAAAAGGAACGTTGGAAGCTATTAAAGGCAACGTCAGTAGACACAGCGTGAACAAGGCTCGAGGTAGTTGACAAAAGCGTGAAACATTAAATGCAAAGCTGTACGGAACACGCAAAGCATTAAATGCGCTCAACGGTCATCTTCTCAAACGCCTATAAATATGAAGTTCTGATGTGAAGCAAGGTTGACGATTTGCTAACAATTAACTTGCTGAAACGCTGTTCAAATTCAAAGCTCAGAAACTTCATCTTCATAAAAGCTCACTACATTGCTGTTGTAATATATTAGTGAGATTAAGCTTAAACGTTAAGAGAAATATCACTGTTGTGATTATAGCTTTTCAGAAGCATTTGTAATACTCTTAGAATTGATTACATTAATTTGTAAGTAACTAGAGTGATCAAGTGTTGATCAGGATACTCTAGGAAGTCTTAGCTTGTGTCTAAGCAGTTGTAATTAGAATGATCACGTGGTGGTCAGGATACTCTAAGAAAGTCTTAGCTTGTGTCTAAGCATTTGTTCCTAGAGTGATCAGGTTGTGATCAGGATACTCTAGAAGACTTAGTCGTGGACTAAGTGGAAAACCATTGTAATCTGTTGCGATTAGTGGATTAAATCCTCAGGTGAGGTAAATCACTCCGTGGAGGTGGACTGGAGTAGTTTAGTTAACAACGAACCAGGATAAAAATAACTGTGCATATTGTTTTTATCGTTCAAGTTTTTAGACTACACTTATTCAAACCCCCCCCTTTCTAAGTGTTTTTCTATCCTTCACATATCACATTAAAATAAATAAGTAATAAATTGTAATTACAATATTAAATGACATTTTAACCTTTATTATAGTTGTAAGATCTAAACTATTAAAAATTGAAATTGAAACTTAAAAAACTACATTGAAAATTTGCATTTATTAAATGATAATTTGACCATTATTATATTATTAATTATTTGAAATTGCATTTAAAAGTAAGTGAGTTATTCACAAATATGGTCATTTACATTTATTATTTTTAATATTACGTGGATAAGATCTATCTTATGAAGTTATTCCGTATATATTTAAACAATACGCATATTAATTGGATGACTATCGGAATAAAAATTAAACATGTAGTATGTTAAATAATAGTTAACGATGTAAGGGCTAATAATACATCCGAATTTTAGCTCTTTAACTAAAACAATAATTACACGTCGCAATATGTCATTTGTCAGTTTTTAAATTTGTTTTACGGATCATAAACATTGACATAATCACAAATATAAACAAAAAAATATGTAGCAACCTTTATGCTTATTTTTATATTTATAAAAATACTTAGAACCCGTTTATAAAAACACTTATTTGATCCAACGCTGTGTAAAATAATTTTATAAAAATAGTTAGTAGATTTTTCTTATTTATTAAAATATTTGTAACTTGTTTCCGTTTATAAAAATAATGGTATCACCAATATACTTTTTCGCATTTATAAAAATATTTTTAACTTATTCCCGTTTATAAAAAAAATTGAATCAACAATAGACTATTTTTGTTTGTAAAAATATTTGTAGCTTATTCCCGTTTATAAAAATATTTGTATCAACAATAGACTTATTTTCGTTTATAAAAATATATGTAACTTATTCCCGTTCATTAAATCAATTGTATCAATAGTTGATTATTCCCGTTTATACAAATATTTGTAATTTTTTCTGTTTTATAAAATCAACTGTTTCGACATTAGACTTTTACTTTTTTCCGTTTATAAAAATATTTGTAATTTATTCACTTTTATAAAATCAATTGTATCAACAATAGCTTTTTTCCCGGTTATAAAAATAGTTAAAACTTATTCCAGCTTATAAATATAATTGTATCAACAATATTTTTTTTCTAATTTATCAAAATATTTGTAACTTATTTCCCTTTTAAAATTATTACATATTTAGTTATTTTAAAAATAAATAAACAAATAATTATTAAATAACTTAGCTATAATATGTTTGAACATAAATATGCATTTAGATTGATTTATTTTTTATTTAAATTCACAAATATAACTCAATTATTGTTAAAAATATAATATATCTTTAACTATAAATTAGCCATACCTAATACTCTTTAGATAATTAAGAATAAATTTATTATTTCATTAATTATTATTTAATACTCTTGAATCTAATTGAGTCACATCATCATTTATTTTCTGTATATTTATTATCGTGCATATTTATAATTCCAAATATATAATCGTGCATAATTAACATTTACCAAATATATATAATTTTAACATCTTCCTCTTATCTTTATAAAAATATTTGGATCAATGTCGACATTTATAATTCTTCTCTAATAATATACAATAATTTCACGATTATATTACATTTCTGTTTCTATGGTATAGAATATTTATTTAATACTAATATTTTATTTCTTAATTTATATCCATTATTTTTATCACTATCACCCTAAATATTTGCATCTTTATAATTATACATTAATTAATATTATAATCATTTATTGCATTTACATTGAATTATTTTCTTATTTGTGTTCACAAATATAACTCAATTATCATTTAAAATATAATATTTTCTTAATTATAATTTATTATATGTTTAATACTCCTTAAATAATTAAAAAATATTTATTATTTATTGAATTAATGTTTATATTTTATATAAAAAATTAATTATAAATATGATATTCCTATTAATGTTTTTAAAACTAACTGAGTCACCGTGTATTGTATATGTTTGTGGATTTTGAATATGGAGTGTAATGGAATACATGTATTAAAAAATAAAAATAAATGATTTCGTTTTTATTTATTTATAAAGATGATTAGGTTAAATGGTATTGACAATAAAGGTAATGATTATAGATGTGAATTTTGAATATGGATAGTCATCGTTGCAATACTGAAATGCATTCATTGCAATACATTAATTACAAAATAAAAAATGATTTCGTGCTTAATATTTATTATATGGAAGGCATGCATACATTGCAATTATGACTCTAATTTAATTCATAATACTATATTTTGAAAATTAATTAGCAATTTATGACGAAATTACAAAAATCGTAATAATTAAAAAATCGCAATTATGATTATTCAACGTTTTAGATTTTCTAAGTTTTGGAAGAGAGAAATACAATAATTCTTCACTTATTGCAGTGATAAAAATAGTAAATAAAGAAGCAATGAATCATAATTAGAAAATTAAAGAAAATTATACCTAAACTATATCTAAACTATATTTCTCATTCTTATAATCACTAAAATATAGCTGCTAAAATTTTTTTAAAAAAATTAAAGAGAAATGATTATTCTGTAGAGATAATATTTTTAGGAATAGCCTTTGTATATCAATATCAAATGGAAAAACATGTAGAGGTAACAACCAATTTAGAGAAAACTATAAGGGAATGTTTTTGCAAGGACATAACATAACTGAGAGATACATGTTGTCTAATCCCACTTGATTCACAACAACCATGAACTCTTGATGCAGCTCAATAGACCAAACAACTCACAACTTCTTCTTTGTGGAACAATCATCTATCTCATCTACTTCATCTTCCTCAATAGACCAAATAATGAAGAACAATCATGCAGTCCTGTTTCAGCAGAAAAAAATTCAATTAACCACAAACATTAAAAATATTTTTCTTAAATCATATTAAGCCATGTAAAATTGCAAAATTATATTACTGCAACTACATATCCAAATAACGATATAGTCGTGCCATACTGCCACTGTATTTTTTTATTGTCAAAAAACTATATACCAACACTTTTTGCATCCTCAACAATCTGTCAAGTATAAATTAATAAAAGTAGCATCAAATCATGTTGAACCACAATATATATGCAAATCACGGGGAAAGCGAAGTAGCATCAAATTCATCACCTAACAGTAACAACAAATAGAAGAGTAACATAATTTGTTTTCAATTGCTTTGTCTTTTGATATAAGTCTACACAAATCTCTCATGTCAATATACCCAAATTTCAAAAAAGTCATCACAGAATACCAACTACATTTTAGAATATTATGGGCGTATAAAACTTGGAGTGAGGATAAGACCTATGTTCTATTAGTAGCAATAGTCGATGACGCCTTTCCTCCGAGATATCTTCAATCTTTTTCCTGAACATACAAATTAAAATTAAGTAAGAGAAAAATCGATTTATTCAGATTTAAGAACAAAAAAACAAAACCTTTTTACAACAACTAATCAAAAGATAACAACAGCTGAAGCATACATGTTGACGACAACATCAACAATGCCTAAATTGGGTTCTGATCAGTGAGAAAATTGATAATCTCCATAGCATGCTTGATGATACCAACATGAGCTTCTTCTTATTGTTCCTCCTGTGCATTATGAGTGAGTTTGTCAGCCTCTCAACAATAGGACACTGGGATTTCCTAAACCTCTTCATAGAGTCACTCAACAAAACATCAGTGAGCTAACACACCAAAAACAACAAAGTAATCTGAAGTTCAGCTTTGGTTCATACAATTCAAAGAACACTTTATGGACAGACTAACAAAACAATCAATTTCAAAAACAATTGTTTCTCTCTGTAACAAAAACAAAAGCACGAAAAAGAAAAAACCTGTGTTAAACTCGTTTCAAAGACATAATCAATGTACGATGCCTTCAAGGTCTCTCTTTTATCAGTCTGTAAAAACAGTGAGTTAAGGGTAGTGTTATATGAAGGATAATTTTCTATCAAAAAAGATAAACAACTTCAGCACCAATAAATATATCTTTGCTTCCAATTGCAGCTGAAAGCTCCAATTGACGGGTTGGGTTCAAGCCAATACTGGAATCAATAGCTGCATGAGGATATATATACTGCACATCCAATTGAAAGTCAACCCTTCAATTAGAAAATGCTAGGAAATAGATGATGAAAACAAACCTGGAATTTGGAGGGTTAAGGAGTAGCTCCGACACCGGCAGAAACACAATAACCCTTAAAAAAGTATCTTCTTTTCCAGATCTGCATCATGTTCTCAGTCAGAATCACCACCGCAACTTAAATCCCAACCGCACCTCTCATAAACTTCGACGCCACCAAGAGCTTCTACCAAATCGCGCCACCCTTCATATTTGGATCAAACCGTGACTGATCCCCTCCAACAGCAGCCACCGTGATCCTTGTTTCAACCATGTAAGCCACACAGACTGATGTTTGGATGAATAACAAATTTAGGGTTTGGAATGTATGCATCCATCTTAATATCCTTCAACAGTAAATCAAACGTTGTAATCTAAGGAAAGGATGCTTTGGGTTGAAAATCGTGAAACGTGTTTGCAGTATCAATGTATCTGTTGGCTGCTCATATTTCAAAGCTAGTTTTAATGTTGATGGATTTTTATCGTGATAATAAATATAATTAAAGTTTAGAGGGATAATTGTG
The DNA here is from genome assembly GCF_029867415.1 of Vicia villosa. Lineage (NCBI taxonomy): Eukaryota > Viridiplantae > Streptophyta > Magnoliopsida > Fabales > Fabaceae > Vicia > Vicia villosa. Next base: position 227,640 of record NW_026705809.1, on the reverse strand, counting down.
TAGTTGGGTAAATAAATCGTGCAGATTTTTGTAGTGATGCCATGTCAGCAAAATTTGAATTATAATCAACCATGTTTCAGTATCTATTAACAATATATAAAGATTAAAGTACCTGGAATTTCCACGTATGCCCTAACTGAGGTAATCTTAAACTAATCTAACAATTAAGGGCATATTAGTCTTTGTATTAAATACTGATTCATGGTTGATTCTAATTTAAATTTTGCTGACATGTCGCAGGCTCACCCAAACACAGTATCTTTCATTTTTTCCAATTTTTGGTTTTGTTTTTCACCTAACTACTAATAATACCACGTTTCATGCATACTGAAAAAACAAACGTAATGATGAAACATGTTGCGTGTGCTTTTCTTCATTTATGGACGTTTCTTGGATTTAAAAACCCTAGGCGGCAGCTGCATCATGAGGCAAGGCACTTAGGACAGCTTCCTACAACCAAAACCTTTCAACTTTCCATGCTGCATTGTGCAAAGCTCCACTATAAATACCCTCACCTACATGCCATCCATTCCAAAATCCTTCTACGAAAACTACTCAAGGTTTTATATATGTTTTCTCATTTATATTAACATTCTGTTGCTGTTAGTTTGTATATTAACATCTATTTGTTCAGGTAAAACGTGAAGAGAAATTAATGGCGCGTCCAATTGAGTATGTGGGAGATATCAATGACTCAAAGGACCTATGGAAGATTTCTGTTAGGTGCAGGCATCTTTGGTCGGTCACAAGTGCTTCAAAGAAGGAACACCTTGAGATGATTCTCGTGGATTCTAAGGTTTACATTCATGTTAATTTCTGTACACTTATTATACATATATTTTGGACCAGATGCTGATTCCACAATTTATTTTTATTGTAGGGATCTATGATTCAAGCTGTCGTTCCTCCTTACCTGGTTGCCAAGTTCAAGGAATATCTCTGTCATGGTTGTTCATACGTCATGCAGAATTTTAAAGTAGGTTCCAATGACTTTTCTTTTAAGTCCACCGATCACAAACACAAGCTGGTGTTCTGTGGTTCAACTTCCCTTAAGAAAACGGACAACCCAGAAATTCCTGTTAATGCTCTCAATCTACTTAGTCTGGCTGACATTGTAGATGGCAAATTCCAATCAAATATTTTAGTTGGTAACCGTCTTCGTGGACTAATTCTGAATGTTTGGATGTCTGAGTTTATACCTATGTTTGTTTTTACTTATATACGCGCTTATCTTATGTTGCACGTTCTTATATTTCAGATGTTCTTGGTGGAGTTGTAGAGATAAATCAAATGCACGTCAGTTCTGATAACAGCAAGAGCAAAGTTGTTTTTTCAATTACTGATAATAGGTGAGATCCATATACATACACTATTATACATATGCATGTGATCTTTTATATTCCTAACGGATATATTTTAATGTATTGTAGCAAATCCATGGTTGTGTGTACCTTATGGGGAATGTTTGCAATCCAATTCAATGAGTATAGGACAAAAAATAAGGATGCTGGTAATATGATTGTGCTTCTGATTAATGCTCGAATAAAGGAGGCTCAAGGTATATGCTTCTGATTTGGTGTTTTTTTATGTGATATAATTGATCTATAAACAATTTGACATTCTTACATTATTTAATATATCTTTGTAGGCAACTTTCCTTTAAACGTATCCAATGCGTGGAATGGCACAAAACTGGTCATTAATGATACTGGTTTTGAACAGGTTTCTAAGCTAAAAGAAAGGTATTTGCATCATTTTTTTTATGAACCGCTTGATAGATAAAAAATTCTAACATGCATTACCTTATTATTATTGATGCAGTTTTAAAGGTGATTTCCCAAAGTTATCAGATACAGGCGTGCAAGTTAGTGCATCACAGAATTCACAATACTCCGATTTCGATTAGTTTGTATGGAAAGCTGATGTTTTAAGTCTTGCTGAAATAGGGGGTTTGCAACAGGCAAGCAACCACGTACTATGAATGTATATTAATAACTTTCTACCGCTGATCATTAAATATTAATATTGGGTTTGTATGTTAGGAGACTACATGCGTAACTGTTGCCACGCTGGATAAATTTGATGTTGGACAATCTGGATGGTATTACGATGGATGTGTTGACTGTACAAAGAGTGTGACTCTGAGGGATGGAAAGCTCGAGTGTTATTCAAAACATATAAGTCCTTTTCCCGTGCCCAGGTATTGTTTAAGATATTTCAGCATTTTTTTCCTTTTTATATCTTATTATGGCTTATGGTATAATGATATAATATAACATGTTGTAGGTTTAAACTGGAAATACTGGCTGTTGACGGTAAATGCAATGCGAAGTTCATTTTTTGGGATGTAGACTGTGTTAAATTGGTAGGCAAATCCGCTGCTGAGATTATAAATGGTCTAAAAAGGGTACATGAGCTTCCTTCATCATTCTATCTGTCCATAGTTCATATAAATGTATTCTAACATATTTGTTATTTTTTTTTTGGAAAACAAGAGTGGGGAGTATGATCCGCTTGAATTTCCTTACGAACTTGATTCAATATTGAAGCGTGAGCTGGCCATCAGAGCTGTATTTCAACCCAAGAATGGACGCCTTTCCGTGATTGGTTTCAGAGATGATCCGGAAACACGTAGCGGAGTCAAGGAAAATTTTAGAGCTGAGGAGGTAGATTTATTTTGCTGTGGCTATTAACTCGACATTTAATTACGTTGTAAGGTACTGAAGAATTGTTATTTCTCATGCAGCCTACATCCAGGCTGCGCGTAATTGAACCAACGTCGCATGACGAATTTCCAAGTGTTTCTGTAAGTTTTGCATAATTCACTTGCTTCATGTATCCCATTGTTATCGTATGCAAATGTTTAGCTTGACAAGAACTTTTTTACCATGCGCATGATTTCAGGAACCTCTGTCTGTCTCAGCCGATTATGATCCTTCTGCTTCAAATACTAATCTTACCCCTTCCAAGAGAATTTTGAGCGAATCTGTTGAGGAATTTGAAGGTGTGCAGCTTTCGTCGACGAAGTTAATTAAAGATATCAAGAAGGAAGAGTAGTGGACGATGCGCAATGAATATGTGTTGTACCCAGTTTGTAGGATTTGTTTTTTTGATTTCCGATGAACACTTTCTTTTTGTGTATTTTATATGATTTGAACCTTATGGCACAAATCAAGTGTTTAATTTTAAGTTATTGTATTTCTTGCAATTTTTCAGAAGCACAAACTATGTTTATCTGTTATTTTAATTTTGAAATATGATTTTTTGAGTTGCCTAATTGTTGTTATTTATTTATAATTTGGTTTTAAGGTGTAGAATAAATCTGTATTTAACCTTTCTATATGGATCAAAAAATAAAGGATTATGCTTTCTATTTAATAAACCTCAACAAAAATTTTAGATTCTCATCGATACGTTGTTTATTGACGACCTATAAAAATGTTTCATACAAGACTTATGGCATGTCTTAAAATTGAGTTGATAAATAAACATCCCATTACTATATGATTTATGCCTCTAAGAATGCGTCGTGATTCAATATTTAATGGAAGGACGATGTGAGTATTGGATAAAAATACGTTCATGTTTGAATTAAGTTTGTATGTTTTATCACCCTAATATATTGTTGTCTTTTGTTCCTGAATTTTTTTTTTTCACATACTGATTTTCATATAGCAACCCTATTTGGTTCTACACTTTCAATCTCTGGACACAGCACTTCAGCAAACTATATCTGAGTGGTTGCAAATTATACTTCTACCCATTATTGCCAGCATATACATACAATGAGATGATTTACAGTGGATGTTATTGGCTGGCATATCATACAATATGTTGCTTTTAGACGTATGTAGTTGTTTGCTAGGTGGTGATGTTTATTAAAAAATATATTGAATCCCGTGTTATTCACATATCACATTATTAGTTTTTTTGCTTGCTACGATGCTTATATACTTGGGGAAGACATCTTATAAGTTAACTTTCATAGAAAAAATAAACAGATACTATAATTATTGTACCATATAATACAGCTATGAAATCATGTTGTATATAAAAGCTAAACGTAAACATAATGGTTACTTGAGTATTTCTTAGCTGTATGATCCACCTTTCAAGTTTCTCAGAAACGATTGGCTATTGTGCTTAACACGTTATTCAACCAAAAGTGTAATGATGAAAACATATGTCATGCTAATTTCATTTATGCCGAGCTTGCTGTATGTGCGTGTGGATTCGTGATATTAGTAGCTACGGCGTGCACTTTATTAATTGATCGCTTTAGATGACTCTTTGAGTTTTATTCATTGTTTTATTCTTTTTTTTTTCAGTCAAACTTTGTACTTGTGTGGTGAAAATATCTATATATACACAACGATTCAAACTCTATTCTTATAACATATTTTGAAAGCATCTGTCTGTTTAAAAAAAAACAACATAAAAATGCATAAGAATCCTCTTACCATTTAAACTTTATATGACTGACAGTGTAAATCTTTTTGTAAATCAACAACCATGGATACAACTATCATTGAGAGGCAGAGGAAATCGGCACTCGCAAGAAGGCACAGGAGAACTGTCTTGAACGAGAGAAAAAAAAAGAAACAGAGTTGATGAGAATGGAAGTGATTTCAAGATATGTTATAGCAGATTCAATCATCCATTACGCGACAATGTAAGGATACCATTATCTAATATAACTTCATCTATCAGTAATATAGGGATTCAGAATCGTCCCTCACTGCCCAGTGTTACTGCAAAATCATCATCCAAAATATTGCAAACTGGTCTGAAAGAATCTGTGTCGTAAATTGTTATGCGCTAGATATGATACCAGGTAATTATAATATACGTTGTTGGGAAATGTTTGTCAATAAATTTTTTTTACTGATAAATTATAATTTTACATTCTGATACAATCTTTTACCTTGATTGAAATTATGCAGGAGATGAAAAGATTTTTTTGAGCTCCGACTCAGTTGATCAAATGGACACTGATGCTTGCGATTCTTTTGATGCTTTGACAACGGAATTTTTGAACACCCTGACGGCATCCGGTCATCCACAACACAGCATTAGACTTAAAGTTCGGTTGTATCTGCCAATGAATGTCATGTGGATTATTGTTGTAGTGTTGGTATTAAATTATAATTTATCAGTAAAAAAAATTAATGCAGTGTAATTTTATAATGCGGTGTAAAATTGACGTTGGTGGTAAAAGATTGTATCAGAATGTAAAATTATAATTGTACGTCAATTATATAGCCAGCACTCATTCATATAATTATAAACCATTTAGTTGGTATCATAATAAAATAGATGTGAAATTTTATTAAAATAAGGAATGAACCGTGTTGTTGTTCTTTGGAATGTATTCAAAAAAATCAGATGATGCACTTAACAGGTTCAGTATTTGTAATTTAATACCAACACTACAACAATAATCCACATGACAATTTGAACAACACTGCATTAGAAAATGACACCAACTAAATGGTTTATAATTAGACATTTTCAAAGACTTCTTTGAATACCACGTTGGTGGTAGTGTCTGCCGCTACATTGTCTTTGTCGTGGATTAGTATCTTGAGACCGTTTTTGCTTTTCACTCTTGATATTGCAACGTACAATTGACCGTGGCTGGTAAAAGATTCACTCTTGATATTACATTCTGGTACAATTGTCGTGGATACAACCGAACTTTAAGTCCACGACAAAGACAATTATATATAGCCAGCACTCATTCGTATAAAATTGCTACTATAATTACCAATTAAACAAAAAAGTACTGATACTACATTGTATGGTTATCCAAAAATTTTTTACAACAAAATGAAATTAAACTTTCTTAAAAAGCCAAAATAGTTCACAGAATTATAAAACAACGCATAAGCTATCAGCAACACATTCTTCAGTAATTCCCACGGACAACACAGACCAGAATTTCTTCGACAGGTGGGTACCTAATGGTGAATTGTAGAACATCGCCTTTCTTGAAAGTCCTGCTCTTCCCAAACTCATACCACCCCCTGCAAAGAAACATTTCTTTCTTATCTTCTCTCTTCTTGAGCACACAATTGTAGGCCCTGTGTCTGTCCGTGTCATACAGCCCAATGGTGTCCTTCCCTACCAATTCACATCCAGTTATGACCTCGGCAGGAATTTGCTACAATTCATTATAAATAACAGACATTAGAAAATGGAATACTTTCGGTCACTTAAATTTAAATCATACATAACTTTTTGTTTTATTAAGAACTTACAAGAACTTGCTTGCCCACTGATAGTGGGTTTGTAACCACCTTAATCCAACTTTTTTCATATTGAATTACAACTGAATCATCATTATGCCTGTATTTCAAATAAACATTTAACATTATTATATTATTAACCAAATCTAATACCAAAACGGAATATACATTTTCAAATAGGACACTTCTATATAGTTTTAAACATATAACATAAATTAAATATAATTACCCTTCCATATCGGATGATATTGAAACATGGTCATCTTCACCCTCTTCCATAACTTCTTTTCCCTTCCTGTCTGACTCCCTTTCTTTTGCAATTTTACTTGGTCCTTCTTGGTAGATCTTGCTCTTAGACGGCCTATTAAATTCTCTGCCATACCTCTCTTCACTGCATCCAGAAGAAACCCAATAAACCATTCTTTCTAAAATAATAGACAGGCCAAGCAATTAATATCTAAGTAACATATATAGTGCATACGTTTTACCTTTCAGAATCTGAAGACAATACAATCACATGTCTTTGGGCTTCACTTCTCGACATTCTTTTCCTTTTCCCGACAGCAACAACTACATGTTCTTCAGTTTTTCCTTCAGTATTTGCAACACGGTTTTCGTACACCCCAGATTTGCTTGATTGCCAAGCTTCCTTCCATTCTATTGAAGTGCGACGTTTATCAAGACCAGCCATTATTGCGTTAAAATCATTTTCGCGTCTCCAAAGGCATCCCTTCCACTTTTTATGGTTATTCCTCTCCCAAACTTTCCTCCATTCCAGTACAACACCAATCAGTTCCAACACCCTGCGAATCTTAGCCTCCCTCCTCAGTCTTTCCCAATTGTTCTCCATTCCAAGTTGCTCGATCGTCCTAAAATTGCAACAACAAAAATTATAGGGGAAAAAAAACAACAACAATGAACATGCAACTCACATCTCTTCAGATTTAACAACATCTACATATTTAATAGACAATATAACCATTCAAGCTAAATGCAATTCACATCTCTTCAGATTTAACAACATATACATATTTATTAGACGATCTATACATTCAATATACATGCAACTCACCGATCGGGAATGTCATATGGCGGAGAGTACGTCATTGCCCAACGAAAGTTTTCTTTTCTGCGTCGACCAACTGCTCCTCCCTAGTACGAAACCCTAACGTCCTTTTGAGAAGTAATGTTTATTCACTTAGGATCCCAACTTCTTTATCTATACTTCTTGAACGAAACGATGATAATTTAATACTATAGTAAAGGAAATAAATGTATCTGAAAGGTTAGTTGTCTAGAAATGTAATACAAATGGTTAAGATAGGAGGTCCAAGCGTACGATTCCAATAAAATCTAAATGTTTTTTTTAAGATACTCAACAGTTTTTTTGTTTATAATAGACCAAGCGATTTCCATTTTTCAACAACTTCCTATATATGATAATAGGCACACACTAAAAGGTTGGGCCGTTGAACATGTCCACATATATTGTAATCTATAGATAATAGATGCACTAACTATTTATGTTTTAAATATAATTCTTATTCTATTCAAAATACAACATAAATTAATTCCTATAGTTTCTTATTTATTCCTAAACATCTATTTAAAAATTCAATAGATTAGGCACTCATCTATTTTCATCTATTTTAAATACATTCTTAATAAATACAATAAAAAGGAACTCATATCATAAAGGACAGCATTGTAAAAAAATTATAGTTTTCAAATTTTCATTAAAAAAACCAAATTAAAGTTAGATGATACTATATTTATGGACGGAAATTATTATGTTTTGATTTTCAACAAATAAGCCCTACAAATTTTTTAATTTCTTCAACTATTAAACTTTTTTAAAAGTAAAATTATTACCGTTGTCTTTTACAATTCCCTTTTATCAGTCCCATAATTTAATATGATCAGGATATTTATCTACAACCATACTTGAAAACAATGTACATTATTGAAATAAGTTTGCTTCATAAATTTAGTACACCGTTTTTAAAATATTTTATTAAATTCATTGGTTGTTCTATCAATTTATTAGACCAATAAAACTGCCTCCAAATGATTAAATTATAGGTTATATCTTTTTTCTATTTGACAGTGTTAAACAACACATATCAAGTATCTGTTTGTAATGGTAAAATGGTTGATATAAAATTCAACATTACTACATAAAGATTAAACGCAGATTATAAAGGTTTTTACAATTATAAAAACATTTGATTGTATCATTCGCAATTATAAAAAATAGGTCATTACAAAGTCACCATCCTAACGCCTTTCCACAATCAAATGCACATAAGGCGAAAACCGCAACATGCTCCAGATTAAAGTATCGCCATTGCAAAGTTTGATACTCTTAGCTAATTCATACCATCCCTGAGCAATGTACCTTTCATAAGTGCTTGGGACTCCTTTCCTCCTCGCCTTATGAAGGCTGCAGTTGAACACCTTTCGAGTCGCTGCGTCTACAACTTTAATTTCATCCTGATATACTCGGAGGCATTTCTTAGCTATTTCCTTTGGAAAATGCTTCATAAATACACAGATATTTTAGTATATATTTCATATTGTTCCTATATTATATGAATACGAATCACATTAGATTGTGTTATCTTACCATCACATTTCTTGCACTTTTTTTGCCGTTTGTAATGCGAGTTTTCCAAGTGAATTTCTTTGCCCCATTCGACAACTCCTCTGTAATATAAGTAGACGCCTTCCCTTTCCCTTTCTTTGATTGATTTCCCTTTTTTACCTTTTCTTTAATTCCTACACTTCGTTCACTACCCATATTTTTCTTTAAAACCATCCCTGGATCACCATTCAAACTGTCAATCTTCTTATCCCCAACCGTTTCTTCCATTGGCTCCTCCTTTACATCAAGAATCACAACATTGTCATGACTTGACGGTTGAGGAACTGCAGGGGCAGATGTCGTAGCCACTGCATCAACCCGGTGTATTTTCCCATGTTCTTTTACTCTTTTCGCTTTCTTTGAAGCTTTTTTTGCCTTATCTGCATTGTACCCCGTTTCAGCAACCATTCCATCTATCACCCTCCATGCTCCTTCGTCGTTAACAACCAAATACAATCATAACAATAGTTAAATATTTGTCTTATAAATTTAAAGAAATTATTAAGCCATTTGAATTACTCAATACAAATTATCTTGATACGAACAAATTCAAGATTGCTGAAGTTTCACATCAAATGAATATGAGCAATCAACAAATATTCTTAATATGATCAAACAAAATATGTAAAAGGATCCTTAATAGAAACACAGTCTTAATACGAACAAAAGATTACTCAACAGTAGTAACAACCCAAGAATCACTAATCGAACCTGCTGTACTCTGTTTTTGTCAATTCATACTGAAATACACATAAACCCTAATGACTCTTGGTCCGTAATTTTTTAACATACACAATCTTCAAAAACCTTCACAGAAAAAGCACGACACACCCGTCAATGTTTCATCACCCATACATCCATAATAGCCATAAGAGGGCATATATCACAGTTAATGTTTCAAAACTTGAGTTCAAAATTTTTTTCAATTGCAGATAAATAATCGCCTTTACCAAACACATGCATCTCAACCCATTTTGAAACAGTAACGCTTGAACACTGAAACTTGAAATAATAACAATCAGATTGATATTCTTAAAGTAACGATGAAAAGTAGTACCTGATTTCGACGCCGTCTTCGTCCGATATACGGCGGTTGACAGTTTTTCTTCCACCCGTCATCTTCTCCAGCATGCAGGAAATATGAATCGACCGTACTGTTCAAAAAGCTCGCGCGTTTGGTTTGCCGAGTCTGCTTTTGTTTTCAATAAAAAAAAACGAATTCATAAGCTGTCTCTTTGTTTCCGCATGATGCTGGGCAATTAACACCTATTAATTACCAATGGGCCAATAAAATTGTTGGGTTGCCCTAACCAATAAAATTTGCAATGGCCCAAGAAATGTAGAAGCGATTGACTATTATGTTTCTTTAACAAACGTAATTAATAATTAATATATTGTTTTTAAAATAATCCACTCACCATATTAAAAGTAATGGTTTTTTTTATATATTTTAAATAAGTCATATATTAATTTTTTATTATTATTTACATCTTATTTACCAGTATTAAATACACTTTAAAATAATTGTAATGAACTAAATGTGTCCAATAAATTTTTTACCACTCATAACATATGTAACATTTCTAATCATTGAATTAAAATATATTTCCATTTCGTATCATGTATATTTAATTTTATATATGAAATTCACACAATGTCAAAACATTTTTGTTGGGCATCAACATTCAACTGTTTTAAGTATTTCATAGATACAATGATTGTCATATGTATATTTTGTTGCAAATCTACTCTAAACAATTATATTGAACTAATATTCTTTTGAAAAAAAACTACATACACATAACAAAATTAAATCCCAACATAAACTAATTTATTTAATAGTTTACAAATTTGTACATTCCCAGCACATTAGCCACATATATTCCCCTTTTAACTTCACATATCTTCCATAAATAAGTAAAATATTAAACATACACAATCAATAACACATAGTAACTGTCAAACAATGACTGCTACAAAACCACCAAATAAGAGCAATTGTAGAACAGAATATCATAATATTAAATTTGCAAAGTTCTCATCAATCCATAGGCAATTACTATCCAAACATAAATTCTGAAGATTAAATAAAACAAGTTCTTAAAATTACATTCCCATTCAGTAAAATTTAAATTACTAAACCAAGCAAAATGATACATCCAAAAAATATTGTTCTTCAAATTGTTGTCATCAATGCATCCAGCATAACCGTGTTCACATCAACAAATCAGCATCACCTAAACCTGCATTGCACATACATAACAATTATAAAAAATTGCCAGAAACATACAGATTAACATGCAAAGCATTGAATATCAATATTGTACAATATTATATGTCAACAAATACAATCCTAACCATTGCTTTCAGTTTCTTCACCAACTCTGTCAAGATCTTCCATTCACTGTCATCCATAGTACAAACATAATATGATTCTAAAATCCAAATAATATCATCTAACATAATTTCATACTTTTCGTAAAACTGTGAACAATAAAGTCATACCTTTCATTTTCAAAGCGAATCCACCCAATACACACTCCATCGGATATCTCTATCATTCTGGATTTCAGATCCAATCCCACATTGCCGAAAACATCAGCTACAAACTGAATATCTTCAACAACAGCAAACCCCAATCCAGCTCTGATTCCTTCATGACTCCGCATCCAATTGATTGCAACCATCTCATTCTGCCAAACCCGTGCGATTGTCTTCACCTTGCTATCACTCTCCCACATACATGCAACATTGTCTCGTACATTCACAGCCAAATCAGTGCACATCTTCGTAATCCCTTCTTTCTTCATCTTCGTTCTCATGCGCAGTAGTTTAGATCTTTGTTTAATCTTCCTTTTAATGGCGTTTCGCTTTAAACGATCTTCAACCAGAATAAATTTCAAAGATCTACATAATAAAGAACAATGTTAAATTAAAATCAAACTCTAAAAAAATAAAATGAAAGAAAAAGATTAGATTTAGAAGAAATGAATCCACCACCTGCATGCTTTTTTAATCTCCGAGAAGCTACCCATTTTCGTTCAAGTGGTGGAGTAGATTTCGTTTCTGAGACTAAAAAGTAATTTCAAGTTCTTCTCATCCACTTATATACTGAAACGTTCCAACTCTTAGACTTCTTTTTCCAAAGTACACCCTCACATACATTATCATTACTTAGTATGTAAACGTGCAAAAAATATTGGAAAGTGTTAAACTGGCTTTTTAGTTGACTACATAATAAATATATTAAACTCTTCAAATTAAAATTTAATGTCGGTTTATAAATATACACTTCATTATGTTAATTTTGATAAAATTTAATGCATTGAATTATTAAATTAATATCGTTTTCTTTACTTGACTTTTCCAAAATTTCATTCGATAAATTTTTAATGACATTATGTTAATTTATTTAGTACAATTCCTTTACTATTTAATTTAATATAAATTATCTTAATTCATATTTGGCCATAAGAAAACTACATAATATTACTTAACATTATCTATAACATTAAATTATAAACATTGCTTTTTTTGTTTTCTATATTTTTCTCCAAAAAAATATAATATTTTGCTTTTTTTAATATATCATTTGGTATATATTTTTGACAAGATAAAATTAATTAAACTAAAATAAATTGTTTTGTAAACAAATATGTTTCTTTTATACCTCATTATTTAAATATCGGAATGGATTTTCAAACACAATATAATAATTAATGAATTTATATGGTGTACATTCTAAAAAAATAATCAAAATAATATTAGTATTAGTTAGATGTATTATTACTTGACCCGTTCGAACGCGTAAGATTTATAATGATAATCAATATATACGTGTATACATATATATATATATATATATATATATATATATATATATATATATATATATATATATATATATATATATATATATATATATATATATATATATTATTACTGTATCTTATCTAGCATACTACATGTTTAAATATATTAAACACGTTGATCCAATTAATATGTGTATTGTCTAAGTATATACGGACATACTTCATAAGATATATCTTATCCACGTAAAGAAAAAACGAACCGGCCCCGTGCGATAGCACGGGTCTCCCGCTAGTTTATTTAACACAAAGACTAATGTGCCCTTAATGATTAGATTAGTTTAAGTTAAACTCAGTTTGGGCATACGTGGAAATTCCAGGTACTTTAACTTTTATATATTGTTAATAGATGTTGTACATTTGAGTATCCTTAAATTTAGTTGGTTATTTGTACCAAAAAAAATTAAATTTAGTTGGTTATCGATATCTCAACCAAATATACACTATAATTCATTGCTATGTCACATATTTATTTTATTTTAAATTTAATTAAATTTTTAATATAATTTACACTAAAATACTTGGTATCCAACTTAACATAAATTTAGATTTTGATATAATAGGTTATGTGGCATCACATATGCCTTATGATTAATAAAAGTATTTTGTTAGCCTTGCAAAAAAAAAATTCATGAGTACTAAAAAATTTACCACAATAAATAAATATAATTTAATAAAATGATGTATAAAAAAATGTATAAATTAAAAAAATAACTATTTAAAATTGTTATTATCATATAAATATTAATTTAATTTAAAAGTAGTAATGTTTTAGGAAAGTTATTTTAATTAAATTAAATATTATCTTTAAAAATAGTAGAGATATCCCTAGAATAATATCGTACATAGATAAATAATAAATATATAATATATGTGAGGGACTTTATTTGATTTAAAAACATGTACAATCGTATTTTTTTCCAAATCTTGATCAGTTAGACATGTTTGTTTTGCTTACATATTTTGTTGGGCAAACCTTCGTTTGATGGTCAAAAAATTTAATAGAATTATTTTATTAAAATAATATATAGATTGTCTTGCCGACATAACTTAAACCCCGTTTACACTTTTATTCGAGTGGATTGATTAATTTATTCATCTTTTTCAAAAATATTTAATTTTTGATAAAATATATTAAATAAAATTTATGCAATGCAAATAAATAGTATAAGTTAAAAATAAAAACGATTTAATGTTGTATTATATAAATTATTCATGCAATACAAATGAATGATATAAATTAAAATAATTTCTTTTATTTGACTTTACACTTTGTCGGCTTAAAATTCTATGTTATGAAATTAAACTAATTAAAAATAAAATAAATTTAGATAGGCTATTAGAAAGATTCTAAAGTCCTACATTGGCTAGAGATAGGGCTTTCAGAGAATATATAAAGAGGGACACTCTACACCTTACCAACCGGTTTTGTAAGGATGAGTTAGGTCAAACTCTAATATGGTATCAGAGCCTATCGATCGGACCATGGGCCGCCAACCATTAATATCCACGCACCAAACCCAAAAGAGATCGGACCATGGGCCGCCAACCATTAATATCCACGCACCAAATCCAAAAGAGTGCTGGGCGTGAAGGGAGAATATATATAGAGGGACACTCCTCACCTTACTAACCGGTTTTGTAAGGATGAGTTAACATGTGAGAGAGAGAGAGAGAGAGTGACTGTGAGAGAGAGAGAAATGCACTAGGATTTTACAGGTTTAATGTTTTCATCCTTGTACGTACCTTATCTCGTCTTTGATGGTGAACCATAAAAACTTGATATTCCACTATGTTATTTGAGTCAATTTTCATCTTCTTCCTTAGTTCTTGATTCAAAATTGTCTTTAACTATAACTACCGCAATTACTACCTTTGATTGTCAACTCGATCTTGATTTTCAATTTTTGAATTCTTTGACCTTCACTCAATCTAGATTTTTAGCCTTTAATCCCTTTCTATAATAGGTTTACAATTCAATGAGAAACTCCACAACAATGGAAAGAGCTCATTTTCTTTTTCTTCTAGAAACTTCACTTCTTGAATTTCTTTAAGATCAAAATTTTGTTTGAAAACTACACATTGAATGAAAGGTTAGACCTCTAATTATTCCCCACGATCAATTATAACACAATTTTTTTTTTTATGATTCTCCATGAACAAAATGAAGATAAGATTTGAGAGAGATGAAGTTGATATTAGCTAGTATAAAATCCCAGGTTTGAGCTTAGAGATTTATCCCGTGAAGCTTCATTTGTGTTTTGACGGAAGATTAACCAATTCAGTCTGTTGTTCATTGTTTGGTTGAAAGTTAACCTTATACTTCATGTTTTCTTGTATAAGTGAATTTGAGAGTTCAACATACTAATAACTCATAAGCATTACTTAATACTCTCAAGATTAAGTTTTGGAGAGAGAATTGGATCACTTATTTTAGATCGAACCTCTATAAACGCTCCTGTCATATCTTATTCCTTACATCTTTGTTTTTCATATATTTTCTTTACCTTTATTTTTTGCTGCAATATTCAAGATATTTTTAAATGATTTTAAACTCTAAAATTGAAAATAATGATGTTTTAAACTACTGTTTTTAAACCCCAACAATTCATTCCTTACTGTGCATGGAGTCACATGTTAAAAAAAAAAATCTCTTTGAATCAATTCACAAAATGCCATGAATCGATTCAAGCACCATTGATATTTTGAATCAGGTCATGAATAATCTAGAATTAATTTATTTGAGGTTGACTTAAGTCAACACTTCTACTATCTATTCATTAATAATAGATTGACCAAATTGCCTAAATTACCCTTTCATCAAAATTTATTTTGCACTAATAAAAGGTCATTTTTGTAACTAACAAATTAAGTATTCACTCTTTCAACTTTATTGAATGGATGCCCCAAGTGTTAGCTTTTCATTGGTCCAAATTAAATAACATTTTCCCTACAACTTTATTGCATGAATGATGACATCACATGTAAGCCATAGATGATGGAAGTGATATTTAAATTTCTTTTACATTTCATTTTCCCACACTTTCTTACTTTCATTTTAATTTTTCTTAATTTATTTATTATCACAAAAAATATTAATAATCTATTTTTAAATTTTAATCTTACTAAAAATTTCAAATTTCTTTCGCATTTCATTTTTCCATACTTTCATTTTAATTTTTCAACATTTATCTATTATCGCAAAAAATATTAATAATCGATCATTTAATTATTATTCCCAAAAATATTTAATTATTTCACGGGCCACTATCAACTCAATATTTAATTTTTTTTAATCGATCATTACACATTTTCTCTATCTTAATTAAAATTTCAAATTTCTCTCACATTTTTTCACACTTTCTTACTTTCATTTTAATTTTTTTCTCTATTTATTTATTTATTATCTCACGGGTCACTATCAACATAATGTCTATTTTATTTTAATCAATCATTGTCTTTATTTGAGAGATAATATCTTTATTTTTATTTTTTTCTCCATCTCACGATTTTTTATCATTATTTAATACAATTAAATTTCCATGATTATTGTTTATTTTACATTTGTTTTTAAATATATTTTATATTGCATCAAATTATTTTTTTATTTCACGGGTCATTATCAACATAGTAGCTATTTTATTTTAATCAACAATTACTATTAATTGAGAGATAATTTTTATTTTTAAATGTTAATATTTCATTTTTATTATCTCCATTTTATAGTATTTTTTTCTATGATTATTTAATATAATTGAATTTATATGATCATTTTTTATTTATAATTAAACCATAGTGATCTATATCATTTTCTTTTAATTGTTGTTGGACCGTCAATTATTAAATTACCTGACCCAATTTTGCTATTGTGTTCTTAACCTATCTTAAACATTTTTTTGTGGATCATTGTTTTCTATATAATTATTGTTAAATTTACAATTAAGTAAATTATTTCATATTTTTCATTTATATTTAAAATTTTACATTTGCATTTGTTAAAATTTTATTTTTTCTCCAACTCACATGTCCTTTTTTATATGGTTCTTTATTACACACAAAATTAGCACATGAATAAGATAATAATGTTTAATCTTAAGGGCCAATTTCAATACAATGCTTATGATCGTACCTGACCAGAAGGATCGTCAAGGCGCAGTATCTGGCTTGAAGAGCAAGATGGGGGGGGGGTACCTGCAAGGTTCTCCGATGCTTAAGTCAGTAGCTATCAGAGAAAGAGGTTTAGAGTTGAGAATAGAATACCTGACCCTCTAGTGAATGAGGGTATTTATAGCCCCCAGCGCTGGGCCAAGGTTCCCTAATTGGGCCAGATCCAATTGGATGCCCACGTGCTAGGGAACTGCCAGAACGTCCCACGCTAGGGCTGAGTCAGCAGGAGACCCACGTTCTGGATGCACATAGCGTAGGGTTCGGAAGCGGTTGACCGAATCCTTCGCTGGGACGTGACGCGTGGTCTTCACGCGTGGATAACTCTTGGCGGTTATCCAGTTAATGGGCCCAAAAGGATTGAGCCTGCTCGGTTTGGGTCCTCGCGAGGGGACAGTCTCAATCGGTTGCCCTGTGGTTGGGCCAAGAGGATTGGGCCTGCTCGGCTGGTAACCAAGGTTGGGCCTGCTCGGCCCAGTCCAGAACAGGAGCCCCCCAAGTTATTGGCCTTATGAGGGCGATGACTTTAACAAGGAGGTAACGACTCCGAATCCTAGGCTTTTCGAGGAGGTTTAGCCAAGCACGGGTAAGGACCTCAAAACCTTGTCCTCGGCTTTCTAAGTTTTGGTAGCCATTCGTCACTGATTGACAGGTGTCAGCTGTGCAGGCGGAGGTAATTATTGCGCCGTTTCTAGGGGTGACAGCAGAGGCGCCTTTTGGGGTTCTCAAGGATCTCGAGACACGTGGCACGCTCTCGTGGGGGAAGCCGCCATTGGGTGCAGGCAATGATGGCGTCTCCTAGGCTGCCTAGGCCAACATGACACCCCTTGGCTTTCTTTTCCTATATAAGGAGTGAGGTGAACACTCATTTGACACTTAACATTTTCTAAACTTCCAGGATTCGCTCACTGCTCTCCCCTCGTCACGTTCACACTTTCTTCGTTTCCTTCAAGTAAGTTCCTCGTCTGCTTTATGTATTTACTTAACATTTTATGCATTAGTTTTGAGTGTGGCGAGCATGATTGATGAGTGTGGCGAGCATGATTGATGAGTGTGACGAGCGGGGATTATGAGTTGGCCGAGTAGACTTAGAAAATAGTTGCTTATCTCATGCGCTTGCCGAGTGAGTTTTGAGTGATTGGAGCTAGAACGTTTGAATGAGGCGTCTAGCTTTTGGGACTATTAGGGAATAGTATGGAGGGCGCGAGGAGCGAGGGATGTGTGTCCCGGCGAGGTTATGAATCTGCCGACCTCTGCTGCGTGCGATGACTAGGCTGAGGGAGCTTTGGCTCGTCGGCTATTTGATGATTGGGGGAATTTTCCTCGTCTATCTTCCTCGCCCTTTCACTTGACTTGCGGTGGAAGGGTGGATTTGACCAGTCGAATTCACGGTTTCCTCTGCTTTTCAGGTAAATGGCTGACGAGAATAAGGAGGATGTCGTCTTCGACATTTCAGATGGGGATGAAGCTGCTGGTTCGCAAGAGAGTATCCCCGTCGTCGAATCCTCCCCAATTGCGCTCGAAGAATGGGTGGCTGTTTCTCCGAGGACGATTGCATCGCGCTTCACGACTCGTCCTAAGGAAGCCTTCAGCGTGCTCGAGGACCTTGACCAAGGAGAGGAGCCTTCTTGGGGTGGTTTCGCGCCTAAGTCTCACCAGAGGATTTGCTCGCAATTCTCCGGTCCTCGTTTCGCGATGTACGAGTTCGTCTTTAAGGAGGCCGGTCTTCGTCTTCCTTTCACTCTCTTGCAAAGGAGCGTCTTTGGCTGGTTACGCTTGTGCCCGTCCCAGCTTCATCCTAACGCCCTGGCGTTCTTAAGGGCCTTCGAGATCGTGTGTGGGTACTTGGATGTGGAGGCGACTCTGCCTCTCCTCTTCAGGGTGTTCCACTTGCAGAGGTTGCGCGACAAGGATGGCAAGTGGAGCTGGGTGTCGTTTAAGCAGCCGAAGAAGCTGTTCGCAATCTATCAGGACTCTATCAAGCACTTCAAGAGTCGGTATTTTTTGGTTAAGCCCCTCACCCTCGAGGCCGAGAACCACCTGTTCGAGGAGCGCGAGTATATCGAGGACGGGGTGAAGAAGGTGGGTCCCTCTGCTCGGTTCCCGTTGGAGTGGCAGCCGGACCATTTCGAGCGCGGGACCGACTACTATATCTTTCGTGATGAGGATCTCAACGAGCGCGATACGGGGGGGTATCGGCGGCTCGCTTCTTTCGTGGACGGGTTCAGGCCGGCCATGTGCACGTATCCCAACGGGGATCCCCTGTTTGAGGAGGATGGAAGTCCTATGATGGAGCCCCGGTACATTAATACTAAAGCAGTCCTCGAGTGCAAGAATTACGGGGATGCTATGATTTTGTTAGGTAAGACAGCTATTATTTGTTCGAGCAATATCTTGCTGGTTCTAACTCTTTATTTTGCAGGAAAAATGGCCGACTTGCAGGAGAAGGTTACTAAGATGCGGGCAAAGAACAAGGGGGCCATCAAGGTGTCCGTGAAGCGATCGCGGGTCGAGGAGGTCAAAGCGGCTGCTGTTGGTGCTCCCGACAGTGGTTCTCCTTCTTCAGCTGGGATGGCCTCGCGAGGGTCGCCAGCCGGGAAAAAGCAGAAGAACGAGGGGACTCCAGAGCTTCGCCCTCTCATAATTGACGACCCCTCCGAGGAAGACATTGTGCTGCCTTCTTGCACTCTGCGCAGGGGGATTTTCTCGGAGAGGAATGTGCTCCTCGAGCGCGAGGAGGTGAGGCACATCCTTAGGCGGGACCGGGCGGTTCGAGATAAGGATTTGTCCGAGGACCTCGAGGGGATGATGAGGGTGGCCGCCTTGGCCTTGGCTCTCAATGCTCAGAATGTCTGTCCTCAAAAGGACTATGAAGCTCTTCAGACCAAGTATGATAAGCTAGAGCATGAGTTCGAGCAGTATAAGGACAAGTACGAAGTCCAGAGCGGCATAGTGGAGGACCTCGTCAAGGAGCGGAACAAAGTCGTGGAGCTGGAGGCCGAGGGGAAACGGCTCCGGGAGCGGGTCGCCGAGCTAGAGAGGTCTCATCTTCCTGCTGCTGAGGAGGATGAAGACGAGAAAGCCTTGGTGACCCGTTCGCAGCTTCTGGGCAAGGTGAGGGAGCTGGATATTGATTGTGTTGCCACCCTGGGGGCCGGTTTCAAAATTGCCGTGGATCAGCTGAGGGTCCTTAACCCTCGTCTGGTGACGAAGGGCATTGGCCCATACCACAAGGTCGTAGACGGACGAATTGAGCCAAACCCGGAGTACGAAGACTGGGAAGACGAGGAGGGGCCTCAGGATGAGGACAACGGGGCCGAGGATGAAGATGGCGATGTTTGACCAATTTTATTATTATGGCCTGCGTGCCGATGTTTTGTGGCCTGCGTGCCAGCATTTTATGGCCTGCGTGCCAAGGTAGCTAGTTGGGTGATGCCCGGATAATTTTTGTAATATTTGGATATCTCCGGCCAATTTGGTCGGTTTTTAATAGTTTATGCTCCAATGTTTATTTGTGTTTATCTGATGTATTGTGTTTATGCTTGAATTATGTTTGTGCTCGACCGAGGTTTATGGCCCGGGCGTGTGGGGAACGGTCCGGGTGCGCAGAGCAGGTGTGCGCTTTAAGCGAGCGCGAGGCCGCGGTCGCGGCCAGGTGCTCGCGGCGTGAACGATCCCATCGCGAGCTGGGGTTCTGCCGTGCAGGTACTTCTACGGAAGGTCTGTGTGTAAGGCCCGCCGTGTAGTCGGCTTTGCCTCCTAGTAGGGTTATCCGACTGAAGCTGTCGTGGAGCATACGCGCTTGTACCATGGCGCGAGTCCTTGCCCGTACCTTCCTCGTGTTCGTCACGAGCGGCCGGGTAGTGTTAGGTTGTTTCTAACTGTAGTAGCGTCTGAGTTTTTCAGCATTCCAAGGTCGAGCTAGTTTTTCGCCGAGAAGGTTCTCGAGGTAATATGCACCGTTTTCGGTTTTATCGTACACTCGGTACGGACCTTCCCAATTTGGGGCTAGTTTGCCTTCGCGCGAATCTTTCATGTTCCTATGGAGCACTAAGTCCCCGACTTCGAAGGAGCGCTTGACGACTTTGGTGTCATGTCTTAACGCTATTTGTTGTTTCAATTTCGCTTCTCGCAGGGAGGATCCTGTTCGGATCTCCTCGACCATGTCGAGCTCCTCTCTCATGGCTTCATCGTTGAGCTCTTCCTCTAGAGGTGACTCAGTCCGACGAGACGGTTCTCGGATCTCCACGGGGATCACGGCTTCTGTGCCATAGGTTAGCCTGAATGGTGTTTCGCCCGTGGTTGAATGCGGGGTCGTCCTGTATGCCCAGAGGACGCTGTGTAGCTCTTCGACCCAAGGTTTTTTCGCCTTGCCCAGCCTTCTCTTCAATCCGCGGAGGATGACCCGGTTGGCGGCTTCGGCCTGCCCGTTGGTTTGGGGGTGCTCGACTGAAGTGAAGTGCTGCTTTGTCCCGAGTTTGGCCACGAATTCCTGGAATTTTCTGTCCGTGAACTGGGTGCCGTTGTCGGTGATTATCGCCTGTGGTACTCCGAATCGAGCGAGTATGTTCCTCTTGTAGAATCGGAGTACGTTTTGGGATGTGATTTTAGCGAGTGCTTCAGCTTCTATCCATTTTGTGAAGTAATCTACAGCGACCACCAGGTATTTGTTTTGGTAGGAGCCGACCGGGAAAGGTCCGAGGAGGTCCATTCCCCACGTAGAGAAAGGCCAAGGTGAGGAGAGAGATTTGAGCTCGTTCGGGGGTGCCAGGTGCATGTCGGCGTGACGCTGGCATTTGTCGCATTTCCTGACGTATTCTTTGGCGTCCTGCTGCATGGTCGGCCAATAATAGCCAGCTCTGAGGGCTTTCCTAGCTAGTGATCGTCCACCTAGGTGCTGGCCGTTGATTCCATCATGGAGTTCCTGGAGTACCTCTAGTGCTTGCGAGGCGTCGATGCATTTAAGGAGGGGGATGGAGAAACCTCGTCGGTATAGCTTGTTTTCGAGGACAGTGTATGAGCATGCTCGTCTCTTAATTGTTGAGGCTTCTTTCGCGTTGGCGGGGAGCTCATCTTTTGTGAGGAAGTTGTATACTGGGGTCATCCAGCATTGGTCGTCCCCGATGGCGAATATCTGTGGAGCTCGCGCGTTTGCGCCTACACTTGGCCTGGGCAGAATTTCTTGGATAACTGATTTGTTTCCCCCTTTCTTTCTCGTGCTCGCAAGTTTGGACAGTATGTCGGCGCGCGAATTGTGTTCTCGGGGGATATGCTCAACTTCCGCTTTGGCGAATTTTTTCATCTTATCTTTGACGAGCGTGAGATATTCGGCGAGTACGTCGTTTTTGGCTTGGTAATCGCCGCTGATATGAGATGCGACGAGTTGGGAATCAGTGTAGATCTTGACCTCTCGTGCTCCTATGTCCTCGGCGAGTCGCAGTCCCGCGAGGAGGGCTTCATACTCGGCCTGGTTGTTTGACGTGTTGAAGGAGAGGACCAAAGATACCTCTATGATAAGACCCTCGCCGTTCTCCAAGATAATGCCAGCCCCGCTGCCCGAGCTGCTTGAGGCGCCATCTACGTAGATGGTCCACTTGTCTTTAGTTGCGTAGGGTGAGTCGGTGATAGAGGTCATTTCGGCTACGAAGTCCGCCAGCGCCTGAGCTTTTAACGCCTTCCTGCTCTCGTACTGTACGTCGAATTCCGAAAGCTTGAGGGACCATCTTAACATTCTGCCGGCCATGTCTGGTCGGCTGAGGAGTTGTTTGATGGGTTGATCCGTCCGAACGAAGATTGTGTGAGCGAGGAAGTAGTATCGTAGCCTCCTAGCCGCTATTACTAGGGCCATGGCGACTTTCTCGATCTGTTGGTATCGTACCTCGGGTCCCTGTAGGGCTTTGCTGGTAAAATACACAGGTTTTTGCCCGTCTACGGTTTCTCGGATCAAAGCCACGCTGACTGCCTCGTTTGAGACGGCCAGGTAAAGGTACAGAGGCTCGTTGTCGTCGGGTCGAGAAAGGACGGGTGGCGAGGAAAGTACTTGTTTGAGGTGTGCTAGTGCTTGCTCGCACTCCTCGGACCACTCAAAGGCTGCTTCTTTGCGTAGCAGTTTAAAGAAAGGGAGGGCGTGCTGGGCGGATTTCGCGACGAAACGTGATAGCGCAGTGAGCATTCCGTTTAATACTTGGATGGATTTTTTATTGTTGGGAGTCGGGAGCTCGGAGAACGCTCGGCATTTATCCGGGTTGGCTTCTATTCCCCGTTCGGTCAGATAGAAACCGAGGAATTTTCCTGCTCGGACGCCGAATGTGCATTTCTCCGGGTTGAAGCGCATCTTGCAGGATCTGGCCCGTTCGAATACGCGCTCGAGATGGGAGGTGTGGTCGGTGTCCCACCGAGACTTGACGATCATATCGTCCATGTATACCTCGAGGGTGTCGCCGATCTCCCCTTGGAACACTTTGTTCATCATCCGTTGATACGTGGAGCCCGCGTTTTTGAGACCGAAGGGCATTACGTTGTAGTAGTAATTGCCCGACTCGGTCATGAACGCCGTGTACTGCTTGTCGCTCCTCGCCATCGGGATCTGGTTGTAACCTGAATAAGCATCCATAAAAGATAATAATTTATAGCCGGCCGAGTTGTCGACCAGTCTATCAATGTTTGGTAACGGATAGGCGTCTTTTGGACATGCCCGGTTAACATCAGTATAATCAACACACATTCTCCATTTTCCATTAGATTTCTTAACGAGTACAACGTTTGAGAGCCAAGTTGAATACTTGGCCTCGGAAATAAAATTTGCCTCTAAGAGGTCTTTTACAGCTTTCTCGGCAGCCTCCGCTTTCTCGGGAGACTGCCGACGCCTACGTTGAACTACGGCCTTTGCGGCTGGATTGATGGAGAGGTGGTGGCAGGCGACCTCAGGGTCGAGTCCGGGCATTTCCGCGGCGCTCCAAGCGAACAAATCAGCATTGGCTCGAAGACAGGCTATGAGCTGCTTCCTCGGAAGGTCTGGGATCCCCTTACCGATTTTCACTGCTTTGTCAGGGTTTTCGCCCAAGGGGACCAGCTCGAAATCTCCGTCCGGAACTGGTCGGAAGGGGTGAGGTGATTTAGATCTCGACTCTTCCCCAGTCTTCTGTTCTTCTTCTGCAAACCGGGCGTCCAGGTCGACCGAGCTGACGTTGGTTGTCTGAAGCTGGTCTTCTCGAGGATGCTTGTCTTCGGCCCTTGGCTTTTTGTTGGAGCTGGTCGGCGGAGCGATGAGTTCCAATCCTTTGACGGAAGCGTCGAAGATTCTTCTGGCTGCTTCAATATCGGCGTTGATGGTGGCCACTCGTCCGGTCCTCGTGTAGAACTTCATCTTTAGGTGGACTGTGGAGGGTACGGCGGTCAGCTCGGCCAGAGTGGGGCGTCCGATGATGCAGTTGTACAGGGTTTTGCAGTCGATCACCAAGAACCTAGTTTTGACTTGCCTGGAAGCCTCCCCTTCTCCGAAAGTGACAATCAGCTCGACGTAGCCCCATGGTTTAGTGGTAGCTCCGTTGAAGCCTTGAAGGTCCGAACCCACGTAGGGAGTGAGGTGTGAGTCGTCCAGCTGGAGTGTCTGGAAGAGATGGGAGTACATGATGTCGACCGAGCTGCCTTCATCGACTAGGACCCGCCGAACATCGAAGTTCGCCATTCTTGCTCGGACGAGCAGAGGAATCGTGGCGTTTAGAGCTCCGCCGGGTAGTTCTTCCAGGTAGAAGGTGATTGGTTCAGATTTCCCTCGGAACTTTCTCAGCGTGGGGCCGAGGTCTGCGTTGGCACTGAGCAGCTCATCGGACTTTCTCTTCACTGAACTGATGGTGAGAGAGCCCGGATCTCCGCCGTTGGAGACGACCATGGCGAATGGGAATCCTTCCCATTTGCTGAGTGCAGCAGGTGCCCCGACCGATGGTATGAAATCTTCAGGTCGGGTTACTGACAGGGCTACCTGTAGGGGCCTGTTGTCCGGCGAATTCCCCTCGTCAGAGTTTCTGTGGTCGTCCCTCCGGGAAGGTTCCCCTTTCTGTGTGTATTTTGAAAGGCGACCTTCTTTGATCAGTGTTTCAATAGCGTCCTTGAGGTGAATGCAATCCTCGGTCATATGTCCATGGCTCCTGTGGTATTTGCAGTACTTGGACTTGTCGGTTCCTGGCCTTGCGGGGTTTGACTTCGGGGGTCTGATGTTCGACTTTTTGAAGTCAGTGTTTTGGCATTCGGCTAGGATCCTTTCCCGTGAGGCGTTCAGCGGGGTATATTCGTTGAAACGACCAGAAGGTCCCCGGCGTTCTTTGGTGTCGAGAGACCTGTCGTCTTTCCTTCTCTCGTGCCCGCGCCTCGCAGTTGAGGGCTCATGGTGGGAACTGCGAGCGGCATCGTTGTCCCGTGATGCTCTAGTGGCCGCAGCCTCTGCTTCCTCATATCTGATGAAGGCCTGAGCCTTGCGAAGGAGGGCGTTCATGGAGTGGACCTCCTCAATCTTGATGGCCTTTTTGAAGTCGCTTCCGGGGAGGAGCCCTCGTTCGAGTAGGTACCTTTTCATGTAGTCCGCGGTCTGCACTTGGACAGCTTCTTTGTTGAACCTGTCGAGGTAGTCTCTCAAAGATTCGTTGGTACCTTGGATTACTGCCTCAAGGTTTGCTTCTGACTTCGGTTGCCGACGAGACGCGGTGAAGTGGCTTAGGAAAAGATCCTTCAGTTCGGTCCAGGAGTGGATGGAGTTAGGGGGAAGATTCCTGTACCAATTCATCGCGCCTTTCCTTAGTGTGGTCGGAAAGATGCGGCATTTGATGGATCCACGTACCACGTGGTAGTCCATGACGGCTTCGATGCTCCTTATATGGTCATCGGGGTCGGTGGTCCCGTCATAGTGGTCCAAGGCTGGTGGTTTTTCCATCCCCCGGGGAAGACGAACACGCCGGATTTGCTCGGACAAGGGACTGCGGAAATCCTCTTCGTCGCTGGGTTCGGGGGAGTTTGAATGTCTGCCCCGCTGGGGCTTAGTGCGTGGTTTGCCCGAGATTCTGCGGTTGTCTTTTGGAGAATGCTCGCGGACTTTCTGCACGGCTTTGGAGGGGCCTTGGTGCTCCTGCTCGGGTGAGAGATCTTTGGCTTCAGTGGTTTCAGGTTTCTGGTTCTTCCGCGTCTTCCGAGGTGGAGAGCGGGAATAAGACCGCTGGCGCCGGTTTCTCCTCGAGGGGGAGCGAGACCTAGATGGACTGCGCTTGCGACTTCTCCTCGGGGGAGACCGCGAAGAGGAATAGGAACGGGATCGATGGCGCCTCCGTTGGGGGGAGCGATATCGTCGCCTCCTTTCCAGGTCGTGGATGCGGTCGCCCTGTTGGCGGATGAGGCGGTTGGTCTTCTGCAGCTCTTTGAGTAAGAGAATGGCAGTCGGATCAGCGCCCTCGGGAATGTTGATCTGTTCCTCCTCGTCCGGGCTACGGCTTCTTCGTCTGTCAGAGGTGTGGGTGAACGAGGAAGCGTGTTGCCCGTCTCGGGTATCAGTTTCATTCACCACTTGGAGCTGGTCTGGTTCAGTCTGGGGCCGGGTCTGCCCGTCTTCCCCGTTCTGAACCTGTCCTTCAGGACGGGTTTGTTCGACGTTCTGGACTTGTTGAAGGCCGCGGACGTGTTGAATGTGCTGAGTCTGTTGCCTCTGTCCGGTAAAAGCACGTTCCTGCCGGCGGCGGTTTGTTAGTTCGCGGCTGGAATCTTCGATCAGTTGTTCCAGGACAAAGGGATCAGGACTGGGTGTGTTGTTGTTGGCCATGACGATGGTGAAAGGTTGTGCTTTGATCTTTGTTAAAGAAGGGGGAGCAAGTTCCCACAGACGGCGCCACTGATCGTACCTGACCAGAAGGATCGTCAAGGCGCAGTATCTGGCTTGAAGAGCAAGATGGGGGGGGGTACCTGCAAGGTTCTCCGATGCTTAAGTCAGTAGCTATCAGAGAAAGAGGTTTAGAGTTGAGAATAGAATACCTGACCCTCTAGTGAATGAGGGTATTTATAGCCCCCAGCGCTGGGCCAAGGTTCCCTAATTGGGCCAGATCCAATTGGATGCCCACGTGCTAGGGAACTGCCAGAACGTCCCACGCTAGGGCTGAGTCAGCAGGAGACCCACGTTCTGGATGCACATAGCGTAGGGTTCGGAAGCGGTTGACCGAATCCTTCGCTGGGACGTGACGCGTGGTCTTCACGCGTGGATAACTCTTGGCGGTTATCCAGTTAATGGGCCCAAAAGGATTGAGCCTGCTCGGTTTGGGTCCTCGCGAGGGGACAGTCTCAATCGGTTGCCCTGTGGTTGGGCCAAGAGGATTGGGCCTGCTCGGCTGGTAACCAAGGTTGGGCCTGCTCGGCCCAGTCCAGAACAGCTTATTTTATTTTAAACAATAATGACTTTTATTTGAAAACTAAATTATTTATTTTCAAATTTCAAAACGATTCCTATGGATATTAGGTTTTCAAAGAATTGGGAGTATAACAGAGCAATCAATAAAACTCTAACTCTATTCAAATAAAACAATTCCTTTTAATTATGCATATTGCTTATAATTCCTTTTAATTATATTATTCATATCATTACAAAAATACTACAAGAAAAAAAATCACCCGTGCGGAAGCACGGGTCTCTGACTAGTTTTATTATGAAAGAAAACCATTTTACTTTTTGTGTGTGAGAGGAGATCAACGATGAAACTCAAAATACAAAAAAATACAATACAATGAATAAAACATCAAATGGGTATTGCGTGTAACTTCACTAACCCCTGAGTAATCGTAATAAAGTCGTTATTGTTATCAACGCTTTCACTACTACATGACGTAAGCCTCCTTTCATTTTAATTTTCCAAGAATTCAAATACCAATTGAACAAGAATTGACATTAAAAAGCTTGGAACCGTCAACAGAAACGTTTTTATCAGCATTTTGAATTTAAACCTCACACGTCACACCTTCTCGTTTGCCACCTTCTCTCTTCCATGGCTGATGATGATAAAACAGAAGAGCCAGTACTGTTGAAACTTCTCGTAGACACAGAAACAAACAAAGTTGTATTTGCTGAGGCAGGAAAAGACTTTGTCGATGTACTATGCAGCTTCTTAACATTACCATTAGGAACCATTGCAAGACTTATCCAAAAGGACTCAAACATCGGACCTGTCAAAGTTGGTTGCCTTAACTCACTCTATCAAAGTGTATCCGATCTAAGCAAAAGGTATTTCTTAACAAAGACACATAAAAAAATGTTACTGCAACCAACAAACTCGTCGGAAGATTATTGCAACTCTCTCAGACTTAACATTGACGATACTCCGCCGGCTACGTACTTCTTATGTACTATACCTGATGATAGCTGCTGCGGTAATGGTTTATACACTTCCTCTGATAATAATTGTGCAGGTGGAAATCCTTTGACTCATTCAGTTTTCTTGAAACATTTTCATAAAGGATTTGTTACAAGTAGCGCTTCCTTTGTTATTACTGATGATTTGAATGTCATGCCAAACTCCAAGCATATTACAAGCTTTGGTTTGCTCCAAAACTGTGGAATAAAAACCACAAGTTCCTTAAAGGAAATGACTTTTGAAGTCAACAAGGAAAAGGTTTATTTATTTATTTTTATATTCTTGAAATCATAGTTTCGTTGTTTTCCCTAATCAGATGCTGCAGAATTTCATGCTCTATTGATTTGTATTTTGTATAGGTGCTGGATCTTTTGAAGTGTGCTTTGATTTCCAAGTCACCTTTAACAGATAATTTTTTGCGAAAGGAACCGTCCCTTGAAGAATCGTCGAGGATTTTGAACTGTGATGTTGAAAATAATGCTAATATCCAAATTAGTGTAAAGGTAGTTATAAGAAAATCAGATGGCAAGGTATTGTATGCACAAGGGGATGAAGATTTTATTGATTTGCTATTAACTTTTCTCACATTTCCTTTGGGAGGAGTTGTAACTAAGATAGAAAATTGTTCTTTGGGAAGTATTGATAAATTGTACAAGAGTATAGTTGATTTAGATGAAATCAAGTATTTTAAATCAACAAAAGCCAAGGAAAGGCTTGTTGATCCTCAAGTTGCATCGCAGTTCAAACTAAGCAATAAGATATTACCTCTTCAGCAAGATATGGAGTATTATTGTTATTATCAGGGCAATAGTTTTAAAGAAAGTATTATTAATAATCAATTTTTCATAAGTGATGAATATAGGAAAGATGAGAAAAACTGTAAAAATATGTTTCTACTCGATAATTTCAAAGCATGGAGAGGAAGTCGAGAAGGTTATGTGAAGGAATTGAAAATGTATGTGGTTACCGATGACTTGATCGTTACACATTCGTCTCCAATTTCATCTTTAAATTTAATTGAGAGTTCAGAAACTTCTCTTGATGACTTGAAGGAAGAGGTTGTCACCATTGGCCTGAAGGAGGTAAGATTCCCTAAAACTTATGGATTTTTATCTTCAACTTTTTATGCTTCTAAGGTTGGTTTACTTGGTGATTATTTAGCATTTGCTGTTTTATTTTATGTTACTATTTTGTTGCAGTGTCTTATAATATTATTGGCTGCATTGACTTCAACATCTGCTCTAACAAATGGTTTAGCTCACTTGTTAATTAGGGAGGAGAAATAAGAATTAATGTATAGTAATAGTATGCTAGATGAAACTTGTAACAGACAACATTTTCTTTCAGGCATAGTATTTCGCGTGGTTGTTTCATTTCTAGCATTGTTTAATAATCTTCTAGCAGTTGAATACTTAGTTAAAAAGTTGGTTGATACTCCTATCTAAGTATACTCTCTTAAAGCCCAAGTTGTTCCAGCAGTACATGTCACAAAGAATGATGAACTATTTACTTCGCATATAATGGCATTAATTAAGGTGGTGCAATCAATAAGTTGAAATTTTAGAGTCAAGTTTGGTTTGCTAAAATATCTTCTGATTTAATTTTCTTAAGACTATTTTCATTTTCAAGATTTAGTAAATTAATTTTTTCAATTGCTCATTTTCAAGAAATGAAATTAGTGAAAACATGTTTGGTTTTACTATTTTCTAGTTATCATTTCATAAAATTCTTTGCAAATTAGTAGAAGGAACAAGATAAGTCACTTGCTTACCCTTTTCTAGTTAGTTGGAGTTTGTTAGATGGTGAGCAATTTTAGGCCTAGTCAAAATTAGTTGTAGGTTCTCTCAATAAGTTACTAGTCAAAGTTCTTGCCAAGAGATTAGGGTAGGTGATGGACAAACTTATCTTTCCTAGTCAATCGACTTTCTTAAAAGGCATAACATTTGTTGATGGAGTGGTGACAATTAATAAGTTGGTTGATTTGGTCAAACTCTCTTGAAATGCTTGTCTTATTTTTAAAGTCGATTTTGAAAAACATGCATCTGGCTTAGTTGGAACTTCTTAGATCATGTGCTTAATTATCAGATTTAGTTTTAATAATAAGTGGAAGTTCTAGATTAGAGCGTGCCTTCTTAGAGAATCTAGTTGTGTTGGTTAATGACTCCCTATTCCAAGAGATTGAGATTCATAGAGGCTTGAAACAAAAATACCCCTAGCTCTCTTTCTCTTTCCCGGGGAAAGAAGGCCTTAATGGGTTGATTAGAAAGGCTAAGGAGTTAAGTCTTTTTTCTTATTTTAGAGTAGGATCCCCTAACTTGGAGGTTTCCTACCTTTAGTATGCTGCGTTAATTTTTCTTAAGACTATTTTCTAAGAAGGTTTAAGTTAATATCTGGTTTAGGGGTTAATTTTCTAAAGAGGAGTTTACTTGGGATAAATGTAGATCCTTCCTCTTTAGAGCTATACAAGGTTTTCCTTCCATTTAGGATTAGGTCTCTCCCGTTTCTATATTTGAGGTGGCAACTGAGAGCCAACCCTCGGGTGGAATCTTTTTCGGAACCTCTTATTACCTTATTGCAAAAGAGGCTTAACTCCTAGGCACCTAGCAATATTACCCTGGGGGAGAGTGATTCTCCTTAATTATTTCCTCAATTATATTTCTATTTTCTTATTTTTTCTTAAGATGCATGTGAAAAGTGTGTAAGACGTTAATCAGGATTATGAGGAAGTTCCTTTGGTGTGGCGTGTGAGAGAATGCTAAGATTATCAGGGTGAAGTTTTCGAATGTGTGCAAACCTAAGAGGAAAAGGGGTTTAGAAATTAGAGATCTATATCTGGTTAATCTAGTCGTCTTAGCCAAATGGGGATGGAGACATACTTTTGGTACATCTGATCTGGCCTCTAGTGTGATATTCTGATGGCTCGGTATGGCTCCTCTATAGTTTTCTCCGCAAGATAAGTTCCCTATAAAAGAGATTTTTTTAAGAGGAAGGTCTTATTTGACCCAAAGAGTATCTCGTGTGCTATTTGAGGGGATTTGCCTGAGTCAGTTTTCCATCTTTTTATTACTTGTAGCTTAGCGTGTAGTGTTTGGAACAGGAAGTTTAGGTGGCTAGGAGTTCAAGTTGCTCTTCTTAGGTATCATAATATTCACTTTTAGATCTTTTGATTCTTATGAAGTATGGCTAAGGTTAGGGGATGTTTTGCAATGATTTGGCATTTAGTGGTGTGAACAATTTATTTTGTGCATAACAGTAAGATTTTCTCCGCCAATTCAACAAACATGGAAGATGTAAAGGATAAGAGTATTTTTTTGCTTGCAGTTGGTCTCTTTACAAGTCAGCATCTAGGGATGACAATTGGTAGGGTTTAGGTAGCGAATTATAGAACTTGTCCCCATACCTATAGATTAGGAAAACATTTCCCGAGCTCATACTCGTGTGGGCATCAACGTTTGTGCTCGTAGTCGTCCCCTAAGGATACCTGGGTACCCATACCCATACCCTTTTATTCATATTTCTAATAAAAAATCAATTATAATTTACCGTGTCCTTTTTAAGTTGTTGACAACATTAGAAAAACCATGGATGTTATTGTTGAGTTCAGAATTAAACAAACACTTATATTAAAATACATACAAGTTTAATAGTGATACATTTAATAAAATTGGAAAACATATATATATATATATATATATATATATATATATATATATATATATATATATATATATATATATATATATATATATATATATATATATATATATGGAGCGGGGTGGATACTAAGATACCCGTACCCACACCCATACATGATTATTTTTTTTGGATAATTGCTTGTGCCCTTGTCCATACCCATTTTGCATAATTTTACCTACTTATTTATGGCAAATTTTGCAGGTACCCACAAGGAATGAGTTTAAATTTCATCCCTATCACCAACGAACTCAACATTAATATGTACTGATTGGCTTCATAATCATACCATGTGCCTAAACAAATAGTAGTTCAAGAGGTCGGTCCCTCTCGTAAGGGGTGCAATAGCTTTGGTTTTCATGTGAGATTTCTTACTCTTTGATTTTGAGGTTGGTTATGAGCCCTAACATGGTTCTTCGGTGTTTCGAGTTGTAGCAACCTGCCTAAAAATTATAACTTAGAGAGTCGCCACTTATTCTACCAAGGCGAATAGGAAACCTTTAATGGTTACGAGATTTAGGGTAAGATACTATATTCGGGTTAAGGGAAGGTGTTAGGCACCCAAAACCCTTTCCTAAAGGTTAACATTGCAAAGATAAGGGTTATGGAAAAAACATAAAGAAGGGTGACAGATAGTTAATAGGGTTAAAGGCTTAATTATGGACATGATTAAGATTTGAAGGAGGGGGACTCGCCTTGTTGCCAAGTGCCTACGTACCTCCTTAGGGAGGATCAGAGACTACGTAGTTCGGGGACAGGGTTGTACGCCTTTGAATTTGAATTGATTGTTTGAAGGCTTTTTGACTGGCCTGTCGTAGTTTTAAAAAGGTATTTTGAATTACCTTCGTAGTTTTGCAGTATTGAACAGATGAAAATCTGTGGTTTGTGGTTTGATGTGTTTTAAGTGTTTGGGCGTACAACCCTGGTTTTAATTTGTTACCATTAGTCGTGATAGTCAATAGGTTTGATTACCATGGCTAACGGATTAAAGGGAGGATTGCTAACCACTATAATCGATAGATTCGATTATCACGAATAGCAAATGTGTGTATTTTAATTATCGTTACCCCTCATAATCGATAGATTCGATTAAAAATAATAACGAATTGATAAAAATTGCTAATCATCGTAACCAATAAGATGGTTAAAACCATTTAGCAAAATAAAGATTATTTTAATTTATACTTGATTAAATAATTATTTGATTATTACCTACCGCGATCAATTGATTTAATCGAAGCGAATAATAAATTAAATCTTGTTATGGTGGCTAAAAACTAATGGGATTGGACAAACCCTAATGGACGAATCAACTTTCCTAGGGTTTTTATGGCTTTTATAATTAATTAAATCAATTAAAACAATTAAATCGAATAGTCGAGATAATTGAATAAATCGGGAGAAATCCTAAACCCTAGTCATTAGCCTAACCCTAATTCCAATTAATTAATTAAACTAACCACAATTAATCTATTTTAAATGATTAAACAAAACAAAAAAAACAAATAAATAATCCTAAAAAAAAAATATAGGAACCTGGTTTGGATTGTGCGTGGCTCTCATTTGTGAGGTCTATGGTGAGCCTCCCATCTTTGGTACGTTAGATCAGGATCCTAGGAGATCTATTGGCTAGTAACTGAGGGTGTATTGTGAGGCTCCATGGGTGCTGCGCGCTGGATCAGGAAACAAGAAAAGCAAGCAAAATATATGGGGGTTCCTGGGTTCGAACCCAGGACCTAAGACTTCACACCTTGCACTTCTTGCCAGTTGGGCTGTTCATTTTAGTTGTTAATACATCACCTTAATATAAATAAATAATAAGAAACTTGGTGAATGGTTGAAGTCAAACGCGGGCCCCAGGCCATCCATGCGCAGCCAATCAAGACGGAGAGAGAAACCAGAAAGTTTGACCAGCCAGACGGACCAATCCCATGAAGACACACAATCGTCTTCTTCATGGGGGCTGCATGAATCGTGAAACGCTCCTCCATGGCGCAAAAACGCAGCTCCCTCCTTCATCTTCTCATGACCATAACTCCCTCGATTCTCCACAAAATCAAACAAAATTTGAACCAAAATTGTAGTACTAAATGCCATGAACACAACCATCATTAGTTTGGAGCAAATAACACGCTATATCATGTATTAAATCATCCTCAAAGTCACGGTTTCATGGTGTTTCAATAACATAAACACAAAATTTAATTAGGACAAAACAATGTTATCTTAACAAATAAATAACCCAGATCTCATAATTACTACGTTCTGGAATCAATGGTGCCTTCTATTTGTCTTTAAAATGCTTGGAACCATGAACACGAATGCTTTGTGTTCCTTTGCCCTAACAATGGTGATTCAAGCTCTTGGCCCCAAAAACTGTAAATAAATACTCAAATCGCATCTAAAACATTATACAAACTTATTAGGGATATTATTTTTAATTGAAACAAGCTACAAATAAAAAACGATAATGAATATAACTTAAAGAAACATGGAAGTGTGTATAACTGTATGATGAATATGGGACTGTTCAAAGGGTCCCCCTTACCTCTCCTTACCTCTAGAATAAGATGGAACGCCTTCAAAAGCTCTGAGGAGGCCTCTCTATTAGGATTCGAATTTTGACAGGTTTATGTGATTTTTGCATCCTTTAGAACCCTTGCCTCCTTCTAATTTTTCGTCCCCCCTTTGTGTGCTGAGTATTTTAGAATATATATGAGTGTCTTTAGGGTTTAATATGGGCTTGGTCCTCTTCTTTCAAATCCCTTGGAATTTTGCATAAGTATTCATGAGATTTTTCTTCTAATTTTGGCTAAGACACCTCCCCCCATGCATGAACGAAATTTGGTCTTTCTTAAGGTATTGTTTGGGTCCTTAGGTGATTAAAACAAGATCCACATAAATTAATCCATTCATTTTGATATTTTTTTATAAGTTTATTTGATATTTAAATGAACAAAAATTCAAATAAATAGTAAATAAAATTATAAAAGGATGGATATGGATTTAGAGGTCTCCTATAAAGTCATGACCATGTTTGAAGTGGAAATCTTAGGCCCATTACTCAAGAAATTCAAAATTCTTCACTTAGGGTTTTATGCACATCTTGAAAATCGCCCAACTTCTAAACCATGTATCTCTTTTGTTATTTGCCCTATGACCATGTCCAAAGACTTTTTGGAAAGCTCAAAGAGTCCTCTAAATGATGCCTTTGGTTTCATCTCAGTTGAATCTTCTATGCTCAAGTTATGAGCTTTGACCCAAAAAGGTGTTTTTGTTGACTTTTTGGAGGACCTATAATCTCTTTGACCATATCTCTTGAATGATGCATTTCTAGCCTTGGCTTGTGAGAGACAAAGTTGTAGAGAATCCAATTTCCTTCAGAATAGGCTTTGAGTGAGGAATTTCTGATAAAGTATGAGGGAGTTATGCCCAGTCAAAGTTGAGTTGACTTTCTCCTAGAGAAACCCTAATTTGAACCTTTTTGTATTTGTTCATCTCTGAGTTCCTACTGATAAATCATGATCAATCTTTGATCAAATGATTGATATACCCTCACATACTTGATGTTGACCAAACATCTTGAAGTTTGACTGTACTTTGACTATAGTGACTTTTAGGTCAACATAGTCGATTATTGATCATCTGAACCTTTGAATGGGAAAGTCTTGGGATTGAAGTTTGATATATGAGTGAGTGACCTGAGTAAATTGAAACCTGAACCATTGAAGATGCATAGAGGAACCTTTGATTGAATATAAGAGGGCAAATTTTGGGGTATGACAGCTGCCCCTGTTCAATCTTCTTAAACCTGAAGAATCAGATAGGCACGTCTGCCTATCGTGATCTAAAGGTAAAAGATGATTGAACACTGAGAATGCCCTGAAATTTGCTTTGTGTTGGAAAAGACGTCCTGCGGGAGATGGATTTAGAGATGCCATCCAGGGTAAATACCTCTCTTTTTCTTGGATGTGAAGCAGATGCTTTCGAAAGGGACCACTGTGTTTTGGTTGTAGCACGGCCTAAAAAGGCAACCTGAATTTTGTGCAATGTTATGATGCATGCGATGTATGATGCAGTGAGCTTCTCAAAATAAATGAGAGCGATGTATGTATATGCATTATGTATGAACGAAGTATGTTAGTTGGATGATGCATGATTGTTAGTTGGAGTTAGTAACTTTGGAAAAGAAAAATATAACCTTGCTTGAAATTTTGAAGAAGATCACTGCCGAGGGACTAACGTGATAAACCCAATTGAAGAATTGTTTGAGAAGCCTTGTGATCAGGGAAAATAAATCCCTATTTGCAAAGAGACGTAGTTTCATGTCGCTGCCAGGGGACTAATGTGATAAGACATAACTTATTGCGCTCAGGGACTAACGCAATAAGTCATGGTTGGGATTGAAATTAAAATTGAAATTGAAATGAGTCTTGGTACTAACGTACCAAAGAACTCGGTGCCATATCTGAAGGATAGAAAAACACTTAGAAAGGGGGGGTTTGAATAAGTGTGGCTTTAAAAAACCTGACAGATAAAAATAAATTGCACAGTTATTTTTATCCTGGTTCGTTGTTAACTAAACTACTCCAGTCCACCCCCGCAGAGATGATTTACCTCAACTGAGGATTTAATCCACTAATCGCACGGATTACAATGGTTCTCCACTTAGTCAGCAACTAAGTCTTCCAGAGTCTTCTGATCACACACTGATCACTCCAGGAACAACTGCTTAGATACCCTCTAAGACTTTTCTAGAGTATACTGATCCACACGATCACTCTAGTTACAACCTGCTTAGATAACCTCTAAGACTTCCTAGAGTATTCTGATCCACACGATCACTCTAGTTCCTTACAACTTAATGTAATCAATTCTAAGAGTATTACAAATGCTTCTTAAAAGCGATAATCACAAACTGTGATATTTCTCTTAACGTTTAAGCTTAATCTCACTAATATATTACAACAGCAATGTAGTGAGCTTTGATGAAGATGAAGATTCTGAGCTTTGAATTTGAACAGCGTTTCAGCAAGTTTAATAGGCGTTGTTTTGTTCAGGATCGTTAACCTTGCTTCTCATCAGAACTTCATATTTATAGGCGTTGGAGAAGATGACCGTTGAGTGCATTTAATGCTTTGCGTGTTCCGTACAGCATCGCATTTAATGTTATACGCTTTTGTCAACTACCTCGAGCCTTGTTCACGCTGTGTCTACTGACGTAGCCTTTAGTAGCTTTTAACGTTCCTTTTGTCAGTCAGCGTAGCTTGCCACTTGTACTTTCTTCTGATCTGATGTTTGTGAATACAACGTTTGAATATCATCAGAGTCAAACAGCTTGGTGCATAGCATCTTCTGATCTTCTGACCTTGAAGTGCTTCTGAGCGTGATACCATCAGAACTTCAGTGCTTCTGTTCTCTTGTTCTTCTGATGCTTCCATAGACCCATGTTCTGATTCTGCTTCGACCATCTTCTGATGTCTTGCCAGACCATGTTCTGATGTTGCATGCTGAACCCTTTGAGACAAAGCTTCTGAGCGCTGAATTATGCGTACTCTTTATATATTTCCTGAAAGGGAAATTGCATTGGATTAGAGTACCATATTATCTTAAGCAAAATTCATATTATTGTTATCATCAAAACTAAGATAATTGATCAGAACAATTCTTGTTCTAACAATCTCCCCCTTTTTGATGATGACAAAAACATATATAAATGATATGAATTTGCGATCAGAAAGAACAGACGGCAAAAGACAAATTACACAGCTATAACATAAGCATATGAATATGTCTCCCCCTGAGATTAACAATCTCCCCCTGAGATAAATAATCTCCCCCTGAAATAAATACTCGAAGAACTTTAATAATAGACTTCCCTGATTATTTCGGTAGAGACGATCATATAAGCTTCTGTCTTCAGAGAATTCATAGCTTCTGACTTCTGCTTCCATTGGACAGCTTCAGAACTAGAATTTCTTTAGATCCCTAGAACACTCACAGCTTCTGATTCCTGCTTCCATCTAGAA
The DNA here is from genome assembly GCF_029867415.1 of Vicia villosa. NCBI lineage: Eukaryota > Viridiplantae > Streptophyta > Magnoliopsida > Fabales > Fabaceae > Vicia > Vicia villosa. The sequence continues at coordinate 189,615 of NW_026705809.1, read as the reverse complement.
CAGCTTCAGATCTTGAATTTCTTTGATCTTCTGAACATTCACAGCTTCTGACTTCTGCTTCCATCTAGGACAGCTTCAGAACTTGAATTTCTTTGATCTTCTGAACATTCACAGCTTCTGATTTCTGCTTCCATTTAGGACAGCTTCAGAACTTGAGTTTTCTGGATCTTTAGAACATTCGCAGCTTCTGATTTCTGCTTCCCTCGGATAGCTTCAGAGCTTTGAATTTCTACCAACATCACTTCATGCTAGATTTGTATCAGAACATTGTTGAATGTACCAGAGCATCATCAGAGCATCTCTACATCCTGAAATGTTACAGAACAAAAACTAAACGACAAAAGTCAGCATGAACGAGTTAGAATATAAAATATATATTCGAACACATGATATGTATCAGAGCCATATAGGCTAAAATAATGTATCAGAGCAAATAGAATTTTGTCAGATCAAATAGACAAATATGGATCAAGTTCTATTATCAGTGCTTCTGATTCATTCTTCTTTCTTGCTTCTGATTTCTGAAGCTTGATAGCACTCAGCTTGCTTCAGTTTCCATGGTTTTGCTTCTTGTGTTTGCTTTGAAGATTCTCTTCACTTCTTTATACCTGCAAAACACTTAAACCATATAGAACTTGCAGTTCTTGTTAGTGAATGTGTGGGAGCTTTACCCAGCAACTGATAGATTAATCAAATCATTTATCATTTATCTTCTCCCCCTTTTTGTCATAACATCAAAAAGAATATTTCAAAAGATTCAGATGAATAAAACGACAAATAAAATCACTGGAATGTAAAACAAGGAACACTTTTCATTGATAATCAAAAGAAGGATTACAGGAGAGGAATGCAGGAAAACAGATGCAACAAGGAAAGAAAACTACAAAGACCAAAGGACTAAGATCCTAGCCTACGCAAAATCCGTGCCAGAACATCATGAATCCCGTCAGTGCTCGTAGCTTGCCTTGCCATGAAGGAGCGAAACTCAGCATTGGCTGCTTCTTGCGCGTCCAAACGAGAAGCCAGCATAGCTTGATTCTGATGAAGAGTTTCCAAGGTCTCCATCAGAGCTGAGGTTTCACCAGAAGAAGAGGCACCTGAATTTCTGCCAAAAGGGACAGCAATCTCAGCAGGGTGATCTTCTGGGAGATCTTCAGCTTGTGCATCTTCCATTTCCTCATCTGAGTCTGACTCAGAAGTAGCCTTAGCATATTCTGGTTCAGGCAGCTCAGAAGTTCCATCTTCCAATGCTTGAAGAATAGCTGCTAGGTTTGTTGGAGGAGTAGGACCAGCAACTTCAGCAGGATACACCACTACTGGAAAGACCATGTGAGGTGCTTTTTCAGAAGGGTTCATTCTGAACCAGTTGAACAGCCACTGAAAATCTCCAGTCAGCACAGGAAACCATGGTTTCCACACCACGATGTCTCTGCAGAGATTTCCTTCTTCCAACTTATCTGCAGGTATCTTCTTCTCAAGAACACTTCTGTTCCTGATGAGATGGTGACAGCTGCTTTCACCAATTTTCAACCGAAGACCACAAATACCAGGAGCTTCAGACATGATCCTTCTCTGAGTGTCTGTAGCCCTAACCAGAAAATCCTGACGAAAGGTATCCCAAAGGTTGCTTGTAGCATACTCATCCAGATGGTTAAGGTGAGCAGCACCCAGAATCTCCAACCAGCCATTTACATCAGAATGTAAAAGCTCCAGATATGATTGAGTGGTAGGGGTTGGAGGGTTGACAGTGAACCTGGAGTTGGGAAGAACAATACTATAGGGATTAGGTGTTCTGGTGGGAAAGGGGTGTGAGAGGGATGAAGAAATATCTGATGGATGGGTTGAAGGAGAGGAGATATCAGATGGTGAAGAGAGTGGTTCCGAGAGGATGAATGAGGAGGAAGAGGTGGTTCCGAGAGGATGAGGGGTACCGTCAAGGGAGGTGATCCTTACTCTTTTCGGTTTGGTTTCTGGATCAGCAGTTGCCTTTCTCTTTTGTTTCCGATCATTATCTTGATTCCCAGAGCTTGACGATGGATTCATGATGAAGTTGCAGATATTGGAAACTGCTAGGGTTTATGATCTGAATGTAAAGAGAGAGAACGAAAAAGAAACTGTATGCAAAGTGAGAGAAATATAGGAGGGAAAAGAAACGTTTGAAGAATATAAAAAGAAAACTGAAAGAGAGTTAATGATGAAAAGCATTTAATGTTACGTGACGTGAGGAGAGATAATAATGACAAAGGACGTGATTTGCACAGTTACCTAAGTAGACGTCCCCTCAACTGCACGCACGCTTGTCCAGGAGTAGTGAACACGTGTTTACCATCTGGATAGCCAGTTACAGCTGTTTTGTTTTTAAAGAGATTCTGAATCAGCCATTCATAAGAACTTCTCATCTTCTCATTCTGAGCTTATTTCTGAAGCCCCATCTTGTACCGATTATATTGAATCCATCTGGTCTAGGAACAAGATCCCAAACATCATTCCTTGTAAACTGATTCAGTTCTTCTTGCATAGCAATTATCCAGTCTGGATCTTCTAGAGCATGATCAACAGAAGTTGGCTCGATCAAAGATACAAGACCTAATTGACAATCTGCATTGTTCTTAAGGAATGCTCTTGTTCTGATTGGATCATCCTTCTTTCCAAGAATGACATCTTCTGAATGACCAGAGATGAGTCTGGATGATCTTCTGACAGATGGTTCTTCAGAAATGCTTAGATTCTCCAGAGAAGCTGATACTTGATCTTCAGATTCTTTGCTTCTGAGAAGCTCTGCTTCTGATGCGTTGCTTCTTGGCTCAACAACTTCTGATATATCAATATCCCAATCTGCAAAATTATCAAACTGCTTTGGTTTTTCAGAACCAAGCTTATCATCAAACCTGATATTGATTGATTCTTCTACAATCAATGTTTCAGTATTGTATACTCTGTAGCCTTTTGAGCGTTCAGAATATCCAAGAAGGAAACATTTTTGTGCTTTGGAATCAAACTTACCAAGATGATCTTTAATGTTCAGAATAAAGCATACACATCCAAAAGGATGGAAATATGAAATGTTGGGCTTTCTATTCTTCCACAATTCATAAGGAGTCTTATTTAGAATAGGTCTGATAGAGATTCTATTCTGAATATAGCATGCAGTGTTTATTGCTTCTGCCCAGAAATGCTTAGCCATATTGGTTTCATTGATCATGGTTCTGGCCATTTCTTGCAGAGTCCTATTCTTTCGTTCTACAACTCCATTTTGCTGTGGAGTTCTAGGACAAGAGAAATCATGGGCAATACCATTTTCTTTGAAGAATTCTTCAAAGGATATGTTCTCAAATTCACCACCATGATCACTTCTGACCTTTATGATTTTACACTCTTTTTCAGATTGAATCTGAATGCAGAAATCAAAGAACACTGAATGAGACTCATCCTTGTGTTTCAAGAATTTTACCCATGTCCAGCGGCTATAATCATCTACGATGACTAATCCATATTTCTTCCCTCTGACAGATGCTGTTTTGACTGGGCCAAACAGATCAATGTGCAAGAGTTCTAATGGCCTTGAGGTAGAAACAACATTCTTGGACTTGAATGCAGGTTTGGAGAACTTGCCCTTCTGACATGCTTCACAAAGAGCATCCGATTTGAATTTCAAATTAGGGAGTCCTCTGACCAGATTCAGTTTGTTAATCTGAGAAATCTTTCTCAAACTAGCATGACCTAATCTTCTGTGCCAGACCCACTGCTCTTCAGAAACAGACATAAGACAAGTCACCTTCTGACTCATAAGATCTTGCAGATCTGTCTTATAAATGTTGTTCTTCCTCTTGCCTGTAAATAGGATTGAGCCATCCTTCTGATTTACAGCCTTGCAAGACTCTTGATTAAAGATTATATCATAACCATTGTCACTCAATTGACTGATAGACAAGAGGTTATGTGTTAAACCTTCTACAAGAAGTACATTAGAAATGGAAGGAGAGTTACCAGACTTTATAGTTCCAGAGCCAATTATCTTGCCCTTCTGATCTCCTCCAAACTTGACTTCTCCTCCAGACTTAAGCACCAGGTCTTGGAACATAGACCTTCTTCCTGTCATGTGTCGTGAGCATCCAGAGTCCAGGTACCATGACATGTTGTGCTTTGTCCTTTTTGCAGTCAAGGATATCTGCAATAGGAATAATCTTATCCTTAGGTACCCACATTTTCTTGGGTCCTTTCTTGTTAGATTTTCTCAAGTTCTGATTGAACTTGGGTTTAGCATTGTAAGCAATAGGAGGAACAGCATGATAATTTTTAATGTGAGTTTCATGATATTTCCTAGGTTATGTCACATGCCTTTTGGTGTGTGTTATGTGAAAACTTTGAGCATGTGAAGTGTGCCTAATATCATGGGAGTGGCCATACTTGAACTGATCATACAATGGCTTGTATGTGAATTTCATTTCATCAACAGGTTCAAGTTTGTATGGGGTTTCACCCTCAAAACCAATGCCAACTCTTTTGTTTCCAGACACAGCATATATCATAGAAGCTAGCTGACTTCTGCCAATACTTCTAGATAAGAACTTCCTGAAACTTAAATCGTATTCTTTCAGAATATGGTTTAGACTAGGAGTGGATTTTTCTGAATCAGAAGGAGATCCAACATTATTGGATAATTTTAAAAGTTTTTCTTTTAATTCAGAATTCTCCAACTCAAGCTTCTTTGTTTCAAATTCAAATAGCTTTTTCAGCTTTTTGTATTTGAGACTAATCTGAGACTTGAGTTCCAGAAGTTCAGTTAGACCGGAAACTAACTCATCTCTAGTAAGTTCAGAAAATACCTCTTCAGAATCTGATTCTGATGTAGATTCTGATCCGTCATCTTCTGTCGCCATCAGCGCACAGTTGGCCTGCTCATCTTCAGAGTCTGAATCATCTTCTGACTCATCCCAGGTTGCCATAAGACCTTTCTTCTTATGAAACTTCTTCTTGGGATTTTCCTTCTGAAGATTTGGACATTCATTCTTGAAGTGTCCAGGCTCATTGCATTCATAGCACATGACCTTCTTCTTGTCAAATCTTCTGTCATCAGAAGATTCTCCACGTTCAAATTTCTTTGAACTTCTGAAGCCTCTGAACTTCCTTTGCTTGGTCTTCCAGAGTTGATTTAGCCTTCTGGAGATCAAAGACAGTTCATCTTCTTCTTCAGATTCTGATTCTTCAGGATCTTCTTCTCTAGCCTGAAAAGCGTTAGTGCATTTCTTGATATTGGATTTTAATGCAATAGACTTACCTTTCTTTTGAGGCTCATTTGCGTCCAGCTCTATTTCATGGCTTCTCAAGGCACTGATAAGCTCTTCCAGAGAAACTTCATTCAGATTCTTTGCAATCTTGAATGCAGTCACCATAGGACCCCATCTTCTGGGTAAGCTTCTGATGATCTTCTTTACGTGATCAGCCTTGGTGTATCCCTTGTCAAGAACTCTCAATCCAGCAGTAAGAGTTTGAAATCTTGAAAACATCTTTTCAATGTCTTCATCGTCCTCCATCTTGAAGGCTTCATACTTCTGGATTAAAGCTAGAGCTTTAGTCTCCTTGACTTGAGCATTTCCTTCATGAGTCATTTTCAAGGACTCATATATGTCATAGGCCGTTTCCCTGTTAGATATCTTCTCATACTCAGCATGAGAGATAGCATTCAGCAAAACAGTTCTGCATTTATGATGATTCCTGAAAAGCTTCTTCTGATCATCATTCATTTCTTGCCTTGTCAGCTTTACGCCTCTGGCATTTACTGGATGTTTGTAACCATCCATCAGAAGATCCCATAGATCACCATCTAGACCAAGAAAGTAACTTTCCAGTTTATCTTTCCAGTATTCAAAGTTTTCACCATCAAATACCGGCGGTCTAGTATAACCATTGTTACCGTTGTATTGCTCAGCAGAGCCAGATGTAGATGCAGGTGTAGACTTTTCACTTTCATCAACCATCTTTTACTGAAGCGTTTTTCTCTTCCTGAATCTTTTCTAAACACGGTTAAGTGCTTGCACCTTAGAACCGGCGCTCTGATACCAATTGAAGGATAGAAAAACACTTAGAAAGGGGGGGTTTGAATAAGTGTAGCTTTAAAAAACTTGACAGATAAAAATAAATTGCACAGTTATTTTTATCCTGGTTCGTTGTTAACTAAACTACTCCAGTCCACCCCCGCAGAGATGATTTACCTCAACTGAGGATTTAATCCACTAATCGCACGGATTACAATGGTTCTCCACTTAGTCAGCAACTAAGTCTTCCAGAGTCTTCTGATCACACACTGATCACTCCAGGAACAACTGCTTAGATACCCTCTAAGACTTTTCTAGAGTATACTGATCCACACGATCACTCTAGTTACAACCTGCTTAGATAACCTCTAAGACTTCCTAGAGTATTCTGATCCACACGATCACTCTAGTTCCTTACAACTTAATGTAATCAATTCTAAGAGTATTACAAATGCTTCTTAAAAGCGATAATCACAAACTGTGATATTTCTCTTAACGTTTAAGCTTAATCTCACTAATATATTACAACAGCAATGTAGTGAGCTTTGATGAAGATGAAGATTCTGAGCTTTGAATTTGAACAGCGTTTCAGCAAGTTTAATAGGCGTTGTTTTGTTCAGGATCGTTAACCTTGCTTCTCATCAGAACTTCATATTTATAGGCGTTGGAGAAGATGACCGTTGAGTGCATTTAATGCTTTGCGTGTTCCGTACAGCATCGCATTTAATGTTATACGCTTTTGTCAACTACCTCGAGCCTTGTTCACGCTGTGTCTACTGACGTAGCCTTTAGTAGCTTTTAACGTTCCTTTTGTCAGTCAGCGTAGCTTGCCACTTGTACTTTCTTCTGATCTGATGTTTGTGAATACAACGTTTGAATATCATCAGAGTCAAACAGCTTGGTGCATAGCATCTTCTGATCTTCTGACCTTGAAGTGCTTCTGAGCGTGATACCATCAGAACTTCAGTGCTTCTGTTCTCTTGTTCTTCTGATGCTTCCATAGACCCATGTTCTGATTCTGCTTCGACCATCTTCTGATGTCTTGCCAGACCATGTTCTGATGTTGCATGCTGAACCCTTTGAGACAAAGCTTCTGAGCGCTGAATTATGCGTACTCTTTATATATTTCCTGAAAGGGAAATTGCATTGGATTAGAGTACCATATTATCTTAAGCAAAATTCATATTATTGTTATCATCAAAACTAAGATAATTGATCAGAACAATTCTTGTTCTAACAATATCATCGCTAAAGGACTAACGTGATAAGACGTAACGCAAAGGTCACGATTTAGATTAAAATTGAAATTGAAATGAGTCTCGATTACTTACGTACCAAAGAACTCGGTGCCATATCATCGCTAAAAACTAACATGATAAGACGTAACGCGAAGGTCACGATTTGGGTTGAAATTGAAATTGAAATTGAAATGAGTCTCGGTTACTAACGTACCAAAGAACTCGGTGCCATATCATCGCTAAAAGACTAACGTGATAAGACGTAACGCGAAGGTCACGATTTGGGTTGAAATTGAAATTGAAATTGAAATGAGTCTTAGTTACTTACGTACCCAAGAACTCGGTGCCATATCATCGCTAAAAACTAACGCGATAAGACGTAACGCGAAGGTCACGATTTGGTTTGAAATTGAAATGAGTCTTGGTTACTTACGTACCAAAGAACTCGGTGCCATATCATCGCTAAAACTAACGTGATAAGACGTAACGCGAAGGTCACGATTTGGTTTGAAATTGAAATAGAAATTGAAATTGGAATGAGTTTTGGCTATTGCCAAAGAGCTCGGTGCCATATCACTGCCGTGATAAGACATAACACGATGGTTACGATTTGGATTGAAATTGAAGGTGCCATTATCACTGTCGTGATAAGACGTAACACGAAGGTTACGATTTGGATTGAAATTGAAGGTGCCATTATCACTGCCGTGATAAGACGTAACGCGAAGGTTACGATTTGGATTGAAATTGAAGGTACCATTATCACTGCCGTGATAAGACGTAACGCGAAGGTTACGATTTGGTTTGAAATTGAAGGTGCCATTATCACTGCCGTGATAAGACGTAACGCGAAGGTTACGATTTGGTTTGAAATTGAAGGTGCCATTATCACTGCCGTGATAAGACGTAACGCGAAGGTTACGATTTGGTTTGAAATTGAAGGTGCCATTATCACTGCCGTGATAAGACGTAACGCGAAGGTTACGATTTGGATTGAAATTGAAGGTGCCATTATCACTGCCGTGATAAGACGTAACGCGATGGTTACGATTTGGTTTGAAATTGAAGGTGCCATTATCACTGCCGTGATAAGAAGTAACGCGAAGGTTACGATTTGGATTGAAATTGAAGGTGCCATTATCACTGCCGTGATAAGAAGTAACGCGAAGGTTACGATTTGGATTGAAATTGAAGGTGCCATTATCACTGCCGTGATAAGACGTAACGCGAAGGTTACGATTTGGTTTGAAATTGAAGGTGCCATTATCACTGTCGTGATAAGACGTAACGCGAAGGTTACGATTTGGTTTGAAATTGAAGGTGCCATTATCACTGCCGTGATAAGACGTAACGCGAAGGTTATGATTTGGATTGAAATTGAAGGTGCCATTATCACTACCGTGATAAGACGTAACGCGAAGGTTACGATTTGGATTGAAATTGGAGGTGCCATTATCACTGTCGTGATAAGACGTAACGCGATGGTTACGATTTGGTTTGAAATTGGAATTGAAATAGAAACGGGATCTAAAAGGGTTTGGAATAGGATTGAGATAGGATTGGAATAGGATTTGAAATAGGATTTGGAAAATAGGAGTTGGGAAATTAGTTTGGAATTGGAATGGGATTTGAAATAGGATTTGGATTTTGAGGTAACGGGCAGTCGGGAACTGGCAACCAGGTGGGAACTGGGTTATGATGTAACAGCCAGACGGGAATTGACTACCAATTGGATTCGATGGTTTTCCAAGACGAGAACTGGACTTTGCAAGGATTTTCTAGGACGAGAACTAGACTTTGTAAGGATTTTCCAGGACGAGAACTAGACTTTGTAAGGATTTAGATTTGCAAATGAAAATTGGGCTTTTATAGTATATGAATGTACCAGACGATATGCATGGTTTGATGTTGGAGTGAAGCGACATGATTAATGATTTATGATGACTTGGATGTTTTGATATATGGGATAAGGCTTATGCTCATGCATATGTTGATTGATGTAATGAGTGGAATGAAACAATGTCTTTTATAAGACTACCTAAAAAAGGTTTCTAGAATGGATGTGAACAGAAGACTACCTAGAAAGGTTTTCAACAAAGGATGAGGAATGTCTTAAGGCAGACTAACTGAGAAGGCTAAAAAAATGTCTTAAAAGACTACCTAAAAGGTTCTTGGAAATTATAATGGATGTCTTAGAGAAGACTACTTAGGAAGGTTCATAGAATGTCTTAAAGAAGAGTACCTGAAGAGATTCCTGAAAAGGATGCCCAATTGTTTTGAAAAAGACTACCTGAAAAGGTACTTAAAATAAGAATGTCTCGAAGAAGACTACCTCAAAAGGTACTTAGAAAAGGAATGTCTTGAAGAAGACTACCTGAAAAGATACTTAGAAGAAGAAATGTCTTGAAAAAGGTACTTAGAAAAGGAATGTCTTGAAGAAGACTACCTACAAAGGTGTGGGGTAATGTATCAACCAATGTATGCGATGCATGACTTATGTATGTTGCATGATGTTCCGGTGATAGGTTGTTGAAAAGCGTATATAGCTTGCTGAATTTGTGGGTTGTTGGATGCTAGTGCAATTCCCCGATACTTATTTTTTGAAGATCGTAGTTAGGAGAAAGATTTGTCGGATGTTGTAAAGTGCGAGAACGCCTTTCCCTTTTGTTGTGCGCCTTGCCCCAGTTTGATTTTGTGAAATACTCCACGCCTTTAACCTTTGGAGGTTCTCCATACCTTTAACCTTTGGAGATTCTCCACACCTTATGGGTTTGATACCCAATGCCCCAATGTTTAGTGGAGAAAGGATCCCCATGATCTCCAAGCCATGAAGGGGGTTCCCCGAGAAATAACTTTGTCACATGCTTCGACGTTTAGATTGAAGGGGTATGCCCTTGGTCTCAGGGATATGGAGGACTATCCATAGTGGTCTATCCTTTTTGTATTCGAATTCTTCCCATGTTTGACATGCCCCTTTTTGTTGTTGCTTCGAGATGTGCCCCAAGTCGATTGAACTTTTAGGATGAAAGCCCCTAGTCAATAGGATGTTTGATTGCATGCCCCTGTTTAAGAAAACCCTCTGGACGTGGTTTCCCCATTCAAGAGTCTTTATCAGAAATGATCGCCTTTGATTAACCCATTTCGAGATCTCCTCGATGCTAAGTGCATGTTCGTAGATGGCGTTGTACCCTTTGAGAAGTAACCCCAATGCGATGTGTATGCAAGTTTTGAAATCGAAGTCCGTTATGAATTAGGACTGGATGTTTTAGAAATGGATGCTTGAATAAGCGTAGTGATTAGAAATAGTTTTAACAAACATAGGAATCAGTATAACAGAATCCTGCTTAATATGCTTTCGTGGTTAACCTTGCCTCAATTAGGACTTTTAAATGTTGTAACTTGGCCTGGTTCATGTTTTAAAAACAATGGATATAAGGCTCAAAATTTTATTTAACCCATCCCTTTCTCCTTGATGTTCTCCAGATCCTAAAGTTCGCCTAACCCAATAGATATGCTTTGCTTGTAAGAGAATCGTTTCAGTTTTAATGTTGGGCAGAAGCCTTAGTAGAGATCCAAACATTGATGGTAAAAGTGTTGTAAAGATCTAAGCATAGATGAGAAGCTTCGATGATTTAGCAGTCACAAGATTGTACTTTGGTATCTCGTATTTTGTTTTGTTCTTATCCCTTATTTTTGCATGAACCAATTCCTTTGCATTTGATCCATCGGGGTACCCTAATTTTTGCCTAAGTCATTTCGTTTTCTTTCATGGAATTTTCCATTCTGACTTAGCGGGCACTTTCTTCTTTTTTGAATACTCCTTTGAAAATATTGATCCTTGGATATCGAATATTGTGACTGCCATGTTGACTTTGATTTGCAAGCTTCAACTTTGATAACCTCCTCGATCTTGAATGATGTATTGAGGAAGAAAGTGTTGTGGATATTATCTTCTATTGCTTCCTCAATTTTGGATGAACGCGAGGAAGAAGATATGCTTGAACCTTTGCTTGATCCTTATGCTTGATCCTTATGCTTGATCCTTGCTTGAATTGACTGATTCTCTTGACAACCAAAATACACCATTGGATTAATTGAAATCTACCCTGCCCCTGGTTAAAATCAAGGTTTATTTGAAAAGTGGAAGCAAACTCCAACTCCTGGCTCGAGGGGGTGACGAGGGATTAACATCCTTATACCTCCACTGTTTAGGGATTTGAAACAATGCCTGTACATCGTCGGTTCGGTCTTACCTTGAAAGCATATACTTAGCTGGACTTAGTTATTTGTATTCGTCATTCTCCCTCAAGTTTGTTAATGATTGGGAGTGATAATTTGAAAGATAATTTGAAATGGAAAGTCGTAGTAATGCAAAAGCGGAGCGAAAGAATTGATTTCAAAACATGCATGATTATTTTATTGAATTACTATTCGAAAGGTACATCGTTTTATATCAGATAGCATTTTGTGATCGTAGGAATTACAACTAGAAAGATAAACCTATTAATCCTAAGGGCAATCTCTTTTGTGAGTCCGTTGACTTTGTTTCACTCCTTAGTTCGTGGACTTGTAGAAGTAAAGGGTAATCTCGAATTCTCCTTGGGCACGTTGATCCGTCGGGAATGAACTGTTAGCGGTGGGTTTTCGTTGTATCGGAACTTCACGAGTTTCCTTTGACTGAACCTCTTTTGCTTTTTCATAGGATAGTATCACACCATTCGCGACCTTTGGAATTCGTAGATTGATGAAGAGAGCTTATGACCCTTTTGCCCCTTGGTTGGAGTTAACACATGTCGCCTTCCCTCCATCGTAGAGGTGCACTTTTGTTCAGGATGTTGCCCCAGTTAGATTAACCCTTGCCCCCAGGTTATCGTAGAGCGTCCTTGTAACTTTGATATGTTCTAAGATGAACCCCTTTATGACTAGATACCTCTTAAGTGTATCTATGAGGGAACTCCTTTGTTGAACTAATCCTTGCTCGATGATAACCTTTGATGTATTTATGATCCTGTTACGACAAGGCATGGACATGCGGCTGGCACGGTGATAGCTTATCTTCCTTGCTCCATAGTTTATGATCCTTTTATTTTTCTCCATGAGTTTCAGGAAACCGGCTAGCACGGTGAGTATGGATGCGGGTGAAGATGGAAATGCAAATGTGTATGTAAATGTATGAATGCCTGAAAATGCGAATGCGTGCGTATGCAAAGGACTCCTTTATTATTTGTATATTATGACTCCTTGTATGTAATGCAATGCAGACGTGCGATAGATATAATCCTAAGGATAGCCTATGCGGGTTTAGGGATGACATTAGACTCTAATGAAACATTTGCGAGCTAGATATTATGACACGTTAATGGGAATAGATTAGGAAGTGCGTGGGAAGTAGCAGCTGATGACCGTTCAAGACGGTCACCAAGTCTCATGACCTTCGAGAGGTCGTCTGACGTGTACTTACGAAACTGTCCCTCGTGGGAAGGTTCTCTATGTGGAACGCATCCTATCTAAGGACGATATTGGGTGAAGAGAAATCCCTACAGGCTAGGGATGAAAGATGTATAAACGGAAATCCAAACCCTACAAGTTAGGGGTATACGGGAATAAGCACGGGATGACCGTTCTAGACAATCACTAGATCTCATGGCCATCGAGAGTCCAATCGACATGCGTTAATGAAGATGTCCTTCGTGGGAAGGACACGTGGTTGTAAAAATACAAAGATGTAAAAGGAAAATCCCTACGGGCTAGGGAGTGCGTAGGAGTAAGCGTGGGGTGACCGTTCGAGACAGTCACTAGATCTCATGGCCATCGAGAGGCCAATCGACGTATGCTAACAAAGGTGTCCTTTGTACGAAGGACACGATTTTAAGAATAGGATCCCTATAGGCTAGGGAATACGTAGGGGTACCTGCAAAATTGAAACGCATAGATACTCGAAGCATATAAATTGCAAACATATAATAAGTACATAAGCCCAAAAGTTTTCTCCGCAAGATAAGTTCCGCAAGATAAGTTCCCTATAAAAGAGATTTTTTTAAGAGGAAGGTCTTATTTGACCCAAAGAGTATCTCGTGTGCTATTTGAGGGGATTTGCCTGAGTCAGTTTTCCATCTTTTTATTACTTGTAGCTTAGCGTGTAGTGTTTGGAACAGGAAGTTTAGGTGGCTAGGAGTTCAAGTTGCTCTTCTTAGGTATCATAATATTCACTTTTAGTTCTTTTGATTCTTATGAAGTATGGCTAAGGTTAGGGGATGTTTTGCAATGATTTGGCATTTAGTGGTGTGAACAATTTATTTTGTGCATAACAGTAAGATTTTCTCCGCCAATTCAACAAACATGGAAGATGTAAAGGATAAGAGTATTTTTTTGCTTGCAGTTGGTCTCTTTACAAGTCAGCATCTAGGGATGACAATTGGTAGGGTTTAGGTAGCGAATTATAGAACTTGTCCCCATACCTATAGATTAGGAAAACATTTCCCGAGCTCATACTCGTGTGGGCATCAACGTTTGTGCTCGTAGTCGTCCCCTAAGGATACCTGGGTACCCATACCCATACCCTTTTATTCATATTTCTAATAAAAAAATCAATTATAATTTACCGTGTCCTTTTTAAGTTGTTGACAACATTAGAAAAACCATGGATGTTATTGTTGAGTTCAGAATTAAACAAACACTTATATTAAAATACATACAAGTTTAATAGTGATACATTTAATAAAATTGGAAAACATATATATATATATATATAGCGGGGTGGATACTAAGATACCCGTACCCACACCCATACATGATTATTTTTTTTGGATAATTGCTTGTGCCCTTGTCCATACCCATTTTGCATAATTTTACCTACTTATTTATGGCAAATTTTGCAGGTACCCACAAGGAATGAGTTTAAATTTCATCCCTATCACCAACGAACTCAACATTAATATGTACTGATTGGCTTCATAATCATACCATGTGCCTAAACAAATAGTAGTTCAAGAGGTCGGTCCCTCTCGTAAGGGGTGCAATAGCTTTGGTTTTCATGTGAGATTTCTTACTCTTTGATTTTGAGGTTGGTTATGAGCCCTAACATGGTTCTTCGGTGTTTCGAGTTGTAGCAACCTGCCTAAAAATTATAACTTAGAGAGTCGCCACCTATTCTACCAAGGCGAATAGGAAACCTTTAATGGTTACGAGATTTAGGGTAAGATACTATATTCGGGTTAAGGGAAGGTGTTAGGCACCCAAAACCCTTTCCTAAAGGTTAACATTGCAAAGATAAGGGTTATGGCAAAAACATAAAGAAGGGTGACAGATAGTTAATAGGGTTAAAGGCTTAATTATGGACATGATTAAGATTTGAAGGAGGGGGACTCGCCTTGTTGCCAAGTGCCTACGTACCTCCTTAGGGAGGATCAGAGTCTACGTAGTTCGGGGACAGGGTTGTACGCCTTTGAATTTGAATTGATTGTTTGAAGGCTTTTTGACTGGCCTGTCGTAGTTTTAAAAAGGTATTTTGAATTACCTTCGTAGTTTTGCAGTATTGAACAGATGAAAATCTGTGGTTTGTGGTTTGATGTGTTTTAAGTGTTTGGGCGTACAACCCTGGTTTTAATTTGTTACCATTAGTCGCGATAGTCAATAGGTTTGATTACCATGGCTAACGGATTAAAGGGAGGATTGCTAACCACTATAATCGATAGATTCGATTATCACGAATAGCAAATGTGTGTATTTTAATTATCGTTACCCCTCATAATCGATAGATTCGATTAAAAATAATAACGAATTGATAAAAATTGCTAATCATCGTAACCAATAAGATGGTTAAAACCATTTAGCAAAATAAAGATTATTTTAATTTATACTTGATTAAATAATTATTTGATTATTACCCACCGCGATCAATTGATTTAATCGAAGCGAATAATAAATTAAATCTTGTTATGGTGGCTAAAAACTAATGGGATTGGACAAACCCTAATGGACGAATCAACTTTCCTAGGGTTTTTATGGCTTTTATAATTAATTAAATCAATTAAAACAATTAAATCGAATAGTCGAGATAATTGAATAAATCGGGAGAAATCCTAAACCCTAGTCATTAGCCTAACCCTAATTCCAATTAATTAATTAAACTAACCACAATTAATCTATTTTAAATGATTAAACAAAACAAAAAAAACAAATAAATAATCCTAAAAAAAAAATATAGGAACCTGGTTTGGATTGTGTGTGGCTCTCATTTGTGAGGTCTATGGTGAGCCTCCCATCTTTGGTACGTTAGATCAGGATCCTAGGAGATCTATTGGCTAGTAACTGAGGGTGTATTGTGAGGCTCCATGGGTGCTGCGCGCTGGATCAGGAAACAAGAAAAGCAAGCAAAATATATGGGGGTGCCTGGGTTCGAACCCAAGACCTAAGACTTTACACCTTGCACTTCTTGCCAGTTGGGCTGTTCATTTTAGTTGTTAATACATCACCTTAATATAAATAAATAATAAGAAACCTGGTGAATGGTTGAAGTCAAACGCGGGCCCCAGGCCATCCATGCGCAGCCAATCAAGACGGAGAGAGAAACCAGAAATTTAGACCAGCCAGACAGACCAATCCCATGAAGACACGCAATCGTCTTCTTCATGGGGGCTGCATGAATCGTGAAACGCTCCTCCATGGCGCAAAAACGCAGCTCCCTCCTTCATCTTCTCATGACCATAACTCCCTCGATTCTCCACGAAATCAAACAAAATTTGAACCAAAATTGTAGTACTAAATACCATGAACACAACCATCATTAGTTTGGAGCAAATAACACGCTATATCATGTATTAAATCATCCTCAAAGTCACGGTTTCATGGTGTCTCAATAACATAAACACAAAATTTAATTAGGACAAAACAATGTTATCTTAACAAATAAATAACCCAGATCTCATAATTACTACGTTCTGAAATCAATGGTGCCTTCTATTTGTCTTTAAAATGCTTGGAACCATGAACACGAATGCTTTGTGTTCCTTTGCCCTAACAATGGTGATTCAAGCTCTTGGCTCCAAAAACTGTAAATAAATACTCAAATCGCATCTAAAACATCATACAAACTTATTAGGGATATTATTTTTAATTGAAACAAGCTACAAATAAAAAACGATAATGAACATAACTTAAAGAAACATGGAAGTGTGTATAACTGTATGATGAATATGGGACTGTTCAAAGGGTCCCCCTTACCTCTCCTTACCTCTAGAATAAGATGGAACGCCTTCAAAGCTCTGAGGAGGCCTCCCTATTAGGATTCGAATTTTGACAGGTTTATGTGATTTTTGCATCCTTTAGAACCCTTGCCTCCTTCTAATTTTTCGTCCCCCCTTTGTGTGCTGAGTATTTTAGAATATATATGAGTGTCTTTAGGGTTTAATATGGGCTTGGTCCTCTTCTTTCAAATCCCTTGGAATTTTGCATAAGTATTCATGAGATTTTTCTTCTAATTTTGCTAAAACACCTCCCCCCATGCATGAACGAAATTTGGTCTTTCTTAAGGTATTGTTTGGGTCCTTAGGTGATTAAAACAAGATCCACATAAATTAATCCATTCATTTTGATATTTTTTATAAGTTTATTTGATATTTAAATGAACAAAAATTCAAATAAATAGTAAATAAAATTATAAAAGGATGGATATGGATTTAGAGGTCTCCTATAAAGTCATGACCATGTTTGAAGTGGAAATCTTAGGCCCATTACTCAAGAAATTCAAAATTCTTCACTTAGGGTTTTATGCACATCTTGAAAATCGCCCAACTTCTAAACCATGTATCTCTTTTGTTATTTGCCCTATGACCATGTCCAAAGACTTTTTGGAAAGCTCAAAGAGTCCTCTAAATGATGCCTTTGGTTTCATCTCAGTTGAAGCTTCTATGCTCAAGTTATGAGCTTTGACCCAAAAAGGTGTTTTTGTTGACTTTTTGGAGGACCTATAATCTCTTTGACCATATCTCTTGAATGATGCATTTCTAGCCTTGGCTTGTGAGAGACAAAGTTGTAGATCCAATTTCCTTCAGAATAGGCTTTGAGTGAGGAATTTCTGATAAAGTATGAGGGAGTTATGCCCAGTCAAAGTTGAGTTGACTTTCTCCTAGAGAAACCCTAATTTGAACCTTTTTGTATTTGTTCATCTCTGAGTTCCTACTGATAAATCATGATCAATCTTTGATTAAATGATTGATATACCCTCACATACTTTATGTTGACCAAAAATCTTGAAGTTTGAATGTACATTGACTATAGTTGACTTTTAGGTCAACATAGTCGATTATTGATCATCTGAACCTTTGAATGGGAAAGTCTTGGGATTGAAGTTTGATATATGAGCGAGTGACCTGAGTAAATTGAAACCTGAACCATTGAAGATGCATAGAGGAACCTTTGATTGAATATAAGAGGGCAAATTTTGGGGTATGACACGAGTATTGGAGTGTGGGTTATTATTTTGGAGTTTTTACCTCTTTTTTTTTGTTGCTCCTGTTTTTTGATGTTTATTGGTCGCTTTTCGGTTATTTTGCTTGTTCTCTAGTTGTTATTTTTTTCATTTGGCACCTCTTGTGCCAGTTATTGTTTTACTCTATTGTTTTTAGGGTTTTCCCATTTTCTCATCTTTAATATATATTATATATTTTGTCTTTTAAGAAAAATTTATTTCAGTTGGTGTAGTTATGCTACTTAGCTAATTAACTCATATATCTAAGTATGTATATAAGTTTGTATTTCTTTCTTCCCAAACTAATTAGAGTTCAAGTTTTTCACTCTCATTCATTTATTTTTCTTAGTTTGTTCATGAAGATGAGAATATATGTTATGGTAGCATAGATTTGGGTTTTGTCTAGCTTTCCTCTATTTTCTTGCAATGGCGAGAAATAACAATAACAATATTACTAACAATAGTGGCAAAAATTCTTCTTTAAATTCACATGTTGCATTGGCTTCATTTTATATTCATGCACTGAAGAATTCTACGATGGTGTGTGTTACACCTAAATTGGAAGGAGACAATAGTTATGACTAATGGGTGAAGTGGATGCAGCGTGTTCTTCCTACCAAGAACATATTTTGATTCTTGTTTGTGGCTATTTTTCTACTTCTAAGTCTCATGCAACAACATGAAATACTAAAAAAGGGTTAATACATATTCACCCCCTTCCATTAGGGCGAGATTCGGTTTTGCCCCCCTGAAGTTGTTTTTTGTAAACGGCCCCCTATAAAACACAAATTAAAATTGATCTTACAGGATCAGAGTGGATCGTCACAGCAGCAGGATCTGGCTTGATGAACAGGATGGGGGGTACCTGCAAGGTTCTCCGATGCTAAAGTCGGTAGCTATCAGAGAGAATGAGGGTTTAGAGGTGAAGAATAGATACCTGACCCTCTAGTGAAAGAGGGTATTTATAGCCCCCAGTGTTGGGCCAAGGTTTCCTAATTGGGCCAAATCCAGTTGGAGGCTCACATGCTAGGAAACTGCCAGAACACCCTCTGCTAGGGCTGAGTCAGCAGGTGACTCACGTTCTGGATGAGCGTGGTGTAGGATTCAGAGGAGGTTGACCGGATCCTTCGCTGAAGTATTACGTGGTCTTCATGCTTGACTGATTCGTAACGGTAATCAAGGAAATGGGCCCAAATGTATTGGGCCTGCTCGGCTAGCAAGAAGAGCTGGGCCTACTCGGCCCAGTCCAGAACAGGAGCCCCCCAAGTCATTAGTCCTGTGGGAGTGATGACTTCAGCTAAGGGGCTGACTGAGCACGTGTTCGAACAAGCGTTCGTAGCCACTAGGGTCTTCTCGGATGTTTGCGTCTTCGGCTCGCGGGGAGCAGAGTTGCTGCGGAGTGACGTTCAGGTCGGAGGAGACGATCGGTTCGAGGCCGCACAACTTGGCCGAGGAGGTGGGCGTTCCGCTGTTGGTTTTCAATTGACACGTTTTGATCCGTTTCGTCAGATTTTGAGTGACAGGTGGCGACTGTTTGGAGTGTCATTATTACACCGCCGTTTTTTTTATTCAGGCATTGATTGCGCCCTTTGGGCTTCTCAAGACACTTTATGGTGTCTTTTGCGTTTTTCTATGCTGGGAGCCGCTTTTGGGGTGTAGGCAATGATTACGCCTCCTAGGCTCCCTAGGCCATCATGACACCCTTTGGTCTCCTATCTCTATATAAAGAGTGAGAAGATCACTCATTTGTCACTTAGCATTTTAAAATCTCCCAAGGCTCGCTCAAGGATTTTGCTCTTCATCGCGTGCTTCTCTCCTCCGCTTTCTCAAGTAAGTTTCCTCGTCTTCTCCTTCGTGTTTACTTAAGATTTATGAGATCTATCTATGAGTGCGCCGAGCGGGTTAGGAAACAGAGTGTTTTTTGTATGCGTTTGCCGAGGGGGGCTTGAGCTTGATGAGCGAAAACAGTTGCGTGAGCCGAAAAGGGTATGAATTTGTCGAGGAGAGTTTAAATGCGACGAGTGAGAACAGTTGTGCGAGCCGAAAAGGGTATGAATTCGGCGGGGAGTTGGATGTGTTCGCTGGCCACTGTTGATTGTGATCACTGTGCTGTGCGAGCGCGTTTTCCCAGGGTAGTTTGATTTTACTTAGTTGGTCTTTGAGGGTCTTCGTCATCGTCGGACTTCAGTCGGCCAGACTCGGTAAACCCGGGGGAGTGTGTTGTGGATATTGATCATAGGCGGGAGTCCTTCTTCGCCTGTTCTCCTCGCCCTTTCACTTGACTTGCGGTGGAAGGGTGGATTTGACAAGTCGAATTCACTAATTCCTCTGCTTTTCAGGTAAATGGCCGACGAAAACCAGAATGATGTTGTCTTCGATGTACCCGATGAGGATGAGGCAATTGGCCACTCGCAGGACGAGGAGGTTCCGGTTGTTGAGGTTTCCCCGAGGGAACTCGAGGATTGGGTGGTTGTTGCTCTGAGGATAATTGCCTCGCGTTTTACGTTGCATCCCAAGGAAGCTTTTAACGTTCTCGAAGACCTTGGGCCGGATGTGGAACCTTCATGGGGTGCTTTCGCGCCTAAGTCTCACCAGAGGATTTGCTCGGCTTTCCCTGGTCCTCGATTCGCCATGTATGAAATCGTCTTCAAGGAGGTCGGGCTAAGACTTCCCTTTAAGCATCTGCAGCGGAGCGTTTTCAGTTGGCTGCGGTTGTGCCCGTCCCAGCTTCATCCCAACACTTTCGCATTTCTACGGGCCTTTGAAATCGTGTGAGGCCTCTTGGAGGTCGAGGCGACTCTGCCCCTCTTTTTCAGAGTGTTTCATCTTCAGAGGTTGCGTGACCCAGATGGCAAGTGGAGTTGGGT
The DNA here is from genome assembly GCF_029867415.1 of Vicia villosa. Lineage (NCBI taxonomy): Eukaryota > Viridiplantae > Streptophyta > Magnoliopsida > Fabales > Fabaceae > Vicia > Vicia villosa. The sequence continues at coordinate 169,007 of NW_026705809.1, read as the reverse complement.
GTCTTTTAAGCAGCCGAAGAAGCTGTTCGCCATTTACCAAGACTCTATCAAGCATTTCAAGGGGCGATACTTTATAGTCAAACCTTTCACTCCTCAGGCCGAGGATCATTTGTTTGAGATCTGCGAATATTACCAGGACGGGGTGAAAAAGGTGGGTCCTTCTGCCCGGTTCCCGTTGGAATGGCAATACGACCATTTCGAGAAGGGGACCGATGCCTACATTTTCCGGGATGAGGACCTAAACGAGCGAGACACGAAGGGGTATCAAAAGCTCGTCACCTTTGTAGACGGGTTTAGGCCGGCAGTCTGCACGTTGCCCAACGGGGATCCTATAGTTGAAGAGGATGGGGGTCCTATGCTCGAGCCCCGATACATCAACACCAAGGCTATCCTCGAATGTTAGGGTTACGGGGACGCGATGATTCTACTTAGTGAGGAAATTATTTTATTTGCTTGAACTGTACTCCTTCGTTGCTAACTTCTTTTGTTTTGCAGGACAAATGGCCGATTTACACGACAAGGTCGTGAAGATGAGGGCGAAGAACAAGGCGGTTGCCAAAGTTGCCGCGAAGAGGACTCGGGTCGAGGAGATCAAAGCGGCTGCTGCGGCTGCCACTGATGATAGTTCTCCTTCCTCGGTTGGGACGACGTCAGGAGGTTCTCCGGCCGAGAAGAAACAAAAGACTGAGGGGGTCCTTGAGGTTCGTCCTCTCATCAACGACAACCCTACCGATGATGATATTGTGCTGCCCTCTTGTACTTTGCACCGGAGACTTTTCCCGAGGAAGAACCTTCTGCTCGAGCGCGAGGATGTGAGGCATATTGTCAAGCGGGACAGGGTGTCTCGGGGGAATGACTTGGCCGAGGACGTCGAGGGGATGATGAGGGTGGCCGCTCTGGCTATGGCCCTTAATGCTCAGAGGGTTTGTCCCCAGAAGGACTACGATACTCTGTTGCACAAGTATGAAAAGCTGGAGCATGAATTCGAAGATTACAGACACAAGTATGAGATTCAAAACGGCCTCGTCGAAGACCTTTGCAAGGCACAAGATAGGATCAGGGCCCTGGAAGCCTAAGAAAAAAGGCTGCGAGAGCGGGTTGCTGACTTGGAGGAGTCTCATCTTCCTACTGCCGAGGAGGCTGAGGACGAGAAGGCTTTGGAGACTCGCTCTCAGCTGTTGGGCAAGGTGAGGGAGCTCGAAGTTGATTGCGTTGCTACCTTGGGGGTTGGATTAAAGGCGGCCGTGGACCAACTGTGGGTCCTCAACCCACGCTTGGTGACAACGGGGATCAGTCCGTATAACAAGGTTGTGAACGGGAGGATCGAGGCGAACCCGGACTTCGACGATTGGGAAGACGGGCAGGACGTCCAGGGTGGCGAAAGCAACGGGGCGGAGGACGACGACGGCGATGTTTGATCGGCTTCTTTTCTTATTTTCTGGCCTGTGCGCCAAGACTTTTGTTTTGTGGCCTGCATTCCAAAGTTTCGTTTGTTGGGCTATGCCCGGATAATTTTTGGGGCCTGCGTGCTCGTCATATTTGTAATATTTGGATATCGTCGGCCAGTTTGGTCGGCATTTAATGCTTTAACTGTTTCGCATTTTATGTTTTTGATTGTCTCAATGCGTGTTTTAGAATGTTAATTGTTGCATGTTTTTGAGCCCGGATTATGTTTGTATTCCGGGGGTATTCTAATACTTAGGAATATTTTATTTCTGGACTGTGCTCGGCCGAGGTTAATTTCCCGGGCGTGTGGGGTACGACCCGGGTGCGCAGAGCAGGTGTGCGCTATGAGCGGGCACGAGACCGCGGACGGGGCCAAGTGCTCGCGCCGTGAACGGTCCCATCGCGAGCTGGGGTTCTGCCATGCAGGTACTGCCACAGTGGGTCTAGGTGTAGAATCCGTCGTGTAGCCGGTTCTATCCCTTGATAGGGAGTTCCGATTGTCGCTGTCGTGGAGTGCTCGTACCATGACGCGAGTCCATGCCCGGTTCCCCCTCGTGTTCGGGACGAACGGCCGGGGAGTGTTAGCTTGTCTAACTGTAATAACGTCTGAGTTTTTCAGCATTCCAGGGTCGAGCAAGTTTATCTCCAAGGAGGTTCTCGAGATAATAAGCGCTGTTCTCGGTTTTATCATAAACTCGGTACGGGCCCTCCCAGTTTGGGGCAAGTTTGCCTTCGCGCGAGTCCTTCATGTTCCTGCGGAGCACCAAGGCGCCGATTTCGAACTCGCGTTTGATAACTTTGGCGTTATGGCGCAGAGCTATCTGTTGTTTCAGTTTGGCTTCTCGGAGGGAAGACCCTGCTCGGATCTCTTCGACCATATCGAGTTCTTCCCTCATAGCCTCGTCGTTGAGTTCTTCCTCGAGAGGTGACTCGGTCCGCCGAGAAGGTTCTCGGATTTCCACGGGGATCACGGCTTCGGTGCCGTAGGTTAATCTAAATGGGGTTTCGCCTGTGCTTGAATGGGGCGTCGTCCTATATGCCCAAAGTACGCTGTGTAATTCCTCAACCCAAGCTTTCTTAGCCTCGCCGAGTCTCCTTTTAAATCCTCGGAGGATGACTCGGTTGGCCGCTTCGGCTTGCCCATTTGTTTGGGGGTGTTCAACCAAGGTGAAGTGCTGTTTCGTGCCGAGCTTGGCTACAAACTCTTTCAATTTCTTATCAGTGAATTGGGTGCCATTGTCGGTTATTATCGCCTGTGGTACCCCGAACCGAGCGAGTATGTTCCGTTTATAAAAATGGAGCACGTTTTGGGACGTGATTTTGGCGAGCGCTTCGGCTTCTATCCATTTAGTGAAGTAGTCCACGACGACCACCAGATATTTGTTTTGGTATGACCCGACTGGGAATGGTCCGAGGAGGTCCATTCCCCAGGTGGAGAAGGGCCAGGGTGATGATAGAGACTTAAGCTCGTTTGGGGGAGCTAAGTGCATGTCGGCGTGACGTTGACATTTATCGCATTTCTGGACGTGCTCCTTGGCGTCTTGCTGCATGGTCGGCCAGTAATACCCTGCCCTGAGAGCCTTTCTCGCCAATGATCGGCCTCCGAGGTGTTGGCCGCTGATCCCCTCGTGAAGCTCTTGTAGTATCTCGAGTGCTTGCGAGGCGTCGACACATTTGAGGAGAGGAATGGAGTAACCTCGCCGGTATAGTTTGTTCTCGACGATAGTGTACGATCAGGCTCGTCTTTTAATCGCTGAAGCTTCTTTCGCATCGGTCGGAAGTTCGTCTTTCGTGAGGAAGTTGTATACCGGGGTCATCCAGCAGTGGTCGTCACCTATGGCGAGCACTGGTAGGGGTTGTACGTCCTTGTCTATGCTCGGCCTTGATAGGATTTCCTGGATCACCGAATTGTTTCCGCCTTTCTTTCTCGTGCTCGCGAGTTTGATAAGACGTCGGCTTGGAATTGTGTTCTCGGGGGATAAGCTCGTCTTCTACCTTTGCGAATCTTTTCATCCTATCTTTGACGAGCGCGAGGTGCTCGACGGGCATGTCGTTTTTGGCTTGGTAATCGCCGCTGATTTAAGACGCGACGAGTTGGGAGTCAGTGTAGATCTTAACCTCCCGAGCACCCACATCCTCGGCGAGTCGTAGGCCCGCTAGGAAGGCTTCGTATTCGGCCCGGTTGTTCGACGTGGTGAAAGACAAAACTAAGGATACCTCGATGATAAGCCCTTCGTCGTTTTCTAGGATAATGTCGTCCCCGCTTCCCGAGCTGCTTGAGGTGCCATCTACGTAGATGGTCCACCTATTCTCAGCGGGGGTCGGGGAGTTAGCGATTGAGGTCATCTCAGCTATGAAATCTGCCAGTGCCTGACCTTTCAGTGCCTTCCTGCTTTCGTATTGTATGTCGAATTCTGATAGCTCGAGGGACCACCTTAGCATTCTCCCGGCCATGTCTGGTCGGCTGAGAAGTTGCTTGATAGGCTGATCTATTCGAACGACGATGGTATGGGCGAGGAAGTAGTACCTCAGCCTTCTAGTTGTTGTTATTAGGGCCAGTGTAACACCCCATATTTTCATTAATTGATTTAAATTGGAATTAAAATTATTTATTTGAAATTATTTGGCATTTGATTGGATTTAATTGAAGAATTATGAAAAGGAGGTTATTGGGCCAAATGTGGTGTTAGTAAAGAGGGGGTGTTATGTTAGTAGGCCTTTTACTAAATTAAAATCTATTTTTCATAAAATAAGGAATTGAGGAAAAAAGGAAAATAGATGTGGAAGAGAAGCAGAAGAGTAGAAGTGCTGATACGTGAAAGAGGAACAGAAGAGGAAGAGGACTAATCAAGATCCTTGGCTAAGGTAAGGGGGGACTCTTCCGGTTAATATCTTTTATCGTATTATAGATGATGGGACTGATTTAGATGCATTGTTTGTGTCAATTGGTTATATGTTAGATTGGGGTTTTGGGATGATTTTGATGGGAATTGTATGATGTGATGAATTGTACGATTATATGACTGTTATGATGATTGAATGATCCTCTTTGTGTGTTATATTTGTGTTATAACATGAATGTGGCTGATATGGTGGTATTTGAGGTTCATGACATAACTTGATTTGGGTTTTGGGGATTTTGGGATGAATCCCGTAATGCTGTCAATCGATGTGAGATCTCTGGTTTTTGCCAGTTCGCGCCGCGAAGGTGGGTGCGCGCCGCGAAGGCGTAACTTTTCTCGTTCCGCGCCGCGAACCTGTGTTTGCGCCGCGAAGGCGTGTTTTCTAATCATTACGCGCCGCGGACTGTGTGTGGCGCCGCGTGCTGTAGCAATAATTATTTTCTTTGAAAAATGTAAAAATGTGTAACTTTCAAACCGTAAGTCCGTTTTAGACGCCGTTTTGGACGTTGTTCCTTAAATTGAATGTTCTACCATATAAAATAAATATAGCAACAATAACTTGATTTTATTTTGAAAAGTATCGTTTTCTTCAAATCTGGTTTACTCTTGTTTTGCATAAATGATGAGGTGCAATGGTTTGTTGTTTGCATAATTGAATGTGTGCAATGATGGTGTTGTTATAATATGATTGCTCCTGCTTGTTATACAAATGGATGTTGTTCATGGTAAATATGGTTATCATGTATTTTGATGAATGATGAGATAAATACTCTATCGTGGATGAGTTGCTTTGTTGTACTTGGTACGCGATTGTGAGGGGTGCTATTGTTATGCACTGTATAATGAATGATTTACCTGCTATGATGCTGTGGTTGTAATTGGTGTTTGTTATACATATATTGTTGATGTAAAATATGTATTTTATTATGGTTGAGAAACAACATAACCGTGTGTGGCTGTTGATTATTGTGGTGGTTGATGATTATGATATCTGGTTGATTAATGTTGATGATGAGCATGTTATGGTTGATACATGCATTTCATAATCATGTTGTGGGCTGTATCCCTTATGGTGGTGGGACAGCGGTAGCTAATTCCCATTGTGTGGAATTGGTGAGAGAAGTAGCCGAATCTTTATGGTGGTGGATCGGTGAGATGGGTTATCCCATGTTTGGTACCACATGCATATAGTTGCATTTGCATTAGGTTGTTGTGTATAATTATAACATGAATGGAAGATTGTCCAATGTTATAATATTTGATGATGGTGTAATTTTTATGGTGATGTCTTTTGGTAATGTATTCTATTGTTGTTGTGTGTTGATAAGTACTTCCTGACAATCTGAATATAATGAAATTGGATGAATAATGTTACTATGATGTGTTATTGTTTATGATTCGATAACATTTGTTAATTGTGAATGAGACTCACCCTTACTTTGATGATTTCAGATTGGCGAGTAGCGGCTTTTGGCTCTGGTGAGGATAGCTCATAGGCCAGTTTGTTTAAGTATAGTGTCGGTGTCATGCTCTGATATTGTAACACTGGGGGAACGCTAGTTTAGAGTTGATGATGATACTCTATTTTGTTGTTATTGGAGTAATTTTGTGAGATATTGCATAGATGATGTTATGCTTATCTGTTGACTAATGTTCCGCTGTATAGAAACATGATTTTGTTAAATGGATGATTTGCCCCTAAGTGAAGCATGACAATTGATTTATGATAAATTTGTTATAATTGGAATTGTGGCACCCTTGTTTTCATGTTTTACTCTGAGTTATTTTATTAATTTCCGCGGGGTTTAGAAGGGTGTTACAATAGTGGTATCAGAGCAGGTCGGTCCGTCCGGCCAATTGTCGAGTCAGTTGAGTTGCACGACAGTTGTATATTGTCGGTGTTTTATCCCTTGGTACACGACATGTGAGTGAATCACTGTCGATACTTGTTTGTTTGTTGCAGGTGTTGGGTTGAAACAAGTGGGGGAGAAGCTTGGCTTCTCGGTTATGTTTCAGTTGTAAGAAGATTGATTCAGTAGGCTGTTGTTGGCAACAGTGCGAGCGTTGTTGGATTTTGTTGTTTTCCGAATTGAAGGTGACTTGGAATTAAGACTTCACTGGGAATTGAGTTGGAACATCTTGAAGGGAGATGATTAGAGGTAATTGACAGTTATTGTAAGAGAAGGAAATTGGAAAGTGGTGATGTGTCAGCTCTACTGGTGTGCTGCGAAGTTGTCAGTTGTGTAGCCTTGCGTCTCAGAAGAGGTTCAGCTGCAAGTTTGCGAAGAGGATTGATGTCGTAATGTTCCAGAAATTGCACTTCGGCGATGGGAAGTGTTGCTCAAGTTATAATAATGTTTGGGAGTAAAGAGATATGATAAGGGGCTGTTTGGAATGTGATAGAGTTGAAGAGAATGAGTTTTGGAGAGAGATTTTCGTAAGCAAAACGCAGGAAAATTGTTGAATAGTTGCGGAACTTCGAAAATTCATAACTGGAGTTCTGGACATCCGAATTGTGTTCCGTTTGAAGCGTCGGAAAGCTAACGAGATGAACTTTGTTATAAAAATGGTTGCAGCAGCTGTAACATAATTAATTGTGACAGGATGACGTTGGAAGGAGGCGAAGTTACGGTTACTCTTGTTCTTATAACTAGACTTGTTTATTGGTACGGCACGGGATGTCAGTGTCAGTGTTGAACGGATGGAAGGAACGATTAGAAGGTTGTTGAGAAGTGATTTTAAGAATTGAATTTACCAATTGAGGAGTTTTGGGTATATCGTATAGAGTGTCGCTGCATGATGTCAGTGTTGCATTTTCGGGCAATGATTGAAAAATTCATATCTTGAGTTCCGAGTGTCGGATTAACGTGCCGCTGAACCTACAAGGAGGAGAGATTATGTTCTACTTTATGGAAGAGTTATAAATATAGTAGAGTGACCCTATGAGGAGAGGTTCTGAAGTCGGTTATGGAAGCGTGAAGCTTGTTGAATAAGAATGCCTACTACCGCGATTGTTTGAAACGACGTGGAGTAGAACATGTTGTTGATGAATAAGTTGACGAGATGTTCGGTCACCAAGATGATTTGAATACCGATGGATTTTAGCGAGAAGCGAATTAGTGGTAAAGATGGAATAAACTTTAGAACTATTGGAATCTTATTTGTGATGGCAAGGTAACGATAGGTATAAAAGAAGAATTTTAGAGAATTTCCAACACTATTGAATGTGAGGAAGACTTTGTTGAGATGTCAAGTGGGATGATATTTGGGCACGAAAGATGTCATAGAATTCGAAGTAAAACCACAAGTTATGAATGTTGTGTTACTGCGTTGAGTAGGAAGTCTTTAAATATGTCGGTACTAATGGTGAATTAGTTGGATTTAATTGGACAATTTTGAGACTTGAGTTAGTATGTGACGGCACTTCAAATAGTGTTAGCTTGGGTATGATAAAGATGACTAGTGGTATTCTTGACGAGATTAGAGAAGGTCAGCAAGATGATGTGAGTTGATCCATAGGTTGACTTTGAATTACCTAGGTAAAGGCGGTGAATTCAGAATCGACGAGAACGGTGTAATGAGCTTGAGTGATTGGATTTGTGTAACTGATGTTTTGAGCTTCGGAAGAATATTCCAGAAGAAGGACACCGTAGTGAATTATTGAACGATGACGATGTTAATGAGTTTGGGTGCAAACTCGGAAATGGACACTATTATGTAGTAACGACGGTTTATGCTTAAATATGATTTTTAACTATCTATTGACAAATTGAGGACTTGATCACCCTTAATCTCTTGTTGGTAGTAGACGGAAATCATATAAATGAGATGAACTTGTTTTGTTACCTTAATGGTATAAGATGTAATGAATACTAAGCCGCGAGAATAATCACTCACTATGTTGTGTGGACTTATGAAGAAGTGAATATGAAAGAGTGCAACATATTGGACGGTGACTTAAGACGAGTAATCGGAGTCGCACAGCAAAAGTATGATGTGGAGTAGTGTGCAAGTACTATTCATGAGCAGTGAGGAATTAATATGTCGGAAGCCTACATAGAGAATATGTATTGATCTATATGTTGGATTTAGAATCCAGTGGATGTAAGGATGTCGTGTCGGAGAATTATAAATCTTTCGATTAATTGCCGAGATGATGAATATGTTATTATGGTTGTACGTAGTTAACGAGTATGTATTCGGCGAAATTAAAACGAAGAGTTGATGCTATATGATGCTGTCATAATTTTGTGTTGTTAATAAGGTGATATTGTATATTCCAGATATAATGAGGAATTATACTCCATGAAGGACGAAGTTGATTTAATTCTTAAAGAAGAGCGAGACTCAGTTGAGCTATTTTGTAAGCGATGGTATATTGAGGTTGATGAATGTGATTATAACTACTTGGGTGTACTCGTTCCGATGGTTGGAATGTTTTAATAGACGTAGTGAATCAAGAATTTGTTTTTGAGTGCGAGTAAGTATTACTGAGTGGTAAATTGGTACCATGGATGGTAAAGAATGATTCTTGAAACGAATGAGTAAAGAGAGTCGGAATCGGGTAAAACTCAGAAATCTATTTGGTATAGATGATTGTGATGAGTAGTCAAAGTAGTGCGGAAAAAGTGGAATGTAACGTGTTGGATAATTACTGGTGTGACTTAAGAGGAGTCAGATAATTGGAATTCAATGGTATAGGAATATGAGTATTGAGTTTCTTGAAGGAAGCGGTTGGTGAAAAGTGTAAGTATTACCTTATCGCTCAGATGGAAAAGCGTGTCTAAGGTTGGTATGTTCGTATATGGAATGCATGGCTGCAGTGTTGATCAGGTGTGATCATACCACGGGTTGCGTGATTATATTATTCAGTTATTGGGCGTATTGTATGGGTTGCACTTCAATGTACTATTGTTGTTAACCTTTTGGAGGTATAACGAGTAGTACACCTTTGGGCAGTCAAATGTGACGTAAGAGCTGAGATTGAATGCGTGAGATGTGCTTTCTGTTGGTTATATCAGATGAATTTGAGGATTGAAGACCAAAAGTTGAAGTAATTGCGCGGTAAAGAGATAGCATTGGTCATAATGGCTTAGGGAGGACCAATCATGTGGTAATGTTAATTGGGAGATGGAGAGTCAGGTGAAGGACTCTTATGCGAGCTGGTTGCTTGAAGTATGTTTTCGAGGACGAAAACTCTTTTAGTGGGGGAGAGTTGTAACACCCCATATTTTCATTAATTGATTTAAATTGGAATTAAAATTATTTATTTGAAATTATTTGGCATTTGATTGGATTTAATTGAAGAATTATGAAAAGGAGGTTATTGGGCCAAATGTGGTGTTAGTAAAGAGGGGGTGTTATGTTAGTAGGCCTTTTACTAAATTAAAATCTATTTTTCATAAAATAAGGAATTGAGGAAAAAAGGAAAATAGATGTGGAAGAGAAGCAGAAGAGTAGAAGTGCTGATACGTGAAAGAGGAACAGAAGAGGAAGAGGACTAATCAAGATCCTTGGCTAAGGTAAGGGGGGACTCTTCCGGTTAATATCTTTTATCGTATTATAGATGATGGGACTGATTTAGATGCATTGTTTGTGTCAATTGGTTATATGTTAGATTGGGGTTTTGGGATGATTTTGATGGGAATTGTATGATGTGATGAATTGTACGATTATATGACTGTTATGATGATTGAATGATCCTCTTTGTGTGTTATATTTGTGTTATAACATGAATGTGGCTGATATGGTGGTATTTGAGGTTCATGACATAACTTGATTTGGGTTTTGGGGATTTTGGGATGAATCCCGTAATGCTGTCAATCGATGTGAGATCTCTGGTTTTTGCCAGTTCGCGCCGCGAAGGTGGGTGCGCGCCGCGAAGGCGTAACTTTTCTCGTTCCGCGCCGCGAACCTGTGTTTGCGCCGCGAAGGCGTGTTTTCTAATCATTACGCGCCACGGACTGTGTGTGGCGCCGCGTGCTGTAGCAATAATTATTTTCTTTGAAAAATGTAAAAATGTGTAACTTTCAAACCGTAAGTCCGTTTTAGACGCCGTTTTGGACGTTGTTCCTTAAATTGAATGTTCTACCATATAAAATAAATATAGCAACAATAACTTGATTTTATTTTGAAAAGTATCGTTTTCTTCAAATCTGGTTTACTCTTGTTTTGCATAAATGATGAGGTGCAATGGTTTGTTGTTTGCATAATTGAATGTGTGCAATGATGGTGTTGTTATAATATGATTGCTCCTGCTTGTTATACAAATGGATGTTGTTCATGGTAAATATGGTTATCATGTATTTTGATGAATGATGAGATAAATACTCTATCGTGGATGAGTTGCTTTGTTGTACTTGGTACGCGATTGTGAGGGGTGCTATTGTTATGCACTGTATAATGAATGATTTACCTGCTATGATGCTGTGGTTGTAATTGGTGTTTGTTATACATATATTGTTGATGTAAAATATGTATTTTATTATGGTTGAGAAACAACATAACCGTGTGTGGCTGTTGATTATTGTGGTGGTTGATGATTATGATATCTGGTTGATTAATGTTGATGATGAGCATGTTATGGTTGATACATGCATTTCATAATCATGTTGTGGGCTGTATCCCTTATGGTGGTGGGACAGCGGTAGCTAATTCCCATTGTGTGGAATTGGTGAGAGAAGTAGCCGAATCTTTATGGTGGTGGATCGGTGAGATGGGTTATCCCATGTTTGGTACCACATGCATATAGTTGCATTTGCATTAGGTTGTTGTGTATAATTATAACATGAATGGAAGATTGTCCAATGTTATAATATTTGATGATGGTGTAATTTTTATGGTGATGTCTTTTGGTAATGTATTCTATTGTTGTTGTGTGTTGATAAGTACTTCCTGACAATCTGAATATAATGAAATTGGATGAATAATGTTACTATGATGTGTTATTGTTTATGATTCGATAACATTTGTTAATTGTGAATGAGACTCACCCTTACTTTGATGATTTCAGATTGGCGAGTAGCGGCTTTTGGCTCTGGTGAGGATAGCTCATAGGCCAGTTTGTTTAAGTATAGTGTCGGTGTCATGCTCTGATATTGTAACACTGGGGGAACGCTAGTTTAGAGTTGATGATGATACTCTATTTTGTTGTTATTGGAGTAATTTTGTGAGATATTGCATAGATGATGTTATGCTTATCTGTTGATTAATGTTCCGCTGTATAGAAACATGATTTTGTTAAATGGATGATTTGCCCCTAAGTGAAGCATGACAATTGATTTATGATAAATTTGTTATAATTGGAATTGTGGCACCCTTGTTTTCATGTTTTACTCTGAGTTATTTTATTAATTTCCGCGGGGTTTAGAAGGGTGTTACAGCCAGCGCGACTTTCTCGATTTGTTGGTATCGCACCTCGGGTCCTTGTAAGGCTTTGCTGGTGAAGTATACGGGCTTCTGCCCGTCTTCAGTCTCTCGGATCAAGGTCGCGCTGACCGCTTCGTTTGAGACGGCCAGGTAGAGGTATAAGGTCTCGTTGTCGCCAGGTCGGGAAAGGACGGGCAGTTTTGAGAGTACTTGCTTAAGGTGGGATAGTGCTCGCTCGCATTCCTCGGACCATTCAAAGGTGGCTTCCTTTCGCAGTAACTTAAAGAATGGGAGAGCGTGCTGAGCGGATTTTGCGACAAAATGGGACAGTGCCGTGAGCATCCCGTTTAGGACTTGGATGGATTTTTTATTGTTGGGATTGGGGAGTTCCGAGAATGCTCGGCATTTATCCGGGTTGGCTTCTATTCCTCGTTTGGTTAAGTAGAAACCGAGGAACTTGCCTGCCCAGACACCGAAGGTGCATTTCTCTGGGTTGAAGCGCATCTTGCAGGATCTGGCCTGCTCGAATACTCGCTCGAGATGCGTGGTGTGGTCGGAGTCCTCCCGAGATTTCACGATCATGTCGTCCATGTATACCTCGAGGGTGTCGCCGATCTCTCCTCGGAATACCTTGTTCATCATCCGTTGGTATGTGGCTCTGGCATTTTTTAGTCCGAAGGGCATTACGTTATAGTAATAATTGCCCGACTCGGTCATGAACACCGTGCACTGCTTGTCGCACCTCGCCATGTGGATTTGGTTGTAACCTGAATAAGCATCCATAAAAGATAACAATTTATAGTCGGCCGAGTTGTCGACCAGTCTATCAATGTTAGGCAATGGATAAGCATATTTGGGACATGCCCGGTTAACATCAGTATAATTAACACACATTCTCCATTTTCCATTAGATTTTTTGACTAGTACAACGTTTGAGAGCCAAGTTGAATACTTGGCCTCGGAAATAAAATTCGCCTCTAAGAGGTCTTTTACATCTTTTCGGCAGCCTCCGCTTTCTCGGGAGACTGCCGACGCCTACGTTGAACTACTGCCTTCGCGGCTGGATCAATGGAGAGGTGATGGCAAGCGACCTCAGGGTCGAGTCCGGGCATTTCAACTGCGCTCCAAGCGAACAGGTCGGCGTTGGCTTGAAGGCAGGCCATGAGCTGCTTCCTTGGTAGGTCTGGGATATCTTTTCCGATCTTCACCGCTTTGTCGGGGTTGTCGCCCAGGGGACGAGCTCGAAGTCCCCGTCTTGTATTGGTCGGACGGGGTGAGTTGTCTTCGGTCGCGTCTCTTCGCTGTTCTTTAGTTCTTCTTCTGTGAAGAGAGCGTCGAGGTCGATTGAGCTGACGTTGGTCTGTTGATGCTGATCTTCCCGAGGAGGCTTGTCTTCAGCCTTTGGCTTCTTGTTGGAGCTGGAGGGAGGGGTGATTAGTTGCAACCCTTTCACCGAGGCATCGATTATTCTCCTGGCGGCTTGATGTCGGCGTTGATGGTGGCTACTCATCCCCTCTTCGTGTAGAATTTCATCTTCAGATGCACGGTCGAGGGGACGGCTGTCAGTTCAGCTAGAGTGGGACGCCCAATGATGTAGTTGTAGAGGGTTTTGCAGTCGATCACTAAAAACCTTGTCTTGACCTGTCTGGAAGCTTCCCCTTCCCCGAAGGTGACGATCAGTTCGACGTAACCCCAAGGTTTGGTGGTCGCCCCGTTGAAACCCTAGAGGTCGGAGCCCACATATGGGGTGAGATGCGAGTTGTCTAGCTGAAGGGTCCGGAACAGGTGGGAATACATGATGTCGACCGAGCTTCCCTCATCGACTAAGACCCGTCGAACGTCAAAATTCGCCATTCTTGCTCGGACGAGCAGGGGAATTGTGGTGTTCGGAGCTCCGCCGGGCAGCTCTTCTAAGTAGAAGGTGATTGGGTCCGACTTTCCTTTGAATTTCTGTAGGGTAGGGCCGAGGTCCTAGTTAGCGCTGATCAACTCATCAAACTTTCTCTTCACGGAACTGATGGTGAGAGAACCGGGGTCCTCGCCATTGGACACGACCATAGCGGTCGGGAACCCTTCCCATGTGCTGAAGGCGGTTGTTACTCCGACAGAGGGTATGAAGTCCTCTGGTCGGGTGATGGATAAAGCTACCTATAGGGGCCTGCTGTCTGGTGAGTTGCCCTCTTCAGAGTTCCGTTGGTCGTCCCTCCGGGAAGGTTCTCCTTTCTTTGTGTATTTCGAAAGGCGACCTTCCTTAATCAGTGTCTCGATGGCGTCTTTGAGATGTATGCATTCTTCGGTCAGATGCCCGTGACTCTTGTGGTACTTGCAGTATTTAGACTTGTCGGTCCCCAGTCTGGCGGGGTTCGATTTCGGGGGTCTGATGCTAGAGTTCTTGAAATCGGTACTTTTGCACTCGGCCAAGATTTTCTCGCGTGAAGCGTTCAGGGGAGTATAGTCGTTGAATCGACCGGCTGGTCCTCGGCGCTCTTTGGTGTCGTGGGACCTATCATCTTTCCTTTTCTCATGTACTCGGCGCGAGCCCGAGTTGTCGTGGTTCGAGCTGCGGGCAGCATCATTGCCCCTCGAAGCTTTTATCGCCGCTGCTTCGCCTTCTTCGAAAGCGATGAAGGCTTGGGCTTTGTGGAGGAGGGCATTCATGGTGTGCACCTTCTCGATATTTATAACCTTCTTGAAGTCGCTTCCGGGGAGAAGTCCTCGCTCTAGGAGGTATCTCTTCATGTAGTCGGTCGTCTGTACTTGGACGGCCTCTTTGTTGAACCTGTCAAGGTAGTCTCGGAGAGGTTCGTTGGTTCCTTGGATCACAGCCTCGAGGTTCGCCTCTGACTTTGGTTGCCGACGGGAGGCTGTGAAATGGCTCGAAAAGAGTTCCTTGAGCTCGGTCCAGGAGTGGATGGAGTTGGAAGGAAGATTCTCGTACCACGTCATTGCTCCTTTCCTGAGTGTGGTCGGAAAGATGCGGCATTTGATGGAGCCTCGGACGACGTGATAATCCATGACGGCTTCGATGCTTCGAATATGGTCGTCGGGATCGGTAGTTCCGTTGTATAGGTCCAAGGTCGGTGGTTTTTCCATCCCTCGTGGAAGACGAGCTCTTCGGATGCTTTCGGACAAGGGACTGCGGAAGTCTTCGTCGTCACTTGGTCTCGGAGAGGTCGAGTTTCTGCCTCGCCAGGATTTCACCTGTGCTCTGCCCGGATTTTTGTGATTGTCCCGGGGAGGGGAACGCTCGCGGGGTTTCAACACAACTTTGGAGGGGCCTCGGGAATCTCGTTCGGGGGAGAGGCTCCCAGTTTCAGTGGTTTCAGGTCTCTGATTCTTCCTGCCCTTTCGCACTGGAGAGCGGGAATATGATCTCTGACGACGATACCTCTTAGGCGGGGAGCGCGAAGAGGATGGAGAACGTCGACGATACCTCCTCGGTGGTGAGCGCGAGGAAGAATAGGAGCGCGATCGATAGTGTCTCCGCGAGGGGGAAAGATATCGTCGCTTCGTCTCCAGCTCGTGAATGCGGTCACCTTGAAGCTGGATGAGACGGTTTGTCTTCTGCAGTTCTTTGAGCAAGAGGACGGTTGTGGGGTCAGCTTCCTCGGGTATATCGACCTGCTCTTGGTCGTCTTCGTAGTGAACTCTTCGCCTCTCGGAGGTATGGGTGAATGAAGAGGCAACCTGCCCGTCTCTGGCATCGGTTTCGTTCAGGTTCTGAGTCTGCTCTGGTCCATTCTGGGGTTGAGGCTGCTCGTTCCCACCGCTTTAAACTTGCTCGACGTTTTGAAGTTACTGTCTTCTATTGGGTTGCGAGGTCTCATGCCTCTGTCCCCTTTGCCCGTCAGCGGTATGCTGCTGTCCCTCCCGCCGGTGTCGATTCGTCCCCTCGGGGGTGGAACCCTCGATGAGATGTTGCAGGTGGAAGGGACCAGGGTTTGGGACGTTGGCGTTGTTGTTGTTGCCAGCCATGAAGATCGTGGAATGGATTAGCTTTGATCTTTGTTTGTTAAATAAGGGTGAGCAAGATTCCCACAGACGACGCCACTGATCTTACCGGATCAGAGTGGATCGTCACAGCAGCAGGATCTGGCTTGATGAACAGGATGTGGGGGGTACCTGCAAGGTTCTCCGATGCTAAAGTCGGTAGCTATCAGAGAGAATGAGGGTTTAGAAGTGAAGAATAGATACCTGACCCTCTACTGAAAGAGGGTATTTATAGCCCCCAGCGCTGGGCCAAGGTTTCCTAATTAGGCCAAATCCAGTTGGAGGCTCACGTGCTAGGAAACTGCCAGAACACCCTCTGCTAGGGCTGAGTCAGCAGGTGACTCACGTTCTGGATGAGCGTGGCATAGGATTCGGAGGAGGTTGACCGGATCCTTCGCTGAAGCGTCACGTGGTCTTCATGCTTGACTGATTCGTAACGGTAATCAAGGAAATGGGCCCAAATGTATTGGGCCTGCTCGGCTAGCAAGAAGAGCTGGGTCTGCTCGGCCCAGTCCAGAACAAAAATGTTAAAACTTACCTCCAATAGGATTCGAACCCAAAAGTGTACTCATTACATTAAAGCTAAGCACCAAACCATTAAGCTAACTGTATTCATTTGTTAACACTTGCATTGAAATTATGTTTATAAATGGATTATTCTAAGTCTGAATTTTATAAGTTTGAATTTTTTTCTAATTGAACTTTTAAAGTTTTTAATTTTTATAAATTGATAATTCTTTTATAAATTAAATTTTTATAACACTTTCTAGTTTTTAATAAACATTTTTAATTAACGTTTTTATTTAATTTTTTAATTAACTTTTTTAAATGTAATAAACAAAAATGTTAAGATATATATTCAATGTTAACATTTATTTAACATATGAAATAAAAAAAATATTGTTAACGTTATATATAAAACAAAATAAATGTTGTTAACGTTAACATAAAAAAATTTAACATATATATAAAACAAAAAAAAAAATTGTTAACGTTAACATACAAAAATTTAACATATAAAGTATATTTTAGTATAACTAATAAAAAAAGTTATAAACTAAATATTAATATATAAAGTATATTTTAGTATAACTAATAAAAAAAGTTAGTATAACTAATATAAATTAATATTGCTCAATTTTTTATAGGAATTGCTCAGTATATATAAAAAAATAAATATAATTTTGAACAATAATTAATATAAAATAATAAAAGGATATATAAAATAATAAACGTATATATAAAAAAATAAATGTAATTTTAAACAATAAATTTTAACAGTATAATATACTAACTATATATATTAATAGTATATTAAAAAAATAAAATGTTATATATATGTTATATATATCAAATGTTATATATTAAAAGTAAAAAAAATAAAATGTTATATATATGTTATATATATAAAATGTTATATATTAACAGTAAAAAAAATAAAATGTTATATATATGTTACTATATATTAACAGTAAAAAAAATAAAATGTTATATATATGTTATATATATAAAATGTTATATATTAATAGTAAAAAAAAATAAAATGTTATATATGTTATATTAAGGTTTTGGCCTGTAGTATATTAAGATTTTATATATATTAGTTTATAATATGTGTTAACGTTAATAATATATATGTTTCTAGTTAATAAATTAAATAGTTTTATAAGGTAAAATAATATACTAACGTTAAATTTAACTGTTAGTATACAATTGTATGTATGTATATAATTCGTATACTAGTTTTATAATATATTGAGTTTGAAATAAAATAAGTCAGCAAAATGAAATAGTTCAGTTGGCTGGAGATTTGCTTGGTAACCTATTACTACTACCAGATTTGAATCTTGGACTTGATGAAGATTTTATTTGGTTTTTTCCTTATTAAACATAGTATACAATAACTAAACAAGTCCAGTCAGCCAGATTTCTCATGTACAATCAGCCAAACAAGAGATAGGGGGCACATAAAAACAGAATTTTTGTTTTATAGGGGGCGGATTACAAAAAAAAAACTTCAGGGGGACAAAAACCGAATCTCGCCCTAATGGCAGGGGGGTGAATATGTATTAACCCACTAAAAAATAATGGAGAAACTCGTAAAAAACTGTAAAAACATAAAGAATTTGTAACTTAAGCACTTGTTCCACCGGGTGTGTCAATTTGTTTATCGTAAAAATTGGTAAACAAGCGCCGGTCTTCCAAAAATAAAAATTTTTGGTTACTTACACGATCGACTAGATTGATCCTAGGACATGTGCTTTATATTTCAAATTTTATTTTTTATAATTAAGAACACTTCGACACATAACATGATCTTATTGAAAATGTTATGAACTTGTAAATAATTTTTTTTCAATAGGTAATGGAATTAATCACAAAACGACAAAGTACAATACAACGAACAATTACCTTTTTATACACATTAAAGGTAAAATGTTCCAAACATGGAAATTACAGGACGTAGATGAAATATAAACTACTCTAAACCACTTCCACGAAGATAGCACTATGGCACTGACACACTCGTCAAAATTAAAAATACTACCCCTAAACAAAATGGCATTCCGCGTAATCCAAATGCTCCACACAACCGCCATCCAAATTACACCGACATTTAATCTTTCTTCTAGAACCTTAATTTTGTCAAAGAAAGTGAGATAATTTCTTAGCTCAAGGTTTGATAAAGGTATGGAATTACCTATCCAAGCTCCAACTTTCTCCCAAACTTTTTCCAAAATAGGACAATCAGCAAACAAATGTTGAGAGTTCTCTTCCATTCTAAAGCAGAAGACGCAGCAGCAGTCTAAAGGAGATCTCAAAATACCTCTCCTTTTCAATTGGTGTCTCGTCGGATTTCTATCAAGATTAAGTCTCCATATAAAACATTTTACCTTAGAAGGGGCTTCTAAATTCCATATGAATTTCATCTTCAGAATCGTTGCATCACCCACTATCGAGGCCTCCCCTCTTTTCGGCATTGCTAATGCACATGATTTCACTGAAAAACCTTCATCCTCATTTACGGCCCAAGCAACAGAGTCATGCTCTCCCTGCACCATTTATGCCTGCGATAGCAACTCCGCCATAAACATGACCTACGAAATCTTATTTTCGTCTTCATTGCTAAACCAATCTTGCACATCCCAAGTCCATACTCCGTTCTCCCAACGACCTGCTTCCGCCACTGACATGAACAGATTGACTGCCCTCACATACAATTTTGAGAAAGCTTTTGATAACGGTTGATCCCCTATCCACCGGTTAAACCAGAAAGTAGTCTTCACTCCATTTTTTACTCTAGATAAAAAGACATACGAAGTAGAAAGTCCACCTGAACCGGAACAATCATTAATCAACACTAGATCTCGCCACCACATCGAATCACGGTTATGTAACACTCCTTCGTCATTAAGAAACATCTTCAGCTCCGGGTTTAAGTACCTATACTTTAACAACTCATACCACACTGCATAACTCTCCGTTAGAATTCTCCATTTCCACTTCATCAAAAGCGAAATATTCATGCTCTCGATGTCTCTAATACCTAGGCTTCCTTCGTCTTTAGATTTGCAAACTTGATTCCAACTCACCCAACAAATGCTTCTATCCCCATCCACACCCTCCATAAAAATTTCCTTTGGATACCAATAAGCTCTTTAATCACTTTTCTAGGAGCCCTGTAGAATGACAAAGAGTACAGCGGAATAGCATTCAAAATAGAGTTTATCAACACAACCCTTCCTCCTATCGACAAAAACCTCCCTCTCCATTTATCGAGCCTCCTTTTCACATTCCTCACCACTTCCTTCCACATACTTAACTTCCTTGGATTGTCCCCCACCATGACCCCTAAAAATTTGAAGGGAAAAGCCCCGATGCCGCACGCTAAAAAGGACGAAGACATCTGCATAACATTATCGTCGAGGTTAATGCCATAAATGTTACTTTTGCAAAAGTTAACTTTAAGGCCAGACATTAGTTTGAAATCTCTTAGAATCACCTTTAAAGTCCACAAATTTTGGTTCACTCTTTCTCCAAATATTATCATATCATCTGCGAAGTGCAAAATATCCACGCTGTTGTTAACTCTGAACTAGAATCCTCTATACTCACCCATCTCTACCGCCTTTTCCATTAGACAAGTTAAACCTTCCATCACGATTACAAACAATAGGGGAGATAGCGGATCACCCTGTCGCAATCCCCGTTCCACCTTGAAATCATCTGTACAACTCCTATTAACCAAAACTTACATAAAACTCACATAAACACACGGCTCCATCCACTTCGACCAAAGATTACCAAATCCCATACTTTTCAACACATACCTTAAATAGTTCCAACTAACACAATTGTACGCTTTTTTCGTAATTAACCTTCAAAATCAAGCAACTCCTACCTTCCCTATTAGCTAAATCAATTAACTCATTTACTACTAAAACTCCGTCCAAAATATTGCTATTTCTTAAGAAAGCCGACTGTTTCCGAGAAACCAATCCCTCAATCACCTTTTTAAGTCTACTAGCAAGGATCTTCGTTAGAATTATATGGAGACTAACTACTAGAAAAATAGGTCTATACTCCAACAAAGATTGAGGATTGCTCACTTTTAGAATCAGAGATATAAAAGAAGAAGTGCATGCTTTGATCAAATTTTGATTCTAGTGAAAGTCAGAAAAAACTTCATCACATCTACCTTAATCAGCTCCCAAAAGGTTTTGAAGAATTCAAAAGTGAAACCATCAGGGTGAAACCACACCGCCTGCTTAAACTCTTCTTCCGAAAACTGTCTTTCCAGACTTACCGCAACCCCTTCTTCCATCCTCTTGAAACACAGACCCCTGATACTGGTCTCGATCCGCAAGGTTCCTTGAAGAACTTCATAAAATGATGCCTAACGTGATATTTCACCTCCGCCGCACTATCCACTACACCACCATCTATTAGCGATCTTTGAAAGAATCTTGTGTTTAAATCACCTTCTTTTAGCTAATTTTGGCCTGATTTATGTCTTAGCATACTTTCCTTTAATTCCAAAAGCTTTCATATTTGCTCACTCACGACACTTCTCTCTTCTACAGTTACATCAACGTTTCTTCCTGCATTAGAAATCAGATGTTGGTCCAACACATATTGCTCTTCAATGTTCTCTTCAACTTTCAGGTCTATCCACCCGAAAGTTTCCTTATTCCAAACCTTTAACCTAAATTTAAGAATATTTAGTTTTTCATATAAACAATTATCATCTCTTCCCTTAACCCTCAACAAACTCCACTCCTTCTTGACAAAGCTTAGAAATTCCTCATGTTTGAACCAACTGTTATTGAACCTAAAGTGTTTAGGCCCCCAAATCACATTTCCTCCTTTCAACCAAACAGGGCAGTGGTCAAATATGATTCTCTTCCCCACCATTTGATTTACTAGCTTCCAGTTCAGAACTAATCTATAAGATAGGAGAATCATATCCAATCTGCTCATTGCTTTACCATTCCCACTAAACCAAGTGAACTTGTTACCCACACATGGGAGATCAAATAAATTCATCTCTTCCGTAAATATATTGAAATCTTCCATGTCTCTATTCATGACAACTTTGTTTTTCTCGATCCTTTCCTCTTCATTCGGAATTGTATTGAAGTCGCCTCCTATGCACCACTCCTCCCCTCCATTAGAGTTTCTCTTGCGTAAAATACTCCTCAACATATCTCTTCTAATAACAGGGTTTCGAGATGCGTAAACGTTGATGAAATTTATACACTCACCTTTGCACAGAGCTTTGATTGCCACATACTCAGGTCCCCTATAACTCATGATAGGGTCCAAGGAATTACTCCTACACAGAATAAAAGAGTCGCCTGAAGCTCCAACTGATTCCGTAGGCGTCCACTCCACATCTTTAGCTCCCCAAAAATCTTCAGCCAGCTTCGCATTGAAATATGGTAATTTTGTTTCCTGTAAAAAGAAAACGTCAACATTGCTAGATTGATTCATAAAGCCGATCCTCTTTCTCTTGATCGAACTTCCCCCTCCTCTAATATTAAGGGTGACGACTATCATAAGAAGGTTCCTTTTTCCGCCATCCTAACCGCAAACCCATCCTTATATCTTTCCTCCACATCTTCAATTTTCTTCTGCATAACCTCTTCATCTTCCTCATAAACCAATCCAATTCTGATAATAGAATCCTTCAGGATTTTCCCAATGTTATATTCTTTGCGAAATTTGGCATTACAAAGAACAACATCGGAATCTGTCAACGATTCACAACATAAAACCAAGTCACCTGAGAAATTCTCCACTGCCTCTCCCTTTTTCTTCAGTTTTACAGGACTATACGGATGAAATTTGGGAATATATTTAGGGTACAAATGTAACACCCCGAAAATTATTTCTAACTATTTAATTTAAGTATTTATTGGAATAATTGATTTTATGAGGAACATTGAGAAATATTGGAAATTTAATTAATAATTAGAATTATTGGTGGTTTGTGGAAGTTAATTGGAAAAGAATGGTTTATGATGTTGGGCCACGTGTGGTGTTAAGGAATGAGGGGGGTGTTATATTAGTAAAGGCGCTATTCTAATTAAAGGTTATTTTATAAAAATAATAAGGAATTGGGAGAAAGGAAAAAAGGAACGTGAAAAGCAGAGCAGGGAGATGAGAGATTGGAAAGCTGATACGTGAAGAGGAACAAAGAGGAAGAAGACCAATCACGAATCTTTGGCTAAGGTAAGGGGTGATTAGTCTAATTATATGGTATTATGATTTTGATGCTGATAGGATTGAATTAAGGGATTAGAATCTCTATTTGGGATGTTCGGTTTTGTGAAATACCAACACTGACATGCATGATTTGATGAATTGACTGCAATTGATGATGTAGTTTTGTTACATGGTGCTACGGTATATTGTTTGTGCATTAGAATCATGTATTTGGAGTATTTTGATGTTATTGGTGATCAATTTCGTAATGGTATGAGTTGGTATGTATTTGGGATGCATAAAAGCCTTAAAAATCATGTTTCCAGCTACTGGGTTCGTGGGAACCGATTTCCATGTGGGAGGAACCGGGTTCCAATGTTTTAGAACATTAAAAATAACATTTTTGGGTCCAGGAACCGGTTCCCATGTGGGAGGAACTGGGTTCCAGTACAAATTCCAGCAGCACGTTTTGAAAACTATTCTAACTTTAAAAGCTTCTAATTTTCAAACCGTAAGTCCGTTTTAGACGCCGTTTTGGACATTGTTTCTTAAATTAAATACTCTATGATATAAAGTAAAGAAAACAAAAATAACTTGATTTTATTTTGAAAATCTTGATTTATTTCGTTTATGGCGTGTTTTGTACATTGTGTGCATGATTTGGTTAATGTGACAATGTGGTGATGTTGTAATGATATAACTGTGATTTGACGTTATATGTGGTGTGAATTATATATGATATAATTGTAGATGATGCTGAAACCGAATATATCATTCGGTGTTGCTTTTTGGTGAGTTATTGGTAATGACACTGTTCATTTTGATCATGTGGTGATTGTTGTGATCGTATAATGATAATTTGATTTGTTTTGAATGATGCATGATACATGTACATACTTGTTGGTGATAACTATGTTGAGTTATGTGAGACGATGTTGTTCATCGGATTGGTGATGTGGTAAGTATGTCATATGTGTGCATTCATTCATATGCATTTTGGTGATGGATCCCGGTGATGTTTGTGGATCAAAATGGTGGGCATAATTCCCATTGTGAGGAATTTGTGCTGGTTGGACTGTATCTTGGTGATGAAAAAGATCAGTTGGATGGGTTTAGCCCATGTATGGTACCACATGCATAAGAGTCTGCATGGTTTGTGTATAAATTATGACATGTCTGGATGAAATCCGGTGTTATGATTGTGTGGTGTTATTGGTGCATACTTTTGACTTGTGGTTGTGATTGGTATGAATTGATAAATATGAATATGTTAAATAGGGTGGATAATTGCTTATGAATTCTATATCGGACGATTTATAATGCTATTTAATTATGATGTAGTCTCACCCTTACTTTGATGATTTCAAATTGAAGTAACGACTTAAGCGATCGGTGAGGATAACTCGTAGAGTTTATCCGGTTATGTTGGGTCGTGTCGGTCATGCTCTGATCTTGTAACATTGGGGGACGATAGTCTTAGAGTTACTTGTGATACACTGTTTTGCCATTATTGGATTATGTACCGTTGATTTTGTTGAAGATGTTTTATAACACTGTTGAATGAGTTTCCGCTGTGCTGGACATGTGTTTTGATATTTTTGGATTATTCCTAATAAAGCATGACAAACGACTTGGAGTTTCTTTATTTTATTAATTGTAACATCCTTGTTGTATGATTACTCTAATTATTATTGTATTTCCGTGGGGGTTTTAGAACGGTGTTACAATAGTGGTATCAGAGCAGGTCGGTCCGTCCGGCCAATTGTCAAGTCAGTTGAGTTGCGCGACAGTTGTATACTGCCGGCGTTTTATCCCTTGGTACACGACATGTGAGTGAATCACTGTCGGTACTTATTTGTTTTGTTGCAGGTGTTGGATTGAAACAAGTGGGGGAGAAACTCCACTTCTCGGTTAGGTTTCAGTTGTAAGATGTCTGGTTCAGTAGGATGTTGTTGGCAACAGTGCAAGCGTTGTTGGAGTTGTTGTTTTCGGAATCGAAGGTGACTTGAAATTAGGACTTGACTGGTAGTTAAGTTGGAACATCTGGAAGGAAAATGATTAGAGTTAATTGATGATTATTTGTAGGAGAGGGAAATTAGGAAGTTGCAATGTATCAGCTCTGCTGATAGGCTGCGAAGTTGTCAGTTGAGTAGCCTTGCGTCTCGGAAAGAGGTTCAGCTGCAAGTTTGCAAAGAGGATTGTTGTCGTAATGTTTCAGAAATCGCACTTCGGCGATGGGATGTGTTGCTTAAGTTATAAGAATGTTTGGAAGTGAAGAGATATGATAAGGAGCTGTTTAGAATGTGATTGATTTGAAGATGATGAGTTTTAGAGCGGAACTTCCGTAAGAAAAACGCAGGAAAGTTGTTGATTCGTTATGAAACTTCGAAAATTCATAACTGGAGTTCTGGACATCCGATTTGAGTTCCATTTGAAGCGTCGGAAAGCTAGTGAGATGAACTTTATTATAAAAATGGTTGCAGCATCTGTAACATATTTAATTATGACAGGATGATGTTAGAATGAGGTGAAGTTACGGTTACACTTGTTCTTAGAACTAGACTTGTTCGTTGGTACCGCTCGAGACGTCAGCGTCAGAGTTGAGCGGATTGAAGGAATAATTAAAGGCTTGTTGCGGAGAAATTTTAAGAAATTAAGTGTACAATTTGAGGGGTTTTGGAAATATCGTTTAGAGTGTCGCTGCATGGCGTCGGTGTTGCATTTTTGGATAACGATTGGAAAATGCATATCTTGAGTTCCGAGTGTCGGATTAATGTGCCGTTTGAGACTACGAAGAGGTGAAATTATGTTCTACCTTATGGGAGAGGTATAAATATAGTAGAGGTGATCCTATGAAGAGAGATTCCAAAGTAGGTTAAGGGAGCGTGAAGCTTGTTGAATCGGAATGGTTACTACCGCGATTGTTTGGAACGAAGTTGAGTTGAACATGTTGTTGATGAATAAGTTGATGAGATGTTCGGTGATAAAGATGATTTGAGTGACGATAGATTTTAGGGAGAAGTGAATTAGTAGTAAAGGTGAAATAAACTTTAGAATGGTTGAAGTCGTATTTATGATGCCAAAGCAACGACATGTATAAAAGAAAAAGAATTACAGAGAATTTATGACACCTATTGATGTGAGGAAGACTTTGTTGAGATTCCGAATGGAATGATACTTGGACGTGAAAAATGTCATGGGATTTAGAGTGAAACCAGGAGTATGAATGTTGTCGCGGCCTTTTGCTAAGATGAGGATTTTGATTTGGAACGAGATAAATAGTAATGTACGAGTATATTAGTGACTATGAAGTGGATTGTGTAAAATGTTTGGATGTTGGTATCTCACTGACAAGATCCAATGAGAGGGAAGTGTGCGAGTTGTAAAGACTCATAGTGAACTATTGGACTATGACGATGTTAATGAGTTTGAGTGCAAACTCAGAAAGGACACTATTATGTAGTAACGACAATTTATGCTTAAATATGGTTGTCGGCTATCTATTGACAAATTGAGGACTTGATCACCCTTAATCTCTTGTTGATAGTAGACGGAATCATATGGATGGGATGAAATTGTTTGTTACCTTAATGGTATGAGATGGGGTGAATGCTAAGCCGTGAGAATAATCACTCACCATGCTGTGTGGACTTATGAAGAAGTGAATAGGAAAGAGTGCAATATATTGGACGGTGACTTAAGACGGGTAATCAGAATCGCGCAACGAAAGTGTGATGTGGAGTAGTGTTATGAGTATTACTAGTGGGCAGTGAGGAATTAATATGTCAGGAGCCTACATAGAGGATGCGTATTGATCTATATGTTGGATTTATAATCTAGTGGATAAAAGGATGTCATTTCGGAGAATTAGTACTCTTTTAAAATAATTGCCGAGATGATGAGAATGTTATTGTGGATGTACTTAGTTAACGAGTATATATTCAGCGAAGTTAAGGCGATGAGTTGATACTATATGATGCTATAATAATTTTGTACTGTTGTAAGGTGTTATTGTAGATTTCCAGATATAATGAGGAATTATACTCTATGAAGGACGAAGTTGATTTAATTCTTAGAGAAGAGCGGGACTCAGTTTGAGCTATTTTGTAAGCAATGGTATATTAAGGCTGATGAGTGTGATTATAATTACTTGTGTGTACTCGTTTCGATGGTTAGAATGTTTAAATAGAGGAAGTAAATCAGGACTTTGTTTTTGAGTGCGAATAAGTGTTGCTAAATGGTAGATTAGTACCATGTATGATAAAGAAGGATTCTGGAACGAATGAGTAAAGAGAGTTGGAATTGGATAAAACTGAGAAATCTAATTAGTAATGATGATTGTAATGAGTAATTAAAATAGTGCAGCAAAAGCGGAATGTAACGTGTTGGATAATTGCTGGTATGACTTGAGAGGAGTCAGATAGTTGAAATTCAATGGTATAGGAATGTTATTATCGAGTTTCTTGAAGGAAGCAGTTGGTGAAAAGTGTAAGTATTATTTCATCGCTCATATGGAAAGGTGTGTCTAAGGTTGGTACGTTCGGTAGATGGAATGCTTTACTGCAGTGTTGATCGGGATGGTCAAACCATGGTTGTGTAATTATATTACTCAGTTATTGGGCGTATTGTATGGGTTGTACCTCAATGTTCTATCGTTGTTAACCTTTGGGAGATATAGCAAGTGGTATACTTTTGAATGGTCAAATGCGACGTAAGAGCAGAGATTGAATGCATAAGACATGCTTATGTTGGTTATGTCAGATGGATTTTAAGGTTCGACTAAGAAAGTGTTAACTGAGAACGGGAGAGTCAGATAAAGGACTCTTATCCGAAACTTTTCACTTGAGGTATGTTTTCGAGGACGAAAACTCTTTTAGTGGGGGAGAGTTGTAACACCCCGAAAATTATTTCTAATTATTTAATTTAAGTAGGAAAATTATTTAATTGGAATAATTGATTTTATGAGGAACATTGAGAAATATTGGAAATTTAATTAATAATTAGAATTATTGGTGGTTTGTGGAAGTTAATTGGAAAAGAATGGTTTATGATGTTGGTCTATTCACGACAACTTTGTTTTTCCCGATCCTTTCCTTTTCATTCAGAATTGTATTGAAGTCGCCTCCTATGCACCACTCCTCCCCTCCATTAGAGTTTCACTTGCGTAAAATACTCCTCAATATATCTCTTCTAATAACGGGGTTTCAAGATGCGTAAACGTTGATGAAATTTATACACTCACCTTTGCGCAGAGCTTTGATTGCCACATACTCAGGTCCCCTGTAACTCATGATAGGGTCCAAGGAATTACTCCTACACAGAATAACAGAGTAACCTGAAGCTCCAACCGATTCCGTAGGCGTCCACTCCACATCTTTAGCTCCCCAAAAATCTTCAGCCAGCTTCGCTTTGAAATATGGTAATTTTGTTTCCTGTAAAAAGAAAACGTCAACATTGCTAGATTGATTCATAAAGCCGATCCTCTTTCTCTTGATCGAACTTCCCCTCCTCTAATATTAAGGGTGACGACTATCATAAGAAGGTTCCTTTTTCCTCCATCATAACTGCAAACCCCTCCTTATATCTTTCCTCCACATCTTCAATTTTCTTCTGCATAACCTCTTCATTTTCCTCATAAACCAATCCAATTCTGATAATAGAATCCTTCAAGATTTTCCCAACGTTATATTCTTTGCAAAATTTGGCATTACAATGAACAACATCGGAATCTGTCAACGATTCACAACATAAAACCAAGTCACCTGAGAAATTCTCCACTGCCTCTCCCTTTTTCTTCAGTTTTACAGGACTATACGAATGAAATTTGGGAATATATTTAGGGTTCAAATGTAACACCCCGAAAATTATTTCTAACTATTTAATTTAAGTAGGAAAATTATTTAATTGGAATAATTGATTTTATGAGGAGTATTGAGAAATATTGGAAATTTAATTAATAATTAGAATTATTGGTGGTTTGTGGAAGTTAATTGGAAAAGAATGGTTTATGATGTTGGGCCACGTGTGGTGTTAAGGAATGAGGGGGTGTTATATTAGTAAAGTCCCTATTCTAATTAAAGGTTATTTTATAAAAATAATAAGGAATTGGGAGAAAGGAAAAAAGGAACGTGAAAAGCAGAGCATGGAGATGAGAGATTGGAAAGCTGATACGTGAAGAGGAACAAAGAGGAAAAAGACCAATAAAGAATCTTTGGCTAAGGTAAGGGGTGATTACTCTAATTATATGGTATTATGATTTTGATGATGATAGGATTGAATTAAGGGATTAGAATCTCTATTTGGGATGTTAGGTTTTGTGAAATACTAACACTGACATGCATGATTTGATGAATTGACTGCAATTGATGATGTAGTAGTGTTACATGGTGTTACGGTATGTTTTTTGTGCATTAGAATCATATATTTGGAGTATTTTGATGTTATTGGTGATCAATTTCGTAATGGTATGAGTTGGTATGTATTTGGGATGCATAAAAGCCTTAAAAATCATGTTTTTCAGCTACTGGGTTCGTGGGAACCGGTTCCCATGTGGGAGGAACCGGGTTCCAATGTTTTAGAACGTTAAAAATAGCATTTTTGGGTCCAGGAACCGGTTCCCATGTGGGAGGAATCGGGTTCCAGTACAAATTCCAGCAGCACGTTTTGAAAACTATTCTAACTTTAAAAGCTTCTAATTTTCAAACCGTAAGTCCGTTTTAGACGCCGTTTTGGACGTTGTTTCTTAAATTAAATACTTTACGATATAAAGTAAAGAAAAAAACAATAACTTGATTTTATTTTGAAAATCTTGATTTATTTCGTTTATGGTGTGTTTTGTACATTGTGTGCATGATTTGGTTAAGGTGACAATGTGGTGACGTTGTAATGATATAACTGTGATTTGACGTTATATGTGGTGTGAATTATATATGATATAATTGTAGATGATGCTGAAACCGAATATAACATTCGGTGTTGCTTTTTGGTGAGTTATTGGTAATGACGCTGTTCATTTTGATCATGTGGTGATTGTTGTGATCGTATAATGATAATTTGATTTGTTTTGAATGATGCATGATACATGTACATACTTGTTGGTGATAACTATGTTGAGTTATGTGAGACGATGTTGTTCATCGGATCGGTGATGTGGTAAGTATGTCATATGTGTGCATTCATTCATATGCATTTTGGTGATGGATCCCGGTGATGTTTGTGGATCAAAATGGTGGGCATAATTCCCATTGTGAGGAATTTGTGCTGGTTGGACTGTATCTTGGTGATGAAAAAGATCAGTTGGATGGGTTTAGCCCATGTATGGTACCACATGCATAAGAGTCTGCATGGTTTGTGTATAAATTATGACATGTCAGGATGAAATCCGGTGTTATGATTGTGTGGTGTTATTGGTGCATACTTTTGACTTGTGGTTGTGATTGGTATGAATTGATAAATATGAATATGCTAAATAGGGTGGATAATTGCTTATGAATTCTATATCGGACGATTTATAATGCTATTTAATTATGATGTAGTCTCACCCTTACTTTGATGATTTCAGATTGAAGTAACGGCTTAAGCGATCGGTGAGGATAACTCGTAGAGTTTATCCGGTTATGTTGGATCGTGTCGGTCATGCTCTGATCTTGTAACATTGGGGGACGATAGTCTTAGAGTTACTTGTGATACACTGTTTTGCCATTATTGGATTATATACCGTTGATTTTGTTGAAGATGTTTTATAACATTGTTGAATGAGTTTCCGCTGTGCTGGACATGTGTTTTGATATTTTTGGATTATTCCTAATAAAGCATGACAAACGACTTGGAGTTTCTTTATTTTATTAATTGTAACATCCTTGTTGTATGATTACTCTGATTATTATTGTATTTCCGCGGGGGTTTTAGAAGGGTGTTACATCAAACACGCATAGTAAGATTGACTTACTTTTACATTACCTCCCAAATCCTTCACCTCTCTAAATTTCCTCGGTTTGGGCCTCACCTTCTTGGATCTTAGGCAAGCTTCATCAAAAGACAGTACATTGTACCGGGCCTAAAGAGTCTGGCCCCATTTGTAACTCCGACCCAATATTATCTCCATTAGAAAGACTTTTCACCAAACTAGGTTCGTACCTAGTACTGACTATTATCCTCTTATCCTGCCCTTTCCCATCAATGTTACGGTCCGTAATCACCTTTTGTAGTCTTCATCACACCTTTATTCTTCCCAAAAGCTGCTCCCGGATTTCCTTTAAAAGTGATGTCCTCGGTTACAACGTCAGCGTTGACCCCCTTCTTTTCCCCCGTTGCCGGAGATCCTCCTATGTTGGTCCCCCCGTCAGTTTCAGGAACATACTCGTTGTCACTTCCATATTCTTCATCTGAATCATTAACTGAGTCATCAGAAGAAGAATCATTTGAAATCTCAAAAACACGAGTAGAACTGTTCGAAGGAAAATCCTTCGGTCCCTGAGCTTCCTCCACCATTAAAATATGGAATATATTCTTGTCGATTTAGACTCTGATTTTTTCTCTGATTAACAAAAAACTCTTCGATCGAATCAACAACCTGGCGACATCCATTCTAGATTTGCTAGCCATTGCAACATCCTATCGAATAAGGCATCCCAATGGTTGAGAAATGAACTCAAAAAAACTCTTGCTCCAGGCTTGACATGGGACACCAAACACTTTGATCCACCTTATTCTCTCGCTATTGACGTCTGTAAGACTCCATCTTCTCACCTCCTTAAACCATTGGTCCAGCAAAACTCTATCACCCTCCACTATGGTATCCATGATACCTTCTACCACGTCCTCAAGAATGCACATATTTGCTTCTAGGGGAATAACTTTAACAGAAAAGTGGCCTTCACCATAGAACGTGTCTTGCATAGAAAAAGTTGAACCAGGTGTGGTGACAATACCCACATAGGACTTCTCCAATCTTAGGACTTCATTTCTATCAACCGAAAAGTCCAAATATTTGCAAGACGATTCACCCTTGGTCACCTATCCAAACCCTTTTTTCTCCCATTAAGCCACCACGAACTTTCTTTCTCCTTTATCTTGTTCTCTCATACCTGCACCCCCGTTAGGAATAGCTCTTCTACCAAACTTAGGAATATTCGCAAAGATTTTCTTTCCCTCTAAGAACACGTTGTCAAGCTTAATCTCCAACATCTTCTCATCCATGACGTTGAAAAATCTTACAAAACCTTACTTTTTTCCCATCCTTGTTCTTTTGTTCGGAATGTAAATCTTGTCAATGTCCCCCATCCCTTTAAATTCATGAAATAGATCCCTCGCCTCCCAACGGTCAGTGAACTCTGTAACAAAAAAAGTTTAGGTTTTCCCATCAACACCTCCTCCTCTCACGCGGAACTCTTCTCCCAGCTCCCATACTTCGGCCCTCCTTGCTTCCTCTTTACAACATGCGTCTACCCTTTACTCTGACTCTTTTCCATCTTTGGAACACTCACTGATTTGAAGCTGTCATACCCCAAAATTTGCCCATACTATTTCTCCTGTTCAAATTCAAACCAAGATATAAAGCTCAAGGACAAACTCTCCTAAACAAGGATCAGAAACTAGGGTTTGGTTTGTTCAAGGGAAGGTCAATGAATCAATGGCTCAAAGGAATCCCATATGGCTCAAAGTACCTCACATTACCTCTATGACAAGTATCAAGTCTCAGCTTAAAGGATTGGTCACTCAAATGTTCAGAAAGTCAACAATCGACTGGGTTGACCTGAAAGTCAACTGGGGTCAAAGTAAAGTCAAAACTCCTGATTTGTTTGTCAAGATCCTCATACTGAAGTATCATTCACCATTTGATCAAGAATTGATCATGGTTCATCAAGGAAAGATAAAAAATCAACAAATCAAAAGGTTTCTAAATTAGGGTTTGTATAGGGGAAAGTCAACTGAACTTTGACCAGCCATAACTCTCACATGGAACATCAGAAATTTTCCATCCAAAGCTTATTTTGAAGGAAATTTGATTCTCTACAATTTTGTCTCTCACATGCCAAGTCCAAAAATGCTTCATTTGGGAGATATGGACCAAAACATTATAGGTCCTTTTCAAAAATCAACAAAAAGTCACTTTTTTCAAAAGGACACACAAGGAGCATGGAAAATCATTTTGATATGAGACCAAAGACACTGGTTGGAGGACTCTCTAAGGTTTCTAAAAAGTCCTAGAACACTTCCATACCTCAAAAATTGAGAGAGATATGCCTTGTCAAAGTTGGACTATTTTGGAAGGAAAAATGTGAAGAGAAAAGCCTCAAATTGAAATTTTTTGCAAAGGAGCCCAACTTTTTGTGGCCCAATCTTCATCCATGAGCTATCCAAGACTCTCAAATATTATTTCCACGAAATTGTGATTTTTTATTTGATTTTTATGAATTATTAGTTAATTAAAAGTGATGATTAATTCATATAAATGGGGTAAAAAATCAAATACTTGATTTGGAAATATATGGAATCAAATTCAATTGCCAATTACACTCCAAATTGATACAAATTCGTGCAAAATCATAGTGATAAGATTAGATTGAAATTGTGACATTTTTGGAAGTGTTAAGATCCATATTTCAATCAAATCTCCAATATGTGATTCAATAAGATTAAAACCAAATTTATTAACCTAAAGCTTCTAATATAAATACAAAGTATATCCACAAGGTTTAGGGAATTTTCGGCCGTAACAAGAACCAGAGGAAAGCTCCATGAAACCGAAAATTCAAGTGCCATGGCAGAGGGAGTTTGAAGGAGATTTAGGTTCATCCACACGTCCCAAACGCTTCTACACAACTCCATGAACCTTCCCTGATCATTCCCAGGCCTTGCCGCTTCATGAATCATCATCGAGGAGCAATAATTTGCGTCAAGCTTTTATGGAATCGTTCTCATATCTATGCGCGTTTTTAATGCTATTCAATCATGTATTTGTGTTTGTAACAATGTGTTGATGTTTCCTGGACAGGTTAATCGAGTTTTCAATGCAGGTTCGATTTAACACCATGGTTAGGGTTTCAAAACCTCCGATTGGGGATTTTTGTTCTAAGTGAAATCGGACAAAATAAGTGGCATCGTTGAGACCGGGGTGAAAATTCTAAACAAGCCATGGACTCTCCTTGGATTTATGCTGTGATTTTCTAAGGAGGAAGGCGTTAGCTACGAACGGAACCGTGACTGATTCGAGGCTAGTTCGTAGCAAATACCCAGGCTGAAAATGATGAAGGAGATGGTAGCGTGGCGGCGTGTTATTGGTCCAATCTGAAACCAGGGAAGGCGCGCATTTTGTCATTTAAATTTATCTCGTTTCAATATTGATATATGTTTTTTTGCTCATGTCTATTCAACAGTGTAACACCCCAAATCTACCCCTCAATTAATAAGAGAAATCAGAGTATAAAACATCGAAACAAGCAACTAATTTGAGGCATCACATATTCGACTTAAACAAAACTACAATTCATGCTCAAAGTACATGGATACATAACACTTATATCAGAGGAAACTCATAATTCATCAATCTTTTAAATCCAAACAACTTCATAATATTGCAGCGGAATCCAAATAACAACATAATATCCAAGTCTTATATTCTTGTCAACATGGCACAATAGGTCCGAAACGTCTCCACAAGACTTAACATCAAAGTTCAAGAAAAGATAATCGACATAAACAAGAAACAAGCAAGTATCGCAAACATTCCCCCCGAGTGCTACGTATCAGAGCATTGACACACCGACTCGAGCTATAAGGTACACGGCTACTCCACGTCATTACCTGCACGTTACCAAAGGAGGGTAACATTCAAACATAAGGGGTGAGATATCATTCATTATAAAGAAGCGTGTGATAACATTCCAAGCAAGAGAAAAGATCATACATTTGTCACCACCTCTCACCACAATACTCAATACAACGATTTCACATCACATAATCAAATAAGAAACGGCAACAATGTCATCAATCCGACTATGACGATAGATACAATTCGCAAGTAAAATTCCACACAATCGCAACAAACATCTCATCATCAAGTCGCCACATCATAATCAAGTAAGACTCGAATGCAATTCGCATGTGACTCGACTTATGCAAATGCATGTGATACCATTTGGAGTAAAACTCCCACGTCTCAAGATTTGCCATTGGGCACACCGTCGCTAATTGCCAATAAGGCCACCGTCACTTTTTACCATTAAGGCCACCGTCTCTTTATGCAATGGATGTGACTCACTAAATGCAACATCCATACAAACACGACATTCACAAATACATCACAAATACCGACTAAACATCATTACTTTTATAGTAATTCACCACTTCCCAATCACGTCGCTACGTTGCATCATCATACAACAACACACTACTTCACCACACAAATCATAACATCAAACAAATACATTTAAAGAAGGATTAAAAGATTTATAAGCATTCCTAAATCGTATTCATTAGAAAGGTATCAATTATAGCTTTGCATAGGTTCAAACGGCACTTAAAAAGGAGTTACGGTTCAAAAGTTACATCATTTCAAAGTTTAGGAAAAATTCTGCAAAACAGGGTTCGCGGCGCCAACAAGGTTCGCGGCGCGAACTGAGCGAATCCAAAAATCCCTAACTTTCTGCCAAGCAGTTCGCGGTGCCAACAAGGGGTCGTGGCGCGAACTGAGCAGTTCCAGTTTTTCCCAAGTTTCTGCCAAGAGGTTCGCGGCGCCAACAGGGGTTCGCGGCGCGAACTGGCGATTTTCAGAAAAACCCCAAACACAGAAAACAGCATACGAAACCCATCCAAAAACCCCTAAACTCAACCCAATCAAGTTGGAAAACACCAAGCACCACGAATATCAATTGAATACATGTTATAGACACAATTATAACACCTATTATGGGTCTTCGAACATCATAACATCTTCAATCATGCTTAGATTCACAATTTCATAGTAGTCAATTATAAACTCTAACAGTCTCTATTCAATTTCTACACAATCATGGATAACGGCATATAATCAAAACCCCACCCAAAACATCATCATACATCCCTTTAGCATGAAAGAATCCCACCCTTACCTTAGGTTTTGGATTGAAGCCAACTCTATCTTCAACCTTGAGATTCTCCTCTTTCTCTCCTCTCTTCTCTTCTTTCACCAAGAACCCCAAAATGAACTTCTAATTTCTATTTCATCTAAAACCCTTGTTTTAGTTAAACCCTTTCTATCTTAAATTACTAATGGGCTCTAACTAACACCCCTCACTTACTAATACCAACTTAGGCCCAATTATCAACCACACTTACTATCTTATATTATATACCAATAACTCTCAAATAAAACAACATAAAATCAATTAAGCATATAATTAACACATAGATCAAAATTAATTCACATAAATAAGGAATTAAAGAAAAATGGTCGTTACAACTCTCCCCCACTTAGAATATTTTCGTGCTCGAAAATTACCTCAATCGAATAACTCAGGATATGACTCGCGCATCTTGCTTTCCAATTCCCACGTCATACTTTCACCAGTAGTTCCCGACCAAACCACCTTCACCAAAGCAATTTCTTTTCCTCGAAGCGCCTTCGTTTCTTGATCCTCAATTCTTATCGGCATAGTCTCCACCGTGAGATTATCCCGCACTTGTACATCATCCATATGAATTACATGCGAAGGATCAGGAATATACTTCCGAAGTTGCGACACGTGAAACACATCATGCGAATTCGAAAGATTAGGCGGTAAAGCCACTCTATACGCCACATTACCAACCTTCTCTGAAATCTGATATGGTCCAATAAAACGAGGAGTTAGCTTCTTCGACATCAAGGCTCTCCCCACTCCGGTAACCGGCGTAACTCTCAAGAATACATGATCACCAGCTTGGAATTCTAAATCCTTCCTCCTCTTGTCATGATAACTCTTCTGCCTACTTTGCGAAGTCTTCATCTTCTCACGGATCAACTTAACCTTCTCGGTAGTTTCTCGAACAATCTCAGGTCCAAGTACTACACTCTCACCCGATTCATGCCAACACAACAGAGTCCTACACCTCCGACCATACAACGCTTCAAACGGTGCCATACCGATACTCGAATGGTAACTATTGTTGTATGTGAACTCTATCAATGGAAGATAAGTATCCCACGTACCTCCCTGCTCAAGAACACAAGATCTCAACAAATCCTCCAAAGGTTGAATCATTCTCTCCGTTTGACCATCGGTCTGAGGATGATACGCCGAACTCAACTTCAACTTAGAACCCAACGCCTCTTGCAAACTCTTCCAAAAATCTGAAGTGAACCTCGGATCTCTATCCGAAACAATACACAAAGGAACACCATGCAACTTCACAATCACACGGACATAAATTTCCGCCAACTTCGAAACCGGATAAGTGATGTTAATAGGTATGAAATGAGCCGACTTCGTAAGCCTATCAACAATCACCCAAATCGAATCATGTCCTCTCATGGTATTCGACAAACTTGTCACAAAATCCATGGAAATACTATCCCATTTCCATTCCGGGACTTCCAACGGATGCATTAAACCAGCAGGCTTCTGATGTTTAACTTTCGACTTCTGACAAGTCAAACATGCGTACACAAACTGAGCTATGTCACGCTTCATTCCAGGCCACCAAAAAAAATTCTTCAAATCTTGGTACATCTTCGTAGCTCCGGGATGAATACTCAGATTACTCCTATGACCTTCCTCATGAATAGATCTTTTCAAATCCACATCATCAGGTATACAAATCCGATCACGGAACCTTAACACACCGTGCGCATCTAACTTGAAATCACCATTCTCAGCTTGGTCGACTCCAATCATCGAGTCAACCAATTTCATATCCAACTTCTGGGCTTCTCTGACACTATCCAGAAAATCATTGTTAATCTTCAACATACCCAATCGAACACTCGTAGGAGTCACTTCACATACCAAACTCATATCTCGAAATTGCTCAATTAATTCCAACTCCTTAACCATCATTACCGACATATGCAAAGTCTTGCGACTTAAGGCATCATCAACAACATTAGCTTTTCCTGGATGATAATTCAAACTGAAATCATAATCTTTCAACAGTTCTAACCACCTTCATTGTCTCATATTCAATTCCTTCTGATCAAACAGATACTTCAAACTCTTATGGTCGCTAAAGACTTCAAATCTAGAACCGTAAAGATAATGTCTCCAAATCTTCAACACGAACACTACAGCAGCAAGTTCTAAATCATGCGTAGGATAGTTCTTCTCATGAACTCTCAACTGTCTCGATGCATAAGCAACAACTTTACCATTTTGCATGAGCACACCTCCTAAACCCATCTTAGAAGCATCACAATAAACCACAAACGATTCTTCCGGATTAGGCAATATCAAAATCGGTGCCGACGTCAACCTTTTCTTCAACTCGGTAAAACTATCTTCACAAGAAACATCCCACACGAAAGCCTTACCCTTACAAGTCAACTTAGTCAATGGAAGGGCTAACTTAGAGAAACCTTCAATGAACCTTCTATAATAGCCAGCTAGTCCCAAAAAGCTTCGAATCTCGGTAGCCGACTTAGGAGTATCCCATCTCAACACGGCATCAACTTTAGACGGATCCACGGAAATGCCATCACCAGAAATGACATGCCCCAGAAAACTAACTTCCTTCAGCCAGAACTCACACTTGGATAACTTAGCATACAACTTCTTCTCTTTCAAGACTTGCAATGTCAACTTCAAATGCTCAGCGTGATCTGATTCTGATTTAGAGTAAATCAAAATGTCATCAATGAACACCACCACAAAACGATCCAGATATTCATGAAAAATAAGATTCATGTACTCCATAAATACTCCAGGTGCATTAGTAACACCAAAGGGCATCACGGAATACTCATAATGTCCATAACCTGTTCTGAAAGCCGTCTTCTGCATATCCTCATCTTTCACTTTAATCTGATGGTAACCCGACCTCAAATCGATCTTGCTAAACACACGAGCACCAACCAATTGATCCATCAAGTCATCAATTCTTGGAAGTGGATACTTGTTCTTGATTGTCACCTAATTCAACTAACGATAATCAATACAAAGTCTCATACTTCCATCTTTCTTCTTAACCAACAATACTGAAGCTCCCCACGGCGACACACTAGGTCTCACAAACCTCTTCTCAAGCAATTCTTCCAACTGCTTCTTCAATTCAGACAATTCAGATGCAGACATCCTATACGGTGCCATAGACACAGGTCTAGTACCAGGTACAAGATCAATAGAGAACTCAACTTCTCTCTCAGGCGGTACATCAGGAATTTCATCAGGGAAAACTTCAGGAAAATCGCACACCACCTTCAATTCTTCTATGATCGCTTGGTTCTCAACAGACATTGATGCAACCAAAGCAAACACTTGAACATCCTCTTTTACTAACAAACGAAACTGTCTAGCGGACAACAACTCAACACCTTCCTCTTCAGGAGAAGAAAACCTCACAGACTTATCATAGCAGTTGATGTGAACACGGTTATGCTCTAACTAGTTCATCCCTAAGATCACATCCAAACCTCTCAACGGAAAGCACACAAAATCAACAAGGAAGTCTCTGTCAAAAATCGACACTGGACACTTCAAACACACAAGAGAAGTGGTCACCGAACCCTTAGCCGGAGTATCGACAACCATCTCTCCGTTCATAGCAGACAACACAAGACCCAATCGATTAACACAGTCAGCAGATATAAAGCAATGAGAAGCACCGGTATCAATAATAGTAATTAAAGGAATGCTATTAATGAAACAAGTACCTCTGATGAGTGAATCCTCACTAGTGGTCTGAGTTCCCGACAAGGCAAACACCTTTCCACTAGATTGCTCCTTCTTTGGCTTCTAACACTTGCTTCCAATATGTCCTTCTTCACCACAGTTGAAACACACCATCTGCCTATGCTTGCAAGCAGGTGACGTATGTCCAATCTCTCCACAACGGTAACACCTCATGGCACCAGCAGTACACACAGTGCTCTTATGGCCAACCTTGCCACACTTGAAGCACGTAACACTAGCAGGTGCATCTCCCCCACTAGTTCTCTTGCCATTAGTAACTTTCTGCTTACCCTTTCCACTCGAAGCGTCATAAGGCTTACCACGACCTTGATAACCTTTTCCCCTCTTCTCACTTATCACACGATAATGAGCATTGTTGTCCTCTTCATAGATCCGACAACAATCAACCAAATCAGCAAAGATGTGAATCTTCTGGTAACTAATCGCCTTCTTAATCTCTGGACGCAACCCATTCTCAAACTTAATGCACTTGGAAAACTCACCATTCGGCCCATCATAGTATTTGTAAAACTTAGCCAATTCACCAAACTTAGCAGC
Source organism: Vicia villosa (assembly GCF_029867415.1). Classification (NCBI taxonomy): domain Eukaryota; kingdom Viridiplantae; phylum Streptophyta; class Magnoliopsida; order Fabales; family Fabaceae; genus Vicia; species Vicia villosa. The sequence continues at coordinate 129,190 of NW_026705809.1, read as the reverse complement.
ATACTCCACAACAGATTTGTTCCCTTGACTTAGCTCGAGGAATTCAATTTCCTTCTTGCCACGGACATCTTCAGGAAAGTACTTCCTTAAGAACTCCATGCGAAACACAATCCAAGAGATCTCTTCACCACTCGCTTCCAATCTCCTACGGGAGTGCAATCCATGACACGGAAAATTCTCTCAATCTCCTTAAGCCATGTCAATGCGCCATCAGGATCATAAGTTCCCTTAAACACAGGAGGGTTCTCTCTTTGGAAGATAGCCAAACTCCGAGAAGTATCACTCTCCCCACCATTCGGTTTGTTCTCCAAAGCTTGAGCCATTGCTTCCAAAGCAGCAGCTATTACAGCATCATTCCTTCCCGCCATCTCAACTCTTCACTATAACACAAAAGCAATCAGCACAAAACAACAATACAACGTTGTTAGACCACACTACGACACGACACATGGCCGGACAAGACCGACCTGCTCTGATACCACTATTGTAACACCCCAAATCTACCCCTCAATTAATAAGAGAAATCAGAGTATAAAACATCGAAACAAGCAACTAATTTGAGGCATCACATATTCGACTTAAATAAAACTACAATTCATGCTCAAAGTACATGGATACATAACACTTATATCAAAGGAAACTCATAATTCATCAATCTTTTAAATCCAAACAACTTCATAATATTGCAGCGGAATCCAAATAACAACATAATATCCAAGTCTTATATTCTTGTCAACATGGCACAATAGGTCCGAAACGTCTCCACAAGACTTAACATCAAAGTTCAAGAAAAGATAATCGACATAAACAGGAAACAAGCAAGTATCGCAAACATTCCCCCCGAGTGCTACGTATCAGAGCATTGACACACCGACTCGAGCTATAAGGTACACGGCTACTCCACGTCGTTACCTGCACGTTACCAACGGAGGGTAACATTCAAACATAAGGGGTGATATATTATTCATTATAAAGAAGCGTATGATAACATTCCAAGCAAGAGAAAAGATCATACATTGGTCACCACCACTCACCACAATACTCAATACAACGATTTCACATCACATAATCAAATAAGAAACGGCAACAATGTCATCAATCCGACTATGACGATAGATACAATTCGCAAGTAAAATTCCACACAATCGCAACAAACATCTCATCATCAAGTCGCCACATCATAATCAAGTAAGACTCGAATGCAATTCGCATGTGACTCGACTTATGCAAATGCATGTGGTACCATTTGGAGTAAAACTCCCACGTCTCAAGATTTGCCATTGGGCACACCGTCGCTAATTGCCAATAAGGCCACCGTCACTTTTTACCATTAAGGCCACCGTCTCTTTATGCAATGGATGTGACTCACTAAATGCAACATCCATACAAACACGACATTCACAAATACATCACAAATACCGACTAAACATCATTACTTTTATAGTAATTCACCACTTCCCAATCACGTCGCTACGTTGCATCATCATACAACAACACACCACTTCACCACACAAATCATAACATCAAATAAATACATTTAAAGAAGGATTAACAGATTTATAAGCATTCCTAAATCGTATTCATTAGAAAGGTCTCAATTATAGCTTCGCATAGGTTCAAACGGCACTTAAAAAGGAGTTACGGTTCAAAAGTTACATAATTTCAAAGTTTAGGAAAAATTCTGCAAAACAGGGTTCGCGGCGCCAACAAGGTTCGCGGCGCGAACTGAGCGAATCCAAAAATCCCTAACTTTCTGCCAAGCAGTTCGCGGCGCCAACAAGGGGTTGCGGCGCGAACTGAGCAGATCCAGTTTTTCGCAAGTTTCTGCCAAGAGGTTCGCGGCGCCAACAGGGGTTCGCGGCGCGAACTGGCGATTTTCAGAAAAACCCCAAACACATAAAACAGCATACGAAACCCATCCAAAAACCCCTAAACTCAACCCAATCAAGTTGGAAAACACCAAGCATCACGAATATCAATAGAATACATGTTATAGACACAATTATAACACCTATTATGGGTCTTCTAACATCATAACATCTTCATTCATGCTTAGATTCACAACTTCATAGTAGTCAATTATAAACTCTAACAATCTCTATTCAATTTCTACACAATCATGGATAACAACATATAATCAAAACCCCACCTAAAACATCATCATACATCCCTTTAGCATGAAAGAATCCCACCCTTACCTTAGGTTTTGGATTGAAGCCAACTCTATCTTCAACCTTGAGATTCTCCTCTTTCTCTCCTCTCTTCTCTTCTTTCTCCAAGAACCCCAAAATGAACTTCTAATTTCTATTTCCTCTAAAACCCTTGTTTTAGTTAAACCCTTACTATCTTAAATTACTAATGGGCTCTAACTAACACCCCTCACTTACTAATACCAACTTAGGCCCAATTATCAACCACACTTACTATCTTATATTATATACCAATAACTCTCAAATAAAACAACATAAAATCAATTAAGCATATAATTAACACATAGATCACAATTAATTCACATAAATAAGGAATTAAAGAAAAACGGTCGTTACAAACAGCATAAGTAAATAGCGCAGTTGGTTAAGCTGTGCAGAGATTGACTTTAGAAACCTGGGTTCGAACCCTATACAAGGCAATATTTTTTTATCAATTGAAACATGGTGCATACTTCTGGATTCAGTGCTATGCTCCCAGGCGCAAATACGGTAGACCCCAGCTCTCAACCACCAGATCTCAATCTCAATGGATCTAACGCGTAAGAACGCACATGTACACCACGCACCCCCAGGGGCTATCCACACCCAATCATAAGCTGAGTTGTTTCTCTAATTCTTTTTGTTTTTTTTTTTTTTTTTTTTTTTTTTTTGTAAATATATTCATTCTATTTTCTTATTTTTCTTTTTTTCATTATACTTATTATTATTTATAGTCTTTTTATTTTACCTTAATAAATTGTTTTATTATAACAAATTATAATTATTTTGTTTTATCGAAGATTCGAGTTTTCACAATTTTATACATAATTGTTTTATTATTATTATTCAATATTGTTTTCAAATAAACCTTTTATCAATTAAATAATTAGGATTACATCCAATAATTATTTAGTTGATGTTTTGATTCGAACTCTCGATTTTTCTCTGTAACGTTGGTATTATTTCAATTAGTTCATTATTAGCTAGGGTTAACTTGTGCCTTGATCAAGGTTTGCGAGAATTAGCCATACACTAAAAAATATATTTCTTTGTGTATGTTCTTTTTCAGGGTTATTATCCGACGACTTCCGACCACGCGCCACGTCAAATGCAAAGTTAAGTTCTAACCTTTCTTATTTAAATATTTATTTACCTTTTATTTTATTTTATTAGGGTTTAATTCCCTTGTCAATGGAACTCCTCCTACACTTACTTTTTCCCTTTTATTCTTTTGCCAATTCTCTAATGGTCAGGGTCAATGCTTAAGGCTCAAGGCAAATATTTGCCCATCAACCTTCGTCAGTCGAAGCTAAGTGTCTTTACCCTTTTCTTGTATTTTTACTTTTATTGATTAGGGTTAACCATATTTATGGTTGAACTGATAATGCACTCACATATATCCTGTTTTCTATTTTTCCCACCTTGCAGGGTTTGCCAAATGCCAAAGATTCGAATAGTCGGTAACCCTAAACCCTAATCTTAATTATTACTTGTATTAGACCTATTTATTTATTATCCTCCGCTGGTTACATCTCCCCTTTCCTCCGCTGGTTTCTTTTTCCCCTTTCCCGTATTTGCTTTAATTATATTTGTTTATTAATTGTTGTGGTTAGTAATTTAGGGAGTGCAATTATGAACCGAATTAGAGTCACTTCATTATAAGATAATATATTCTGAACTGATCACGTGATTGGTGCACACACGCACACTTTTGGGGTAACCTCTCTGTTGCCTGTTGCCTTGTTGCCTTGTGTTTTTGCAGAATAGCCGTGTCCCTCGAATACGAGGATACCTCAGCCATGTTGCCTCGGTTATACAAAGGTCATAAGACCCTAATGATGCTGCCTTCGATACACCAATATGACCTCGACCCTCAGAAGTTGCCTACGAAAGGCTGAGGTATCCTCTGGCTGCCTACGAAAGGCTATTCTGGTTCTTCCCTTACCTGCCTCTCTATGGCATGGGATAGTCTTATGGCGAACGAACTCTCGACGACCCTTCAACCTCCAAATGAAGGGCTTCCTGCCCTCTTATGGCGTGGATAGACCCTTTCACCCTGAAAGGCTAAAAGAACTGATTTTCTATATTATTAAGGTAATTGCCCCTAATTGCTTTGCCTTGCTCTAAAACCTTTTTCATATTCTTTCTCATAAACCTTCAAAATGGCTACGCTCATTTACGAGCTAAAGTCCATATTCACTTCTTCTACATTTCTGAAATCAAAGAGCAAAGCAGTTAAAAGCCCATGGAAAACCATGGATGCAAAGGGTGCCTTACACCTTCCCTTTGCATAATTACCCCCCGAACCCTGTTTTTATTTAAAAGGTTTTTCCTGTTCTTTTAGCCTTTCTGAATATTTGGATAAAATAAAAGTCGGTGGTGACTCTTGCTTAACCGCGACATTTTCGATATAAAAGTCAGTTCACCGTATTACAAAAGCACACTGGGTTACCCGATGAACAAACATAGACATTAATTTTCATGTTTCTAGTTTTTTTTTTTAAATTGCAAGAATGTAAAATTTTGTAAATGACAAGAATGTAAATTATGGAAATGATAAAATTGTACAAAAGATGTAAAGATGGTGTTTACACGTACATTCTCAGATGACTCGTTTCTCAACACACAGATACTTTAAGTTTATTTAATGAGATTTTATACACGAAATGAACACCCCCGGATCCTAATTGCTAGGACTCCTATATAAACTACTTCGAAATAACCATTTTCAATGGTCTTTCGATCACGGTTTGCCACATTTCACTCGACATGTCTTCCTTTTGCCCTGGAGCTCCACGCGTCCTCTTGACAAACACGGATAAGGACAAAAGGTAGTTATGCCTTCTTTCAGATCCAACTTTCCTGTCGAACGCCCCTCTTCGTTGAACCAACTATCAAACTTAGAAAATATTTCTAAGTCCATATCTACAATTTCTCTTATCAAAGGTGACTTCGACAAGTCTTTACCACACATACCAATTTGCCAAAAACTTCCAATCTTCTTAAAAAATATTTCATTTTCTTCAATAATAATATGGTGTCGAAAAATATCAGCTAACAATATGTCAATATTTTGAGTTTATTTATTATTTAAAGTATTTAAAATGTATGTATGAAATTATTTTATTATTTGTAATGTAATTTTATTTTGGAAAAAATAAATATTTTTATTAAAAAAATTGATTTCAATAAATGAATGGTGGCACGACGAGTACACTTGAACCCAATCCAAACCCATTTGGAACGAGTTTAAGTTTTAATTTCTCATGCTCGTTGGAGATCAGGGCGAAGCACGAAGATTGTTTGAGAATTCGAGTTAGGATTTAGGAAGATAAAAACTGATCCCGATCCGCCCCGTTGTCATACCTAACTGCCTTTAATTTTTTTAATTTATAATTCTATTTATTTTAATTTTAGTTTGTTAAAGAAAAACATCATAAAAAAGTTTATTCCCATAACTCTTAGAAATAAATTAGAAATTTGGTAAGATCCAAAAATGTATTATGATAATTTTAGCTTTTAGCTTTTCAGCTCGTATTAATAAAAAAGCTCCGTTTGGTAACTCTATTTTAGCTTTTAGCTTGTAGGTTTTTTACTAGCTTTTAGCTTTTTTTTCAAAAGCTATTTGAAGTAGCCTTTGAGCTTGTAGCTTTTAGCTTGTGAGTTTTTCTTCCATTAATACCCTTATTATTTTAACTAAAATATATTATTACTCTCATTAATTAAAATGCCATTAATGTCATTTTGTATCTATCAGCTAATGAAACAGCTAATTTACCAAACAGTAACATTAGCTTATCAAATATCAGCTACTAGCTATCAGCTACCAGCTACCAGCTATCAGCTACCAGCTATCAGCTAGTTTTACCAAACAGAGCCTAAAGAGGACGGACCTCTTCCTTATAACTTAAATACCTAATTAAACGAATAGGGACCCACTTCTTTTCGATTTCGAATGAAAATTTATCCTAATCGCAATTAAAATTGTCTAGCCACCTAATTAACAACTACTTCACTTAATAATGAGCAACCCTTTAGGAGGAAAGTTATCCTGATATAATTATGATCTTGTTACTCGAAAATGCAAGGGTCGCTTCGCATAACCTCTCTATACAGTCATTAACAACGTCTTACGTTTCCGAGACTCAAAGGTTAATAACAAGAATAACAATTAATAGAAGATTACAAAAAGCAAGAGTTAGGTGAATTTGAAATCCCATTATGTACCTTTATATATGAATGCTCAAACGTCATACAAAGTTACAGTAAACATATAGTAAGTCCAAACCTTTCGGTTGCTAGTAGTAACTATCAAATACCATGCATGGCAGCTACTACTGATGCTACTACTCAAACAGAAGAGTACGTGTCGTTGAAGCTTGTGTTGAATGAAAAGGGTAACAAAGTGTTGTTTGCTGAAGCAGGAAAGGACTTTGTAGACATTCTTTGCAGTTTCTTAACAATGCCTTTAGGAACTATTGCTCGACTTGTAGAGAAGGAATCCAGCATAGGACCAGTCACTCTTGGCTGTCTTAACTCACTCTATCAAAGTGTGGCTGATCTCGATGAAAGTTGTTTCTATAATGACGCAGTCAAACAAATGCTGCTTCAGCCAAGTAACTTTGCAGAAGATTATTGCAACACTCTTAAACTTAACATTGATGACACTCCACCCACCAAGTATTGGGCATGTAACTACTTTTCCAAATGCGGCATCTATCATAATTTGACTGTATCGCCAAATAATGTGTGTGGCTGTGGGTATTCTCTAACTGGTCCAGTTTTTCCTAAACACTGCCGCAAAGGATTTGTTAATGGTGTTGCAACTTTTGTTATAACTGATGATTTGATTGTCATGCCTAGTTGTATTGACTATTCAAGCTTTGGTCTACTCTTAGAATTTGGAATAAAAAACACAAGTTTGTTAAAGGAAAGGGTTCTGAATGTTACAAAACAAAAGGGTCTGTTTGAAATAGTTTTTGTTTTTAGTTTTTAAAAACTGAAAAGTAAAAATCAAAACACAATTTAGTCATTTCAGTTTTTTGCTTTTAAAAACTGAAAAATTGTGAAGAGTTTTTAAAAACACATTTGTGAAATATTGTATTCAAACAAGTTTTTAGTTTTTAAATTTTCAAAAACTAAAATAGAGTTTTTAAAAAGCCTTTCAAACAGGCCCTTTGTATTTAAATTTCTATTTCCTAAATGATTGCTTGTGCTTATATTTTTAATGATATACTACTATATTAGTATTTGTTTGTGTTATTATTTGGGTCAAAGAGCATATCCTTTACCCCAATAACGCTACAAACAAGTTTCTAAACATTTGTTATCATTGATTCATTTATTTTTTATAAATTATAGTTACTTATTTTTTCTTTTATTTGATATAGGTACTTGATTTGTTAAAATGTTCATTGCTATCCAATTCTACTTTGACCGATCTGTTTTTAGGGAAGAAACCATCCATCGAAGTTTCCAGGTTTTTGTCATCTGATGTTGAATTGAATGGCAGTCTCCAAATCATTTTGAAACTTGTTATAAGAAAATCTGATGGCAAAGTTTTGTGTGCTCAAGGGGAACAAGATTTTGCTAACTTGCTCTTGAGCTTTCTTACTCTTCCTTTGGGAGGAGCCACACGTATATTTGGCAAGAATTTTTCTATGGGAAGTATTAATGAGTTGTACAAGAGCATGACTGAGTTAAATGAAAACAAATACTTCATTTCAAAACAAGCTAAGAATAGGCTTGTCGATCCTTGGCCTTGCATTTCCCCACATTTAAACTTATGCAAAGAAATATTACCAATTCTTCAGCCAGGTCTAATTGATTATTATTATTGTTATTACGATAATGGTCCTTGTGTTCAATATATCAAAGCTGGTGAAGATACTAGTTCTTATGTCACTTTGAGGAAACTGAATATATCTAATCTGAAAAATATTGAAGGTTATATGAAGGGTCCATCTATGTATGTTGTTACTGATGATTTGGTTATAGCACCTTTGTCTCCAATTTCAGCATTAGGCTTACTTAACCGATTCAAAACTCCGCTTAATGATTTGAAGGAAAAGGTTATCACCATTGGTGTTAAAGAGGTAATTGTTTAGTTTTTATGTTCAGTAGTAATAATTTATTTACATTTTAACAATGTCTAATATTTTACCTTTATTTTTGTTTTGCAGTCTTTTAGTATATGGAAAGCTGCTTTAACTTCAACATCTGCTCTTACAAATGGTTTGGCTCACCTTTTAGCAGAAGTTAAGGAGGAAAAATGAGAACTTCAATTTTTCTGTATTGATTTTCCAACAGAGAAGTTTGTTATTGGCAACAATACAATTTTTCTATTTTTATGTTGATTTTAGTGTTATTGGCAACAATACAATTTTTCTTTGACATATTTAAGCCGTTCAGTTTTGAATGACACTTTAATTTCTATTCCATTTGACACCAATATTAACAGTTTAGCTGTGAAGGGTAAATGATTCACCTCTGCATAGAGTACTACAATGTTTTAACTAAAATGATTAAGTAATACTTACTAATATAACTTATAACTTTTATATAGATAAATAAATGCATGTAAATTTAAAGGAATGTAGTTGCCACAATTGAAACGTGCATGTAACTTCACTAATCTCTAAGGTTTTGTTTGCGAGTTTTGAGGGGAAGGGAGGGCTATGGAAAGGAGGGGAGGAGAAGTGATCATTATCAAACTCTCATTGTTTTTAACGCCTCGTTTGAATGATGTATTCTACTCTAGTTAATTCATTTTCCCAATAACTCAATTACCAATTGCACAATAATTGACATTAAAAAGGCTTTTGAAATCGTATTGTGCATGTGCTCCCATCATATCAATATTGCTTGGAACAGTCAACTTCGTATCAATATTGCTTGGAACAGTCAACGGGAACATTTTTATCATAATTTTGAATAAAACTCCTAACATCCCGTTTCCCATCTTTTCTCTTCCATGGCTGATGTCAAAACAGATGAGCCAGTGTTGTTGAAACTTCTCGTAGACACAGATATAGACAAAGTTGTATTTGCTAAAGCAGGAAAAGACTTTGTCGATGCTGTATGCAGCTTCTTAACATTGCCATAAGGAACCATTGCAAGACTCATTCAGAAGGACTCAAACATCTGACCTGTCACAGTAGGTTGTCTTAACTCACTCTATCAAAGTGTATCGAATCTAAGCAAAAGGTATTTCTTAACAAAGACACATAAAAAAATGTTATTGCAACCAATAAACTCATCACAAGATTATTGCAACTCTCTCAGATTTAACATTGACGATACTCCGCCGGCTACGTACTTCTTATGTACTATAGCTGATGATAGCTGCTGCGGTAATGGTCTATACACTTCTTCTGATAATAATTGTTCAGGTGGAAATCCTTTGACCATTCAGTTATCTTGAAACATTTTCACAAAGGATTCGTTACAAGTAGCACTTCCTTTGTTATTACTGATGATTTGATTGTCATGCCAAACTCCAAGCATGTTACAAGCTTTGGTTTGCTCCAAAACTGTGGAATAAAAACCACATGTTCCTTGAAGGAAATGACTTATGAAGTCACCAAGGAAAAGGTTTATATATTTATTTTTGTATTCTTGAAATCATAGTCTTTTTGTTGTTTGCTCTATTGATTTGTATTTTGTATAGGTGCTGGATATTTTGAAATGCGCTTTGATTTCCAAGTCACCTTTAACAGATACTTTTTTGCGAAAGGAACCGTCCCTTGAAGAATTGTCGAGGATTTTGAACTGTGATGTTGAAGATATATAATGCTAATATCCAAATTAGTGTAAAGGTAGTTATAAGAAAATCAGATGGCAAGGTATTGTATGCACAAGGGGATGAAGATTTTGTTGATTTGCTATTAACTTTTTATTGAAGGAAGAGGTTGTCACCATTGGCCTTAATGAGGTAAGATTAACTAAAACTCACGAATTTTTCATCTTCACCTTTTAGTACTACCAGTATTGGTTTACTTGGTGTGATTATTTAGCATTTGCTACTTCATTTTATGTTGCTGTTTCGTTGCAGTGTCTTAGCATATTGATGACTGCATGGACTTCAACATCTGCTCTAACAAATGGTTTAGCTCACTTGTTAACTGATATTAAGGAGGAGGAATAAGAATTAATGTTTAGTATGTTAGATGAAACTTGTAACAGCAGACAACATTTTCAGGCAAACTATTTTGTGGTTGTTTCATTTCTAGGATTGTTTAATAATCTTTTAGCTAGTTGTGTCATTTCTTTTCCTCTCCTTGTTAATTGTATTTAATTGGTATTTGCAGCATACAAAAACCTTTTTCTTAAGTTAAAAAATCGTTGATATCTAAGTATATTCTCTTTAGCCCAAGTTGTGCTAGCAGTACATGTCACCAAGAATGGTAGACTATTTATTTGGCACAAGATCATTAATGTGGTGCAATCACTAACTGGAAATTTTAGAGGCCACTTTGGTTTGCAAAAATATTTTCTGATTTAAATTTCTTAAAACTATTTTTATTTTCAAGATTTAGTAAAATTATATGTTTCAATTTCTCATTTTCAAGAAATGAAAATGGTAAAAATATGTTTGGTTTTACTATATTCTAGTAGTTATTATTTCATAAAATACTTTGCAAATTTAAAATAGAAGGATCATAGTTCCCATTTTCTAAGCTAACTAACTCTTCTATCTCAGCTTGTATATACGCTTGTATTGCTATCTTTCCAAAGTATGAGAACTCTAGTTTTTCACTCATTCATTGCTTTCTCTTAGTTTGTCCGTGAAGATGAGAATTTTTTTTAGGGTAACATAGAGCTTGGTTTCTTGTTGCTTTTCTCTGTGTTCTTGCAATGGTGAAAAATAACAATATAACAATAATACTAACAATAATGGCAAAAATCTTCTTGAAATCCAGATGTGGCATTGGATCTGTATTATATTCATCCATCGGAGAATCTTACGATGGTGGATGTTGTAATGTCCCAGACTGCTTTCACCACGCTTTGTCCTCATTCACACGTTTTTCGAGAAGCTTTCTAAAAGGTCACTCATCCAAATACTATTCCAAGTCAATCACGCTTAACTATGGAGTTCTTATTTGTTAGACTACCGAAAAGAAGATGCATCCAAATACTACTCCAAGTCAATCCCAATGCAGTCTCATACCTACATTGTCTGATGATCCCTCTCGTTCCAACGTGAATTTGATTTTTGTCTAGAAGTTGTTAGGATCCGCTGATTGTCATGCCTTGTGCACTGGAGAACACTTGCCGCCATCGTCGGCCTTAGATGTTACATGTGTTACGCCTCAATTGTAAGGAAACAAAAATTACCACAAATGGGCAAAGAAGATGCAACGTGTTAATTCTCTATTTTATGATTGACATTAATTTTAGTAAAAAAAAATTAGGCAACAACATGCTAAATAGGATGTTCTAACTTGAAGAGAAAACATGTCTTACAAGATGTCTTATCTTGATCATTCGACATCGTGTCTGTTACAGTTTACAGTTTAGACTCTGTTAAGTTTGTTATAGATGCATAATATTCTGGGAATATTATGCAATCCTATGTGACACTTAATTTAAGGATAAAAGATTTTATCTGGTTTGCAAGATGTATCCTTAGTTTCTAAATATGGAGATTATTTAGGAAACTAATGATTGAAGAATTACTTTTATGGAGAAGCTTTTGTATATTTTAAGTAGTCTCCTTGCTGTGTTTTTGAAGCCCAATCCAGTGTCCACATGTGTGCTTTAAATAGGTTGTCACTAACGTAGTTTTTGTGTGGAACTTACGTTGTATTTTGTTAGAGTTTGTGTGTGCTAATTGTGAGCCTCTCCAATATCATCTTGATAGAAGAACAAGAATTTTTCTATTGTGCTGTAAGTTATGTCATTCATTCAGAAACTTTTAAGCATTGAATGATTGTGTGTTGCTTTTTTTTATCAAGCTATTATTCTTGATCAAAGGTTTTAAGCAAGATCAAGTATTGTTCTTGATTAAGGGGTTTCTTAATCTAGTATTGCCTTGTATTTGAAGACTTTGGTGAAAGGCTGTCAATATCAGTAATTGAGATTGAGATTGTGAGACATCACTGCGGTGATTAGGAGTGTGAGGGGTTTCTCATATCTAGGAGGTTCCTAGGTATAAGTTGTACTGGGTAGGGATTAAGTGAGAGGTTGTAAACCGGAGGTTGTTTAACTTTGAATTAATAATACTAATAGTGGATTTCCTTCCTGGCTTGTTAGCCCCCAGGGTAGGTGTTGTTGTACACCGAATTCGATTAACAATTATGTGTGTTGAGTGACTTTTTTGTATTGTTTTAATTATGTTTACTTTGCCATTTTGTGTTGTTCAAAGATCAGTGTCTCAATATTTCTTAGGACATCTGAGATCTGAATACCAGAATTTCAATTGGTATCATAGCAGGCATCTCGCTTTGTATCTAGGTGAGATTCAGGGAAGATACTTTATGGTACAATGGATAGGCAAGGAGGATTTAATAATTAAATCCATGAAAAGCAAAAAATACAGGAAAGTGTATGATATAGGAAAATGTGTGGAGTTCTATTGCTGCAAATAAGACGAAATCATTTCTAGCGTTGCAGTATAAAGTGTTTGCAGGGACACATGTCCCTAACATGTCTTGACATCTTGTCTGAGAACTTTTTGGAGAATTTATCTTTCTCTACAAAATTTCAGTTTGTTTCTATGTGCAGCATCTGTGTGAACCATTATGATTGTTACCTTGATGGGGAGTATTGTTTATTAGTGACAGGGTGAGTAATGGTCATGTATGACGTTGTCGGGCATGTTGCATTGGTGGTGAGTTGTTGTGATTCTGATGTGAGTGTGTGTTTGATTTATTTTCAAACCTATGTTATTTTGATGTCAACTAGATTGTGGTGCTTGTGTGCAAGGGATATTAAGGTGAGTCTGAAGGTGGTTGAGGATTTTATTTTGTGTTTCACTGCATGTGTATGTGATGTAAAACCTCTGGTAGTTCCTTGTGTTTTCGGTGTTGAGGTCTTAGAAGGTTTGTTTTTGGAATACCAGTAAGGAAAAAGCAGTATAGTCTGGTATCTTCTGAAGGTTTATCCTAATATGTTTGAAAGATAGCTCCAACCGGCTTATTAAAGTTGCCAAAGATACTTCAGGGTCATTTCAAGTCCACTCATAAAGGAACTTCCAAAGGTGGTTGATAAAAAGAATGGGCTGAATGTCTTGATCAATTGCATCTGCAAGGGATGTTCTAGTTCTTGACCTCATTAGGTTGAAACTTATCTAGTGATGATTCTTCTTCTCCTATCACCTAGCTCTCTCTTTATCCCCTTCTTCTCTTTTTCACGTACGGTCAATTCTATTCTCAGATCCCTATTTTATTATTATTATTATTATTATTATTATTATTATTATTATTATTATTATTATTATTATTATTATTATTATTATTATTATTATTATTATTATTATTATTATTATTATTATTATAAGTTATCCCAACTAATTAAAATAAAATAATTCTAATTAATTATTTATCTTAATAATTCTAAATGAAATATTTATTTTAATATATCACTGTAATAAGAATAGTTAAAAATAAATATTTAAATAGTAAAATTGATACAAATCATCGTAATCAAATAATATTAACAACCACGCTTCTACTCCCACTATCCCCACATCTCTACATAAATGCTCAAACACCCATAACAATTTTTTTTTTCAATAAGCAATTGATATAAGAACTCGCATTAGAGGTGCAACCCTTATAACAAAGGAACACTATAAAGAGTTAAAACACCCATAAGGGTACAACCCATAAGAAACAAACAGAATTTCCAGTAGAAAACCATCTCCAAGACAAAAATAACACATTGGAGCACACCACATCAAAACAATAAGAAACGTTTTCAAAAATAATTGCGTTTCTCATTAACCAAAAACTCCAAATCTCATGATTATAAGGCTACAACCCTACACCCGCGGGAGAACCCCCGCAATGCATTTTTTCAAAACTAAAATATTTCTCTCTCTCTCTTATATTTGCGAGGGGTAACCCCAATATATATATATATATATATATATATATATATATATATATATATATATATATATATATGCGTTACGAGGGGCTTTACCCCAAGCAATGTTATTTTTAGTTTGGGGTTTTACCCCTGGCAAAAGCCCCTAGCTATTCAAAGGTATTCTTGTAGTGGGAGGATGACATAGAAGTCTCTTCATTATTTATTGTTTTTCGAGTTATTTAGTTTCGCTGTCGCTTTGATCTGTAACACTGGGCGGATTGTCTGTTATTGTTTTGTGTTCAAATTTTTAGTTATTTAATTAAATGAACTACTTTATATTACAAAGACAAATTAATGTATGGTTGATGTTTGAGTTGCGCTGCTATTTCATGTTATCATATTGATGAAGATGTATGTTGAGTATGTGTAGCACGGATTGAGAAATTAATTGTTTTATCTTTTATAAATAAAGAGTCGGGATTTCAGGGTGTTACACTTCGTGCTTCAAAGCATCTTCTTTTGTTGGAAGGGGTGTCTAGGCGACCTGTTTTGGTTTTTCCTGCTGATATGTACTTGGGTGGTCGGCTTCCTCGGGGATATTGCTTCAGGGCAGGCGACTGTTGAATTGCTGTATCATATGCTTCGGCGGGGTGCTTTTTGATCACTGGGGCTGAATTTCCCCGATTTCCTTCAAATTTCAGAGAGGATATCTACTCAAGAGTCGAATTTCCCCCAAGAGCACATGTTAAGAGTTAAATATAAAAAAAATCTTAAAAATTGTACATTAATTTTATTAAAACTTGATAATTTTCTTTTTCATTGCTTTTTTTACACAAACTTGTTATTTGTGGGTTTATAAACATATACCTTTAAGACACAAGTTAACATTATACTATAATTATACATATATCGACATTGTAAGCTAACAACATATTTAATGAAAGAGTAAAAATAATTTTTTTTAATAAGTAATTGATGATAAAACTCGCACTAGGGGTGCAACCCTTACAAAAATACTACTCCCTCCGTTTTTTATTATAAGTCGTTTTGGAGAAAAAAAATTGTGTTTTATTATAAGTCGTTTTACAATTTCAATGAATAATTAATACTATTTTTTCTATTATACCCTTAAGCATTTATTATTCTCTTTCTTCAAATTATTTTAATTTCTGTTTCCCATACAATTAATGAAGGACAATTTAGTAAAATCTTTTATAATTTATCTATTTCATACAATAGCTATTATTTTTCTTAATATGTGTGAAAATGCCAAAACGACTTATAATAAAAAACGGAGGGAGTATAAAAAGTTTGGACAAGATAAAGGAAGTTTAAATCAATCATAATAATTAGGTCTAAACTTTTGATATCCATTATACAACCATCTCCAAGAAAGGAAGATGATTCTGGAACAAACCAGAAACACTACAAAAAAGATGCTCTGCAGCGACATGGATAGCACGTCGCAACAGGCAACATCACGTGGCAACAAAAAAGTAGCGATGTGGGCCAATACGTCGCAGGAGCACGAGTGGCAACAATGTAGCGACGTGGAGACCACGTCAGAATGTAGCGACGTGACTCCAACATCGCAACAGGCTTACATTTGGAAACAGCTACCTGCATACACAGCAGGTGTGGCAGGTGTGCAAAAGTGTGAAGTTAACCAATGTAGCGACGTGGTTTCCACTTTGCTACATTAAATGCTTTTTAAAAAAAAAAAATTAATCACGATGGTTGTGATTGGTTTTATTAGTTTTATATAATTAATTAATATATAATAAAATATATATAATAAAATACATATAATAAAATATATAATAAAATTTGTATATAATAAAATTTATATATAATAAAATTTATATAATAAAATCTATAAAATAAAATTTATATAATAAAATCTATAAAATATAATTTATATAATAAAATTTTATAAAATAAATTCATATAATAAAATTTATATAATAAATTCAATTAAATAAAACTAAAAATTTAAAACAAATATTTTAATGAATTAAAATGTAGAATAATTTACATAAAAATAAATTAAAAACAAATAAAATACAAAATGTTTTTAAGAGGCATCATCCGGAAAATAATTATCCGGATTAAAATCATCAGCCACTCCGTCATCCTCCGGCTCTTGAGGAGGAGCATTACTGTAATTTCCACCTCCTTGCATAAACCGTCTCATCTGCTCCTCCATCTCAGCTTGCTTCTTCATAATGTCCTCTATCTGCCGCGCATGCTGCTCCTCCATATCAGACTGCTTCTTCCGCATCATCTCCATCTGGGTCTCATTTTCGCGTCTCGCCAATTGCCTTATTAATTCAGTTTGTTCCTGTGTTTGATCTGGTTGACGCGATCCACCCTTTCCATCCTGAACTCTTTGAAACAGATTGCGGTCACCACGTCTATAGCTGGCCGCCAAATTTTCAGCACCAAAAAAGCAACCATTAGGTCCTTTTTCTTTAATAACCTCACACCAAATATAGTGATCAACATCCGCGTTAAGCGGCTCCCCCTCTGCTGGCATGAATTGAGGATTATTTTTTAGAAAAATGGCAAGCCGTCTATCATATTCTTCCTGCACACATATTCAATAAAAAAAAATTAAGTTAAATATTTAAATGCATATTTAATTATACTAAATAAATATGTACATACTATAAATTAAAATATATTAAAAAGTTGCCACGTGATTTTCACGCCACAACTTATGATCTGCCACATGATTTTCACGTGGCAATTTATCAATTGCCACATGAAATTCACGTCACAAATTTTGTATTAATTTAAAAAAAATAAACAACGTAAATTTCACTTACAAGATACATCTTTGTGCGCTCGTCGACAAAACCTCCCGATCTCCTTGTCCGGGTCCTCGAAATCAGCTCAGGCATCAATGGTCTTCTCCCTAACTCCTTAGCCTAAATAATTTACTTAAAAATAATTAGTAAAATATATTATGAATAAAGATGTAACTTAATAATTTTAAAATTTTTACCAATCGTCGGGCATGCTCGGCGGTGCTAATACTTCCAACTGTGTTGACACAACCGCCCTTTTCAGATGCCCTCATCTTCTTAAAAGTTTCTGATTTAGCCCGGAATTCTGGAGTCCTCCAATATGTAACAAGCTCCTGAAAAACCTCCTCGCCTATCTAGTTAGGACGGATGCCATGAAGCTCATAATTCTCCCTTACTCGCCGCAACATATCAGACATTCTTTTAGAGCATCTGGTATTGAAAACTTTCTGAACACTTTTTTCACTCAAAGGATCCCACACACATTTCTCCTGCAATAATGTTGTATGACATTACAATAAAATGTTAAGTAATTATAATGAGAATTTTATTTAAATAACCATAACTAAAAAAATAAATTAAATGCAAAACCTATATAAATAACAATACCTTAAACATTATAAACCAATCATCTTTATTTTTGACGTCCCCATAGCTCTTAAAAGCTGATTTATGCATCTGTTGAATTATATAGTTAACAATCCTAGCAGCAGTCCGCCTCGGCGCAAAACTGAAACAAAAAATGAAAATGTTAGACATAAATTTATATAAAAAATGAAAATGTATACATGTTATAAAAATTTTTAAATAGGAAACTTACTTGCTTCCTTCGGGCTAAATCCAAAATCTACCGTCAACGACATGAATCTCATCAGGATCATCCCTCCCACGAAGATCAGCTCCATCTATCTCATCAACTGCCTCATCAACCTCACGTGCTGGTACATGTGTGGGATGTGGGGTGCGTGAGCCTCCAACCTGTGTGGGGCGTGGACTAGGAGATCGTCCAGCCTGTGTGGGACGTGGACGGGGAGATTGTCCAGCCTGTGTGGGGCGTGGACTAGGAGATTGTCCAGCCTGTGTCGGACGTGTACTGCTGGATCCTCCCGTCTGCTGGAAGGATGAAGTCATCTGGATGGGATATGAAAAACCAGATCCTCCAGTCTACTAGAAGGATGAAGGCATGCCAGTATGGGAGAATGGAAAGCTGGGTCCTCCTGCCTGCTGGAAGGACGAGGGCACACCAGGATGATCAAGACATTGTCAACAAAGGTAAAACAAATTGGGTAAACTTACTCAAGGTATTGTTTAACTTCAACGCAGTTGATCAAGACATGGACATGTGCGGATTTCATTTCTTTCTGGGTCAACCAATGCACACTCTTCTTTTCAGAAGGTCGACCTGGAAGACCGAATACTGATAAGGTGAATTGACTCCTCTGGTTGACATTTACCAGATTCCGTATGGTTCTAGGAGTTAACATCAAGTGATTGAAATAATGACTGCAAAAATGTGATGTTTCTCGATGCAGGTAATGTGCACATATAAAACCTTCAACTCTTGCTTTATTCTTCACTGATCGCTTTGAATCACCCATGAACCTTTCAAATGGATACATCCACCTATATTGAACTGGTCCACCAAGAAAAGCTTCATATGCAAGATGCACAGGTAAATGTTCCATGGAGTCAAAGAAACCAAGCGGAAATACTTGTTCCAACTTACAAAGAATGATTGCAATATTTTGGTCCAACTTCATGATGTCTTCCACTTTTAAGGCTGACGCACAAATATCTCTAAAAAACTGACTAATTTCAGTTAGTGGATCAAGAACATGTTTGGGTAGCGAGCCAAATGCAATTGGTAACAATTGTTCCATAAAAATGTGACAATCGTGACTTTTCATTCCATGCAACTTCCCAGTGTTAGGGTCAACACACCTTGATAAATTTGATGAATACCCATCGGGCATTCTCAAATCTTTTAGCCATCGACAAACAACTTTAGCTTCTTAGGAAGTCAGAGTGAAATAAGCCTTGGGTTTTAATAACTTTCCATTCGGTGGAGGCTTCAACTCCAACTCTCTTCTGTTACACCATTTTTCCATGTCTTGTCTGGCCTTTGCATTATCTTTTGTTTTACCTTTCACATCCATCATTGTGTTAAATACATTATCAAAAAAATTCTTCTCAATATGCATAACATCTAGATTATGGCACAACAAGTTATCTTTCCAATACGGGAGGTCCCAAAATATACTTCTTTTTGTCCAATTGTGCGTGACTCCGTATCCTTCAATTCGGCATTCTTTGCCAGTATCTGTAAATTTTGGTAGCTCACTAACTTGTTCCCATATAGCCCATGGTGACAATCGTGGCGGAGGCAAATCTTTCACTCGTACATATTTTTTAAAGTTTGTCATGTTTCTTCTATAGGAGTGATTTCGTGGTAGGAATCTGCGGTGACAGTCAAACCACGAGCTTTTCCCACCTTTATCCAATGTGAGCCTTTTGTTGTTTCCCATGCAATGCGGACAACCCATTTTTCCATGAGTACCCCAACCAGACAACATGCCATATGGTGGAAAGTCGTTGATGGTCCACATCAAGGAAGCTCGCATTGTAAAGTTTTCTTTACGTGATATATCATAAGTCCATTCTCCAATCCACAATCTCTTCAAATCATCAATTAAAGGTTGTAAATACACATCAATTCCTGCTTTTGGACTCGAAGGTCCTGGAATGATGCACGTCAAAAACATGTATAGTTTTGTCATGCACATCTCAGGAGGGAGGTTGTAAGGGGTTACAATAACTGGCCAACAAGAATACATACTTTCCTACGCTTGAACATAAGGAGTAAAACCATCTGAGAATAATCCAAGCCTGACATTTCTAGGTTCTGCGGCAAAATCAGGATGTATTAGATCAAAATGCTTCCATGCCTCCCCATCAGATGGATGCCGCATAGTGTCTGGACTTGTTTTATTTGTATGATGCCATGTCATTTGACTTGCACTGTGCATTGAAGTAAACATTCTTTTTAACCTTGGTATTATCGGAAGATAATACATGGACTTTACTGCTACACGGTCTTGATTAGTGTTAACGGCTCTACTGGGAACTTTATATCTTGGACTCATACAAAACTTACATTCCTCCAACAACCCATCTTGAGTACCAAACTCATTGTCGTAAAATAACATACAACCATTAATGCAACAATCAATCTTTCTTAATCTTAAGCCCAACTTCGACACCAACTTCTTTGCTTCATAAAATAATGTAGGCAAGTTGTCTTTCATTGCAGTTGAGTCCAACATCATTTTTACGAAGAATTCCAAACACTGCTCAGGAACATTCCAATTTGCCTTGGCGGCCAACAATCTCACACACATTGATAACTTTGAGTCAGACGATCCATCAAACAACGGCGTATTCATCTCATTCAACAATTGATAAAATTTCTGCACTTCCTCATTCGGGAACTCTTCCCCACCAAAATCTTCAGGTTCATCATAGGTCACGTTCACACCAAAAGCATCCTCAACCATGTCACCAATCAGATTAAAGTTTTCCTCAGATTCCATAGGCGGCCGACTACTTGAAGCATGAGAGTTGCTAGTCTCTGGTACGTTACTAGGCAGTTCTTCACCATTAAACGTCCAAACCCAATAATTTGCAATGAAACCCCTTCTATGCAAATGAGATGTTATTTCCTGTGGGTCACTAATTATTGGTCTACATTCACATTTAAGACAGGGACACCTAACTCCTCCTTCGCTTCGACATAATTCCTGAGCAAACGCCTAACTGATAAACCCTTCAACTCCAACTATAAAATTGGGTTTAAGTCTCATTCTTCCTGGAAATGTTCTATCGTACATCCACATACGATAATACCGCTAATATTCCATACTGCATATTTATACAATCATTGTCATTTTGAGTTAGTAATATTAATCAACTTAATATTATTCTTAGACGTGTACTAGTTAATATAACATATGTTATATTGAACATATGTTAACCATAAAGTTACTATTTTAGTAACTACACATTTTAAACTACACATATTGAAAATATTATTTAATAAAAATACTACTATTAAATATTTACTATTATTAAAAATATTATTTTTGATTCAACTATTAAATATGTACCATATAAATATATATTACATATTAAAAAGTACTACTCATATTAAACATGTACCATATAAATATATA
Organism: Vicia villosa; assembly: GCF_029867415.1. Taxonomy (NCBI): domain Eukaryota; kingdom Viridiplantae; phylum Streptophyta; class Magnoliopsida; order Fabales; family Fabaceae; genus Vicia; species Vicia villosa. Next base: position 107,929 of record NW_026705809.1, on the reverse strand, counting down.
TTACATATTAAAAAGTACTACTCATATTAAACATGTACCATATAAAAATACTACTATTAAATATTTACTATTTTAAATATTAATAATATTTTGTAAACATAACTTCTACATTCATTAAGATTAATATGTATATTATTTTTAATATGTGTAGTTTTAATTATAGTTTGTAAACATAACTTCTACATTCATTAAGATTAAATATTTTTAATATTTTGTCAACATAACTTCAACATTCATTAAATATTAATAATATTTTGTAAACATAACTTCTATACTATTTTAAATATAATATATATTACATATAAAACATATTCTATTAGAATTTTTTTAATAAAACTATTTTTATCAAATATATACAAAAGTGATGTATTTTTAATTATAGTTTGTTTATATTTCTATTTTTCAAAAAAATAACTTATTTTATATAAACATAAAAAATTCATAACTTATATGTATAAAAATATTCTCTTTTTAATATTTTATTTTCATAATTCATAATATAAAATTATTATCTTTTTATTATAAACATAAAAAATTTAATTTCTATATATGCAAAAATTAAATTTATAATAAAAATTAAATTCTATATAAAAATATAATATATATTCTATTTTTTTAAAATATAGTATAATATACCTAATAAACAAACATATCTAATAAACATATCTAATAAATCAATATATAAATATAATATATATTCTGTTTTTTTAAAATACAGTATAATATTACTCGTTATAATAAATAATATATATAATAAAAATTATAAATTAAAACTTTATAATATACCTAATAAACAACCATATCTAATAAACATATCAAATAAACATATCTAATAAACAATACAAATTTTATTTTCAACAAACATACCTAATAAATCTATTAAAAAATGTACCTAATAAATCTATTTGAAATATACTACAATAGACAAAAATAACTTACCTCTTCTTCAGTCTACTCCACCTTCTTCAATCTACAACCTTCTTCAATCTACAACCTTCTTCAATCTACTGAATCTATAAAAAAAAAATCAAAAATTAAAAACAAAATATATAATGAAATTATAAAAAAATAAACAAAATATCAAATGTAACCCTAACTACCTTTGATATAGAAAAAAATTTGGGATTGAATTGATCTTGGGAGAGAATGGTTGAATTTTAGGAGGGGATTTTAGGAGAAGAAGCTTTGATTTTGGGAGAGAATGGGTTTGCAGAGGAAGAGGAAGCTTTAATTTGTTCGTGAATGGTGGTGGAGGGAAGTGAAATGGTTAGATTAATAGACAAAGTAGCGACGTGGAAAGCACATCGCTATTTGCCACGTGAGATACACGTCGCAACATGGCAACGGTAACAATCATCAATTCCTCTGCCTGCAAAGCTGCCACTGTGTCACTTCAAGGGAACGTTGTTTTTTATTTCTAAAGGTAGCGACGTGTAACTAACGTCACTACCAAATTTTTCAAAAATTTGAATATTCCCCCATTTGAACGTTATGGCTTTTAATGAATTAATTTATGTATTTAATGTAGCGACGTGTATACCACGTCGCAACTGTTTTTCACATTACCCCATGTCTGACTTCTAATTACTTTAAGGCTGTAAAGTGGTTTAATATTAAAATAAAGCTAGCGATGTTAAACTCACGTCGCAACTATCATTTTAGAGCCACGTGTTTTCCACGTCGCTAAATATGTCGCTGGGGAGAAGTTTTCTTATAGTGAAAGTGAAGAAGTATATGATGTTATTGTTAAGTGTAGTTTAAAAATAATAAAACATAGTATTAATATTTGATGGTTATTATATAAAACACAGACTCCCGAAAATTTTTAATTGGAGTCCTTATTTTTGCTAGAAACATACTACTCCTTCTTACGTTTTTTTTTTCTCACCCATATAAATTACAGTACTCGAGAGTCGAGTTACTACTTGTACGTTTTTATGCATTTGCTTTGGAAAAAGAGATATTTAATTACAGCATACAATACATGAATCATGTAAATTACTGCTATCTTTTTCCAACACTCCAAATCCTAATATCAAGAATTGACATTTAATACCTACTAGACGATTTTACTTATTTAAACAAAAAAGAGCACAGCCTTGTGTATGAATATGATTATAAATCAAATCCACAAATTCTAGATTGCTCGTTTGCTACTTTCAATCATGGCTGCTGCTACTCAAACGGAGGAGGAGGACTATGTGCCACTCAAACTTGTGCTGAATGAAGAGAGGAGCAAAGTCTTATTTGCAGAAGCAGGCAAAGACTTTGTTGATGTTCTTTGTAGCTTCTTAACGTTTCCATTAGGAACTATCGCAAGACTTGTTCAAAAAGAGTCGAACTTGGAACCAGTTACAGTTGGTTGTTTGAACAAACTCTACCAGAGTGTGGCAGATCTTGACAAAGAGTGTCTGACAAAGGAAATAATTAAAGAAATGTTATTGAATCCAAATTATTCACTGGAAGATTATTGCAGCACTCTTAAACTCAACATTGATGACACCGAGCCCCTAAAGTACTATATGTGTACTTCCGAAAGTTTTGCATCTCCTTGCGATTGCAAAGAAATGTTAACCACTTCCACGGCATGTCTTGATTGTAAGTTCCGTACGACCCCTGTCGTTATTCTCAATAAAGAATGCAATAATGGATTTGTTAATGATGGTGCAACTTTTATTATTACCGATGATTTAAGGGTCATACCAAACTCCATGGATATTACAACCTTTGTTATGCTTCAGAATTTGGGATTGAAAAACACAAGTTCACTTAAAGAAATGACCGTCAATGTCACAAAAGAGAAGGTTTTCTATTTACATTTTGATTGATTAGTACTCTATGTTATTACGAACCTTTTTTATTTTTAATTTCCTCCATATTTTCCTTTTTGATTGATTAGTACTCTATGTTCTATTCAGGTACTTGATCTGCTGAAGTGCTCATTAGTTTCTAAGTCTACTCTCACGTATTTGTTTTTAGGAATCAAACCAACCCTTGGAAGGGTATCAAATAATTTTTCTTGTGGTGTTGAAATCAATGATGATATTCAAATCACAGTGAAGTTGGTTATAAGAAAAACAGATGGAAAGATATTATATGCTCAAGGGGGTCATGATTTTGCAGACTTTCTTATAAGTTTTCTCACATTTCCTTTGGGGGGAGTTGCACGTATGTTTGGAGGAAATTTTGCTCTAGGTTGTATTGATGTTCTATACAATAGCATAACTACTTTGGATGAAAACATGTATTTTTTGACACAAGAGGCTAAGAATAGGATTGTTGATCCTCATTTGGCCCCACATTTTGGACTAAGCAAGCAGATTTTACCAATTTGTCAGGCGCGTTCTTGGTTTTATTGTCACGACGACTATTATATAACCTGTAAAAGTACTTATGTTTCAAACTTTTTTGGTGAATCAATGGATAGGAAAACAGTTTGGGTTGAGAGTATTGTTAACAATTATGTTAAGGGACCAAGAACTTACATTGTCACAGATGACTTGGTTGTCACAGAATGTTCTCCAACTTCAGTTTTACGTTTAATCAACCATTTTGAAACTCCTCTTAAAGATTTGAAGGAAAAGGTTATCAACATTGGTGCTAATGAGGTATGTAAGTAGTTTCTATGCATAGTTATTTCCTTCATTTTTTTATGCTTTTGCGTAATGCCAATGTTAATTTGTTTTTACAGTGTTTGAGCATATTGAAGGCATCTTTAACCTCGACATCAGCTCTAACAAATGGTCTTGGTCATTTGGTAACCTAAGAAGTTCAGGAGAGGAAAATGAGATGATCAGTCGCATATGTTAGATTTAAGATTGTTAAAAAGATTACTCCGGATTTTTTGTTGTTGTTATTTCAATTTCAATTATAAAATATGTTACTTAGTTTTGAATTTGAATTTATTTAACTTAGATGGGATACTTAGTTTTGAATGAAGAGTGAAATTTTGCTAAGAGCTTTCTCATTTCATTTTCTGTCTTAATTAATGTATTTGATCGACAATTACTTTCAGTGTGCTTGTTTTTTCATCCTTATTCCCTGGTCCGTTGCAGAGGGCATCATAAAATCAAAATTATGTTATTTTATTTCTTAGCCTAAACTGAATTCATTTAGTACTATTTTCTATCGTTCAGGGGGGTATAGGCATTGATGAAAGGGTTGAAAAGATGAATTCCTGCTGAGTTTTTTTTGAACCAGCAAAAAGACCACATGCTGAGTTAAATTCGTGTTACATGTGGTGGGGACAGATGTCATATACACTCCATAATTTCGTTATTTAATTTAATTAGAATTTAAATTAATTATTTAGAATTAATTGACTAATTGGTGAATTAAATTCGAAAAATTGCCAAATGAGGTAATTGAGCTTGGTGTGATGGTTAGTAGAAGGGAGGTGCTATCTAGTGTAGGTCTTATTAACTATTATTCTATTTTTCATAAAATAGAAAAAATAGAGAAAAAAAAGAAATTAGAAGCAAAAAGAGGAGAAGAAGAGAAAAACCTGAAAGAGCAAAAGAAGAGAAGAGAAATTTCAAGAGCTTTTGATAAGGTAAGGGGTGACTAATCCATTTACTCTATATTATCGGTTTAATAGTGATATAATTATTGATTTTGTAGGTTGTTTAGTTCAATTGAATGTATGTTATGTTTGGGGTTTTGGAAGATTTAGAATAATTGATGGATTATGGTGAAATTGTGTGAATTGGGATTATGCTGAATGATAATGAACCCATAAGTGTGTTAGAAGTATGTAAAAATGTGTGAATTGGAGCTGTTTTGGTGTTATATTGATGTTGGAACGAATTGGTTTGGATTTGGAATTGAAGAGTGTTGTTAAAAATATGAAATTCTGCTACTGAGTACGCTGTTATCGGGTAACAGCGGGGCTGTAACCGATTACCGCGTTGAAAAATAAGGAATCTGGGCATTTTTAGGTATTTTAACCGGTTACCCTCCATGTTGTAACTAATTACAAGCGCGTTGTGGAAAATAGCGAATAGAGTTACGTAAAGGCGTAACCGGGAACGCTCCCTGCTGTAACCGGTTACACCTGATGCATTTTGAAAAATTATTTTAAAAATTCATATCTTTCAGACTGTATATCCGTTTTAAGCACTGTTTTGAGCGTTGTGTAGATAATTAAATATTTTATATAATTAAATGGTGTGTTGGGCAGTAGCTCAATTTTATTTTAAAAACCCGTTTTTTTATCTATGATAGCGAATTGTACATTGATGTTGTGTTTGGTACTATTTATGCATGATATGATTTATGATCGATGTTGAAATATGAATGCATTATTCGGTGTCGTTTCGGTGAATTGGATTACGATAATGATGTTCATTTTAATCGGTGTTGATGATTAGCATGCTATAGGTGGTGCATGCATTCATAATCATTTGTGGCTGTATCCTGGTGGTGTTTGGATCAGCGGTAGCTAATTCCCATTGTGTGGAATTAGTGAGTTGGCGGTAGCCGTATTCTGGTGGTGTTTGGATCAGTGAGATGGGTTACTCTCATGATTGGTACCACATGCATAAGAGTCGTTGCATTTGCATATATGTTGTTATAACATGATTGGAAGGATTCCAGTCTTATAGTGTATTGTTGTAATTATGTTGATTTCTTGTTGGTGACTCTTAGTGAATGATTTCTGAAATCTAAAATTGGGTGAATGATCTGCTTATGATATTTTATCGTTATGAACTTATAATATAGTTTAATTGTGATTTGTCTCACCCTTACTGTTGACCATTTTCAGATTGAGGAGTAGCAGCATTTGCCTTGGTGAGGAATGCTCGTAAAGTAGTTCGTTTAGTTACGTCGTGTCGGTGTCATGCTTTGGTCTTGTAACATTGGGGGACGTTTAGTTATTTTCGAGTTATTTATTAAACTCTTATCTCAATTGTTTGAATAAATTTTGGTTGGATTATGAGGTGGTGATTTTTGGTATTGAATACAGATGTTTATGTTATTCAGATTATGAATTATTCCGCTGTGTTAAATATGTTTACTGCATAATATTCTTAATGTTCCTCGAAAAGGCATGACATGATAGAATGTTTTAGGCAAAATACCCTTTTTAGTCCCTTAACTATACCCTAAGGTACATTCTGGTCCCTCAACTTTAAAAAGTGTCATTGTGATCCTTTAATTATTTAAACAGTCTCACGTTAGTCCTTTCCGTTTGTTCCGTTAGTCAAAGTCAAAATAGATGACCACTTGGCGCGGATGTGGCATATGATCATCACCATATTAATAAAAAAAATCAAAAAACTTACCTTATACATGGATTCGAACTAGGTACATGTTGGTTACTAGACAAGCTACTCTACCACTAGGACATTTTTTCTTTTGTTATTAAAATTTACAAATTAGATGTGTATTTATTCTCTCTCTTTCATGGATTTGTTCCAACTTCTTCAACCTGGGTTTCTTCAATCTCTGGGTTTCTTTTACAGCCACCATAAACAAAAACAGTTTATGAAAATCCAAACATTCATCCTTTCATCTCATCTTTAACTTATCAAAATCCAAACAACCTTTACACAAACTAGTTTCGAAAATTTTAGATTCGACGATTTCAAATTCAAAAATTGTTTTACCAAAATCAACCCTTTAATCCTATTAAATCCGTCGCCGTCATTCACCATGGTTTTTTCTGGGTTTCAAATTCAATATTCTAGGGTTTAATATCAAAAGAGCAAAAGGAGCTTTTAAATAAATCTGCATTGTGTTTGGGTGGGTTTCTGCTCAATAATGTTGAACGTTGTCGCAGACAAGAAGAAAGAAAGAGAAATCGTGAACATAAAACATCCATTGTTGCATTCAAATTGAAATATAGTTGTGTCCCTCCCAATTCAACGATTCATTCATTGCAGATTAACCTAATTTACAAAAATTAACGGTGAGTTTCTTTTTCAATTTCATACCTTAAATCCTCCCTTTTATTTCAATGATTTTAATTCCCATCATCCTTATATTGTATTCGTTTTAATTTCTTTATTAAGAATAATCATGTTTAAATAAGCATATTCAATTATTCATATTAATTTTATCATCATCCTCCTAAATATTGCCTACGTGTTTTATTATTTATCATTCAATTGAATTTCAGAAATGTTGTGTTCTTATGTTGGTTGTTTTTATGCTTACAGTTTTCACTTCATTCAACAACTTCGTTCTGTTGAAGATGATGTTGAAAGATGGTTGCAGATCGGATGTTGTTCTGATGAAGATGAATGTTTTTTGAATGTTTTTTTCAGAAATAATAAACTTGATAATAAATGTGAATTAAATAATTAACATCAATTGTAAAGTGGTGTGGTGGTAAGCTGAGTTAGTTTGCAAGTAAGGTGGCTTGGGTTCGATTCCAGACTTAATCAAAACTTTTAGAATGTTTTATTGTCAAGTCACCTGCCACACGTATGCCCAAGTGCCACCTCAGATGCCACACAAGCAAAAGTTGACGCCGTTAGTAAAAATTGGACGGAAAGGATTAACATGGACCTTTTTGAATAATTAAAGGACCACTCTGACACTTTTTAAAGATAAGGGACTAGAATGTACCTTGGGGTATACTTAAGGGACCAAAAAGGGTATTTTTCCAATGTTTTAATTATTTTGGAGTTGTAATACCCTTGTACATGTTTTTACTCTAAATTTATTTAATATTCCGCGGGGGTTTAGAAGGGTGTTACAATAATGGTATCAGAGCATCGTCGGTTGTTGTGACCAGAATATCATTGTTAATTTTCCCTTGTATACGACTAGTGTGAATTATCACCGTCGATACTTTTTTCTAATGGAGATTGTTTTGTGAATTAGCAGGACAATGGCCGAAAGAGGTGGAAGAAACGATGACACAATTGCTGAAGCTTTGGGCATGATTGTTGGTGTGCTAAGAGGGAATCCTAACGGAGGGGGAATTGGTTCTAACAGACAACTGGGAAATTTTCAGCGGAACACTCCTCCATTGTTCAAAGGCACTCACGATCCTGAAGGTGCTCAGAAGTGGCTGAAGGAAATCGAAAGGATTTTTTGAGTGATAGATTAAGCTGAGAGTCTGAAGGTGAGGTATGGTACTCACATGTTATCTGAAGAAGCTGATGACTGGTGGGTTGCTACTAGAGCTGAACTGAATGATGATGGTGGAGCAATTATATGGGTTGTGTTCAGAAGACGTTATGGGAAGAAAGGAGTTCGAGTTCTTGGAGCTGAAACAGGGTAGTATGTCTGTTCATGAGTATGCTTCCAAATTTGTTGAACTAGCTAAGTACTACACTCACTACAACAATGATGAGGCTAGTGAATTTTCGAAGTGTATCAAATTTGAGAATGGTCTCCGTGATGAAATCAAGCAAGGTATCAGGTATCAGAGGATTCGCAGATTTCCTGATTTGGTGGATTGTAGTAGAATCTTAGAAGAGGATAACATCAAGGTGAAGTCATCTCACTCTCCCGAGTTGGTTGACAAGAAGGGAAAGAAGCCTATGGATCGAGGTAAGCCGTATGGCAGGGGTAATCTAAAAGCTGGTGGTTGTAAAAGGCCTAGTGGGGGAGACTCTAGTGCTCCTGTTAGGTGCTACAAGTGTGTTGAAGCGGGACATCGCATCCATGCATGCAAGAGTGAAGAGAAGAATTACTATAGGTGTGGTAAAGCGGGTCATGTTGTTGCTGATTGTAAAGGAAAGCTTGTGACTTGCTATAACTGCAGCGAAGAAGGTCATATCAGTCCACAGTGCACTAAACCAAGGAAGAATCAAGCGAGTGGGAAAGTTTTTTCCTTGTCTAGTTCAAAGACTACCCCTGAGGATCGATTGATTAAAGGTACGTGTTTTATCCATGGCACACCTTTAATTTCAATTATAGATACTGGAGGGACTCATTCATTTATTTCTTTAGATTGTGCTAAAAGATTGAATTTGGAAATATCTGTCTTGAATGGAAGTATGGTTATTGACACTCCCGTGTCGGGTTCAGTGACTACTTCGTTTGCTTGCTTGAATTGTCCGATTGATATTTTTGGTAGGGAGTTCGAAATGGACTTAGCGTGCCTTCCGCTAGAACAACTTGATGTCATCCTGGGAATGAACTGGTTGGAATTCAACCGGGTTCATATCAATTGTTTTACGAAGACGGTTATCTTTCCAGAAGCTGTTGGTGTTGAAGACTTGGCAATGACTGCTAGACAGGTGGACGAGGCGGTTAAGGACGGGGCTGCGGTGTTTATGTTGTTTGCATCAATGGGAGTGAAAGGAAAAGCAGTGAGTAGTGAATTATTGGTAGTACGTGACTTTTCAGAAGTTTTTCCAAAAGATGTGAGGGAGTTGCCACCTGAGAGGGAAATGGAGTTTACGATAGATTTGATTCCTGGAACTAGTCCTGTGTCGATGGAGCCTTATTGTATGTCGGCATCTGAGTATGCTGAATTGAAGAGTCTATTGATAGAGTTGCTCGAAAAGGAATTTATTCCTCCAAGTGCTTCGCCGTGGGGTGCACCGGTGTTGTAGGTAAAGAAGAAAGAAGGTTCGATGAGATTATGTGTGGATTATAGACAACTGAATAAAGTTACTATCAATAATCAGTATTTGCTGTCGAGGATTGATGATTTAATGGATCAACTGGTTGTAGCATGTGTGTTTAGTAAAATTGATCTAAGGTCTGGGTATCACCAAATTCCTGTAAAAGGGACGATATTTAGAAGACTGCATTCAAAACAAGGTATGGCCATTACGAGTATACCGAGATTCCGTTTGGAGTAACTAATGCACCTGGTGTTTTCATGGAGTATATGAATATTATCTTCCATCCGTATCTTGATAAGTTCGTAGTGGTGTTTATCGACGATATTATGATATATTCCAAGAGCAAAGAAGAGCATGCGGAGCATCTCAGAGTTGTATTGGAATTGCAGAAAGGGAAGAAACTTTATGCTTAGTTGTCGAAGTGTGAATTCTGGTTAAATGATGTAAGCTTTCTTGGGCATGTGATTTCCAAGAATGGTATTGTCGTAGATCCTACAAAGGTAGAAGCGGTATCTCAGTGGGAAGTGCTAAGTCTGTTTCCGAGATTCGTAGTTTTCTTGGTCTTGCAGGTTATTACAGAAAGTTTATAGAAGGATTTTCAAAGTTAGCGTTACCGTTAACTAATTTGACAAGAAAGGTTCAAGCGTTCATTTGGGATTCAAAATGTGAAGAAGGATTCCAAGAGTTAAAGAGAAGGTTGACTAGTGCTCCTATTATGATTTTGTCGAATTTGTCGGAATCTTTTGTAGTATATTGTGATGCTTCATTGATGGGATTAGGTGGTGTATTAATGCAGAATCAACAGGTAGTGGCTTATGCTTCGAGACAACTCAAGGTTCATGAAAGGAATTATCCAACTCATGATTTAGAGTTGACAACTGTGGTCTTTGTGTTGAAATTGTGGAGACACTATTTATATGGTTCGAGGTTTGAAGTGTTCAGTGATCACAAGAGTCTGAAGTATCTCTTTAATCAGAAAGAGCTCAACATGAGGCAAAGAAGATGGTTAGAGTTTCTTAAAGATGACTTTGGTTTGAATTACCCTCCGGGTAAGGCGAACGTTGTTGCTGACGCATTGAGTAGGAAGTCCTTACATATGTCTATGCTAATGATGTGGGAATTGGATTTGATTGAACAATTCAGAGATTTGAGTCTGGTATGTGAAGGTACTTCTAATAATGTTAAACTGGGTATGTTGAAGTTGACAAGTGGTATTCTTGATGAGATTAGAGCGGGTCAGAAATCTGATGTTGATTTGGTTGAATGGTTGACTTTGATTAACCAAGGCAAAGGAGGTGATTTCAGAATTGACGAGAATGATAAAATAAGGTTTGGTGATCGAGTTTTTGTTCCTGAGGTTGCCAAACTTAGGAAGAGTGTTCTTGAAGAAGGACATCATAGTGGATTGAGTATTCATCCTGGTGCTACCAAGATGTATCATGATTTGAAAAGGTTGTTTTGGTGGCCTGGAATGAAGAAGGAAATTGCTGAATTCGTTTATTCTTTTTTGACTTTCCAGAAGTCGAAGGTTAAGCATCAAAAGCCATATGGAGTTATGCAACCGTTGTTTATTCCGGAATGGAAGTGGGACATCATATCTATGGATTATGTTTCTGGTTTGCCGAGGATAGTTAAGAATTGTGAAGCTATTTGGGTTATTTTGGATAGGTTGACGAAGTCTGCACACTTTATACCGATGAGAATGGACTATCCAATGGAGAAGTTAGCTCAGTTGTGTATATTGAGAAGATAGTGAGTCTACATGGTATTCCTTCGAGTATTGTGTTTGATAAAGATCCAAGGCTTACATCTAAGTTCTAGGAAGGTTTGCAGAAAGCTTTGGGTACTAAGTTGAGATTGAGTTCTGCTTATCATCTGCAAGCTGATGGTCAGACTGAGAGGACGATTTAGTCGTTGGAAGATTTGTTGTGTGCTTGTGTGTTAGAGAAAGGTGGTTCTTGGGATAGTTATTTATATTTGATTGAGTTTACCTACAACAATAGTTAACATTCGAGCATTGGTATGAATCTGGTGAGAGTGCGGTGATTGGATCAGAAATTGTTCAACAGACTACGACAAAGATCAAGATGATTCAAGAGAAGATGAAAGCTTCTCAGAATCATCAGAAGAGCTACCATGATAAGAGGTGGAGAACAATTGAGTTTAAAGAGGGAGATCATGTGTTTCTGAGAGTTACTCCTATAACTGGTGTTGGTCGAGCGCTGAAGTCAAAGAAGTTAACGTTGCGTTTCATTGGTCCGTTTCAAATTACGGAAAGAGTGGGATAAGTAGCGTATCATATTGCGTTACCTCCAATGCTTGCGAATTTGCATGATGTATTTCATGTGTCTCAGTTGATGAAATACATTGCGGTTCCATCTCATGTGATCCAAGTGGATGATGTACAGGTGAAAGACAATCTGACAGTTGAGGCATTGCCTGTGAGGATTGAAGATCAAAAGTTGAAACAACTGCGTGGTAAAGAGATATCATTGGTCAGAGTAGCTTGAAGAGGACCAGAAGATGGTAATGTTACTTGAGAGCTGGAGAGTCAGATGAAGGACTCTTATCCCGAGCTTTTTACTTGAGGTATGTTTTCGAGGACGAAAACTCTTTTAGTGGGGGAGATTTGTAACACCCCATAATTTCATTATTTAATTTAATTGGAATTTAAATTAATTATTTGGAATTAATTGATTAGTTGGTGGATTAAATTGGAGAAATTACGAAATGAGGTAATTGGGCTTGGTGTGATGGTTAGTTGAAGGGAGGTGCTATCTAGTGTAGGCCTTACTAACTATTATTCTATTTTTCATAAAATAGAAGAAATAGGAAAAGAAAGAAATTAGAAGCAAAAAGAGGAGAAGAAGAGAAGAACGTGAAAGAGCTAAAGAAGAGGAGAAGAGGAATTTCAAGAGCTTTTACTAAGGTAAGGGGTGACTAATCCATTTACTCTATATTATCGGTTTAATAGTGATAGAATTTATTTTGTAAGTTATTTAGTTCAATTGAATGCATGTTAGGTTTGGGGTTTTGGGAGATTTCGAACAATAATGAACCCTTAAGTGTGTTAGAAGTATGTTAAAATGTGTGAATTGGAGCTGTTTTGGTGTTATACTGAAGTTATAATGAATTGGTTTGGAATTGGAATGGAAGAGTGCTGTCAATAATATGAAATTTTGCTACTGAGTACACTGTAATTGGGTAATAGCCGGGCTGTAACTGATTACCGCGTTGAAAAATAAGGAATTTGGGCATTTTTAGGTACTATAACCGGGTACCCTCCATGCTCTAACTGATTACAGACACGTTGTGGAAAATAGAGAATAGAGTTACGTAAAGGCGTAACCGGGTACGCTCCCTGCTTTAACCAATTACACCTGATGCATTTTGAAAAATTATTTAAAAAATTCATATCTTTCGTATATCCGTTTTAAGCGTCGTTTTGAGCGTTGTGTAGATAATTAAATATTTTATATAATTAAATGGTGTCAGGCAGTAGCTTAATTTTATTTTAAAAATCTGATTTTTTTATATATGATGGCGTGTTGTACATTGTATAAGTGATAAATGTAATAATGTGGTGGAGATGTGGCAATGTATTTGCTCTGTTGATGTTGTGTTTGGTGCTATTTACGCATGATATGATTTCTGATCGGTGTTAAAATATGAATGCATTATTCTGTGTCGTTTCGGTGATTTGGATTATGATAATGATGTTCATTTTAATCAGTGTTGATGATTAGCATGCTAAAGGTGGTGCATGCATTCATAATCATTTGTGGCTGTATCCTGGTGGTGTTTGGATCAGCGGTAGCTGAAGGGTATGAAAACACTTAGAAATGGAGGTTTGAATAAGTGGTTTCTTTTTGCAATATAAAAATGACACAGTATTTTTATCCTAGTTCGTTATAACTCAACTACTCCAGTCCACCCGCCAAGGTGATTTTGCCTCTCTCAGTCGAGGACTTATTCCACTAATCAAAAACTAATTACAACAATCCACGAAGGCAACAACCAACGTCTTCTTGAGAATCTTAACCACAACTTGGTTACTCAAGGAATACAAACTTTGACTTCTTGAGAATCCTAACCACAAATTGGTTACTCAAGAAACAATTACAGACATAATTTCTAACAAGTGATCTTAAGTGCTTCTTAATCTAAGTTGTATCACAACTGTGATTTTTCACTAAGTTTACAACAATGAAGATGAACTTTAAACTTATACTTTGAACAAATATATTTTCTTTCAGTATAAGTGTTCAAGTATGAGATATTTTCTTTGAGCGTGCTGACTTGTATCTCGCTTGTGTTGTTTATATCATGTATGAGCTCTCTTGTGTTGTGTCCTTTTTTTTCAAATGATCTTCTATTTATAGCATTTTGAAGATTTTGTCCGACGTTGGATAATAGGCTAGCTTAGCCTTTCATGTTTGCGTGTTATCTTGGATAAACTTGCTTTCCACGCTTCTTGAGACTTGTTACTAAATCTGTTTTTAGCCGTTAATAATCATTATGTCTCCAACGGTAATGTTTCTTCTGTCAGAGTATTTTATCTTTGTAGTTTTTCAAGAAAACTTTTTTCTGGCTTTGTAAAGATAACGTCTATAAGAATTATGGTTCAACGGTTGGTGCTTTAAGAATTTTCTTCATTAGAACTTCTTTAGACTTCAGCTTGACTGTCTTTCATCATTTGTATGTAGCCCAAGTTCCGATGGTACTTGTTTTGCTTGAACTTTAGCATATGTTTAGAATTTCTTCTAAAATAAGAGATATATAATTAGAGTATCATATTTACTTATACAAAATTTATTTAATTTATCATCAAAACACTAAGATAAGATTAGAACCAAACTATGTTCTAACAATCTCCCCCTGTTTGATGATGACAAAACATTTACGTTCTGATCAGAAATTTTGTATATAAGAGAAACAATCTTCCCCTGAGATGTATAACCTCCCCCTGAAATAAATACTTAGAGAGAAATGTAAAAGATAACTTCCCTGAGTATTTTACTCTTCAGTATGTTTCTTAAGAAGATTCACTGATACAGCTTTACAAAGCACGCTTCTTTAGAAGTTCTATAGTATCGTCTTTCAGAATCATAATTTCCTGCATATTCTTTCAAAAAAAAATACTTCTTGTATACAAGTTAGAAGTGTTTGAGACTAAGTCCCATAATAACTTTCAGATCAGAATATAACTTTTGCTTTGTATCACTTTCTCCATATGTTTAATTATCAGAATATCAATTTATTTTTATGTCTAATGATCTGAATATCAATTTCTCTTTATGTCTAATGATCAGAATATCAATTTATCTTTATGTCTAATGATCAGAATATCAATTTCTCCCCCTTTTTGTCATAATCAAAAAGCGTAAAAAAAATGTAGCCATAAAAACAAGTGCTTCCTTGATTTAGATATATCACGTTATTACTTAGTCCACAAATATTTTAAAAATGTTTGAGGTTTCGAGCCAGGAAAGCTGTTATAAGTATCAAATTCAATGTTATCCCCGTTTAAATGACAAACAGAAATGCAGACATAAGAAAAATTTTCATTGACAAAAGAACAAATACAGACACCAATACTAAAGACAGAAATATTTAGAAGTCAAATTCATAAGATCCACCGGTAAAAGAAAAGGCTTCACAGGGTTCAGCAAACAATACTTCATCTCTGTTTGGAAGTTCTGTGGTGCGAAGAGTTTCTACCACGCCTGCAGACTCGAATAGAACAAACAGGATTCTACCATAAGATATGGAGAAGTTTTGACCGAGTTTGAAAGCAATCAGAGATTCTCGCAAGTGTCCAAAAATAATGGAGGCAAGATTTATTGGTCGGTTAGTTTCCAGATAATGAATCAGGAACCTATCTCTAGAGTACAAGATCTTGTGGAATTTTCCTCAAGGTAGTAGGTTTGAGAGAATGAGATGAAACCAGACCCTTTTTGTTGGGGAAAGAAAATATGGATTGTCGAACACACGACGAGCCAATTTACTTAGTTCAGTAGGAATGACAAAAGCATTTGCATGATCGAAGGATGTCAGACATGCAACATTGTGTTTAGAGGGACATCTAATGGTTGTAGCAATGGATGCTTCAGAGATGGTGAACAGAGTTCCATGGATGGAAGAAGTGATGCTCAGATTGTCATCACTGACAGAAGCATTTTTCTATAATTCCTTTACTAAATCTAGGAAGATGTAACCATGGAGAATACCAATATACGATCTCCAACCTTGTTGATAGAAACAGTTGATGTAGTGATCAGTGTTTTTGGCTAACCAAAGAAAGACATTTTTCTTTGAGAACAGTGAGGGTTGGTTAAGAAGCCATGAAGAAAATGATAATGGTTCGGTTTAGGGTAGATATTTGACACAATTAGGTTTAAGACTTGATTGAATTTTTGACGATAGAGCGGTTTTATATAAGTATGAGGAGAAGGAAGTGAAAAGTATAGCCAGAAGCAATCGATGCAGAGATTCGCATGCATTATGGAATGAAGAGAAAATATTTAGATAACCAAGGGATAGTAGAGTCATGATTATTGAAATTAGGGATAACGTAGATAAATTAATACAACAGTTACCAATAAATCATGCCTAATAAGCTTTGCACGCGCGACCTCTCAAAGAATGAACACGTGTTCAAATTCTCAGGTTGACGTGAATTAGCAGTTTCATTTACTGAACTTCTGACTCATGTTAGAAAATAAACTTCTGAACAGAGTAGGCCAGATATTTCTAGATGATTTTTGTTTTTAATTTCTGAGAATTTATAAATCAAGTAGTTCAATTTTAGGCAACCAGATATTCTGAAATCACATTAGATATTGAACATAACTTCATTCTAAACATAATTCCATACTAATGTTATTTAGAATGAATTTGAATCTATCTTTAGAAAGAGGTTTTTTGAAAATATCAGCCCACTGATGGTCTGTATCAATGAAATTTAAGCTTAATTTCTATGTGTTTTGCGTTGGAATGTAGAATAGGATTTTTAGAAAGACATATAGTAGAAGTGTTATCACAGAAAATTGGAATCTTACGCCCATAGATGTGATAATTTTCAAACTGACTTTTCATCCAAAGCATCTGAGTGCTATAGCCTGCAGCAGCTACATACTCTACTTCTGTAGTTGATAATGCAACTGTAGCTTTCTTTTTTCTATACCAATAGATCATATTGTTTCCTAGAAACTGACAGCTTCCAGATGTACTTTTACGTTCTATTTTGTCTCTAGCAAAATCAGCATCATAATAACCTACTAAATTGAACTCTTTGGATTTTCTATAACACAGTACAACATTAGTAGTACCTTTCAGATACCTTAGAATTCGCTTGAGAGCAGTCAAGTGAGACTCTCTAGAATCTGGTTGGAATCTTGCACATAAGCATACACTAAACAGAAGATCTGGTCTAGATGCAGCTAGATAAAGTAATGAACCAATCATACCTCTGTAGATTTTCTGATCTACTTTCTTACTTACCTCATCTTTACCCAGAATGCAAGTAGGATGCATTGGGGTTTTCACTTCTTTACTTTCTGATGACTAGAATTTCTTCAGAAGTTCCTTGACATTCTTTGTTTGGTGTATGTAAGTTCCTTCAGAAGTTTGATTTATTTGAATTCCCAAAAAGAATTTAAGTTCTCCCATCATGCTCATTTAAAATTCTGCTTGCATAGACACAACAAATTCTCTTCCAAGAGAGATATTAGAAGTTCAAAATATAATATCATCCACATCTATTTGACAAATTAAAATATAATTTTTAAATGTATTACGAAATTGAGTAGTGTCAACCTCCCCTCTGGTAAAGTCTTTATCTAAAAGGAATGAACTTAATCGTTCATATCAAGCTCGGGGAGCTTGTTTTAGTCTATATAAAGATTTTTTAAGTTTAAAAACATGTTCTGGATATTTTGAATCATCAAAGCCAGGGGGTTGATGAACATATACTTCTTCTTCAATGTAACCATTTAAAAATGCACTTTTAACATCCATTTGATATAAAGTGATGTTATATTGAGCTGCATAAGCAATTAATAGTCTGATAGATTCTAACCTGGAGACTGGGGCAAAATTTTCATTATAGTCAATACCTTCCTATTGACTATATCGTTGTGCAACCAGTCGTGCTTTGTTTCTGACAACTTCTCCTTGCTCATTCATTTTGTTTCTGAACACCCACTTTGTTCCAATTATATTAAACCCTTCAGATCTTAGAACTAGATCCCATACATCATTTCTGATAAATTGATTTAATTCCTCTTGCATAACAATAATCCAATCTGTATCTTGAAGAGCTTTATCAATTGAAGTTGGGCTCAATCATAGAAACTAATCCAAATAGTGAATTTTCATTATTTCTGTGAAATGATCTAATTCTGATGGGATCATCTTTGTTTCCAAGTATGACATCTTTTGGATGATGTGTAGTGAGTCTCGAAAATCTTTTAAGAGAGGGTTCTTTAGAAATTCTCAAGTTCTCCATAGTTGTGATTGGAGGAACTTCTGATGCATTTCCAGCTTCTGAATCTTCAGAGTTTGTGACCTGTACTTCCATATCTGCAAAATTTTCAAATTGCTTTGGCTTTTAATGGCCAAGCTTATCATCAAATCTGATATTGCTTGATTCTTCAACAATCAAGGTTTTTGTATTATATACTCTATAGCCTTTTGAGCGTTCTGAGTATCCCAATAGAAAACACTTTTGTGCTTTAGAATCAAACTTGTTCAGATGTTCTTTTGTATTTAGAATGTAGGAAGTATATCCAAATGGATGAAAATATGAAATGTTGGGTTTTCTATTCTTCCATAGTTCATAGGGAGTCTTTTCAAGAATATGTCTTATGGATATTATATTTTGAATATAACATGATGTGTTTATCGCTTCTGCCCAGAAATGTTTAGCCATATTAGTTTCATTAATCATAGTCCTAGCCATTTCTTGTAATGTTCTGTTCTTACGTTCTACAACTCCATTTTGTTGAGGAGTTTTAGGACAGGAGAAATTATGAGATATTCCATTATCTTTAAAGAACTTCACAAAGAAATGGTTCTCAAATTCTTCTCCATGATCACTTCTAACCTTTATGATACTAAGCTCCTTTTCATTTTGAACTTGGTTACAAAAGTCAAAGAACACAGTATATGATTCATCTTTGTGTTTTAAGAATTTTACCCATGTCCATCTGCTGTAGTTGATCGGGAGAATACAAGTGCACATTCGTGACGTGTAGTTTTAAAAGATATTGAAACCACAGGGACCAATGTCAACGTACTGTATTATATCGTTTCTTTGTAAAGCTAAGGCTAGCAATGTTTTA
Organism: Vicia villosa; assembly: GCF_029867415.1. Lineage (NCBI taxonomy): Eukaryota > Viridiplantae > Streptophyta > Magnoliopsida > Fabales > Fabaceae > Vicia > Vicia villosa. The sequence goes on along the minus strand of NW_026705809.1, from coordinate 89,055 downwards.
ATTATGTTTTAGGGGAAAAAAATACTAAATCTAGATAAAATATTAATAAACGGATACGGTATGTAATTCGTCTAACTTAGGTGATCCGAAGTTCCATTGGCCAGGTTCTTTATCAAATCAAAAATCTTTATTTCTTATGTCCGTTTAAAAGTCCTCCTCTCAAACTCTCGCTCTATTGACTTAGACTACGATTCTAACTCATAATGTACGCTCTTGTTGTCCCATTAGATTTAGAAACGCTTTTTGAAAACAACAGAATTAATAAAATGCCTTTTTCATGTAAATATTATTTACTTAAAAACCCCTGTCTCAAAATCTCGCTCTATTGACCTAGATTATGCTAATATTCCCTAACGTACGCTCTCGCTGTCCCGCCGAGTTTAAAAACACCTTTTGAAATTAAATAAATATCTAATTAGTTCTAATACGCTCTCTCTATCCTTAAACCTAATGCCTAGTGTCCACTATCTGGTTTTAAACCTCAAACTCTCGCTTTGTTGATTTTAAACCTTAGTCAGTTTTTAAATCTCAAACTTCCGCTCTGTTGATTTTATAAACTTTAACACATTCAATTAGACACTAAACCAGAAAAAGGTGATTTTTATTAAAATAATATTTAGGCCAATTTATTTCGGATCCCTTGGTTAGCTTTATTTACATACCGATATATGGGAAATTCAGCCAGACATACCTTTTAAATTAAACATGCATAAACGGTTTAGATTTATAATTTTAGGCATATTCGATGGCATACAATTAAGATCATACAATAGTCAGAATATAAATAAAAGCTATAAATAAGAAACCTGAATAATAAAAAGCTGGAATTAATTCTCAGATCTTCAAGTACTCGAACCTCCACCACAGGTTGGTTGGATCGTTCTTCAAATATTATTCAACAGGAAGTAAATAAAGAAATAAAAGAACTCGAGTCTAACGTAAGATTAGACCGGTTAAAAAAATACACAACAATTTCTGTTGTAGAAATTCCTGTATGAAAAATAAAGAAAGCTCTTAAAAACAATGAAAATAAAAGCGTAGAATAAAATTGCAGTTGTTCGGTAAAAATGCCGACCCTTTTCCATCAGTGTGTACGTTGTATTTATAGTGTACTAGTGCAACTTCCATTTCCAATATTCCCCGAAGTAGTGGTCATGAAGTTCCTAAAATGTAGCAATTGAATTAACGTGAGATTTGAATAAGTCTTTTGAGACGTGGGTCTCAATTGATTCATGACGTGGCCCTCAATGGTAGGAGACGGGTGTCTCAAACCTTTTGTCTCGTTCGTCAAGCACAAGTGACGTGCGTCACTTGGTCAAGGTGCCTTGCCGTTTGCCAAGCCTTTATGACGGTTGTCACAGGCTCTGTGTTAGTGGGCCACGTGCTCACTTCATTGTTGGGCTAGGCTGCTTTTGTTTGTTCTTTTAATTTCTTTTGGCCTTTTTGCTACTTTTATACCCCCATTTCTTCATTTACTCACAAAGTCTTCGATTAATTAAATATCTGCAAAATAAACAAACAATAGTGTAATACCAATACAAAGTAATTAAATTTATATTAAAAATGGGAAATAATTTAAGTAAATCAAGCTACAAATGCAATACATTTACATGCTATCAGTAGTCATCAACAATAACCAATCCTTACTTCTTGCATCTGATTGATGCAGTTTTAACTAGACCAAATAAATCAATATGCAGAAGTTCTAATGGTCTAGAGGAGAAAACAAAATTTTTAGATTTAAAACAAGTTTTTGAAAACTCTCCCTTCTGACATGCTTCACAAAGAGCATCTGAGTTGAACTTCAGAATTGGGATACCTCTTACCAAATTGAGTTTGTTGAGTTGAGATAATCTCCCCAAGCTAGCATGTCCTAATCTTTTGTGCCAAACCCATTGCTCATCATTAACACACAGAAGACAAGTTACTTTCTGAGTTTTAAGTTCAGAAAGATCAATTTTATAAATGTTGTTCTTTCTCTTACCAGTAAAAAGGATTGATCCATCTTTCTGACTAACATCCTTACAAGGCTCTTGATTAAAGATTATGTCATAGTCGTTGTCACTTAATTGACTGATAGACAACAAGTTATGAGCTAATCCTTCGACTAGTAAAACATTAGTTATAGAGGGAGAGTTACCATTACGGATTGTTCCTGAACCAATAATCTTTCCTTTTTGGTTCCCTCCAAATCTAACGTCTCCGCCAGATTTAAGTTCCAAACCTTGGAACATAGACTTTCTTCCCGTCATGTGACGCGAGCATCCAGAGTCCAGGTACCATGACTGCTATTTTAACTTCACTGCTAAGGACATCTGCAACATAAATTATTTTCTCCTTAGGTACCTGTGGACCTCCGTTTTTTAATCCGGGCCATACCTCTGTTCTGGAGAGATACGTGAACTGACTCTTTTTTATCGCTTAATGCTTTCGCATTTTTGAAAATTCACAGAGTCGCCACCGACCTTTTATTTTATCCAATTAAGGAAAGGTTTATAAAAGAAACAGAAAAAAGACCTTTAAGAAATTCTGGGTAAGGGGGTAGGTTATACAAAGGGAAGGTGTTAGCACCCTTTGTATCCATGGTTATCCATGGGCTCTTAAGTTTTCTTAGCTCACTTGTTTTTCGATCACTTTTCAATTGCTTTAGAATGCTCATATGTGGTTTCAAATACTTTTGTAAATTGAATTTTGTAATGATCCGTGTGTGGATGTATACAAAATGCTTGTTTATCTTTCGAAAGATGTTTTTGAAAAGAACGTTAACTTTGTAATAATCCGTGTTTGGATGTATACAAAGTATTGTCTTTTTTGGAAAGTTTTGTTTTGAAAAACAACAGTGTATGAGAATTTTGTTTGTTTTGATTTGAGCAAGCAAACTAGGAGGTCTACCCTGAGTTGTAAGGTCTTTATCCTATTTCCTTTAAAAATCTATCCTTTCATCGGATATAAACGCAAGGTTCGATTTTGTACTCAAAATAGTAGAATTTTGACTTTGATTTTGAAAAGAATGAGAAAGGGATTACCTTAAAAGGTGCAAGTGTGATTGTGATTGGATTCAGATAATTTATCTTTGAAGTTAGTGATCTAACGGTTCAATTTTATCTTTGACATACACGCAGTTTATATTTGCTGGAAATTAAAATGCGGAAATGTAAAGTGCGGAAAGTAAATCTACGCTATTACATCGATTGTGCAGGAAATGTAAACTAGCCTATTTACATGAATTTGACATCCTATACATTTATCTAGGAATTTAAATTGCAAGAAAAATAAAAGGCATGTTTTTGGATTTTTTATGATTGATTTTAATTATAATTAATGCATGATTAATTAAATTAAAATGAAGAAAAAAGATGAAAATAGATTTAAACCTAGAAATTAAGTTTAAAATATGTACAAAATATTTGTTAATTAATTTTAAAACAAAACTAATTTTTTGGAATTTTTTGGAATTGATTTGAAATTGATTTAAGTTAATTAAAACATAATTATGCAAATAATTATACAAATAATTAAAACTTAAAGAGAAAATTATTCAAAATATGTACAAAATTAGTTTATAATATATAAACAATATTTAACATTAAGAACAATTTTTTTATGATTTTTTGATTGGTTAGAATAATTAAAAAGCAAATATACAAATATATACTAATTAATTATGCAAAATATTGAAATTTTGAAGGAAAATAAAATATTTTTATTTCAGAAAATAATATATTATTTTAGAAGTCTAAAAATATTTTTTGTGTATTTTTTGGATTTTTGAAACTATTTTTAATTAATTTAACAAAGAAATTAAAATAAAAACAGAAAATAAAAGGATACTGATCAGGTGTGGAAATTAAATAAGGTCCATGGGATAGGTCCTCATTCTGATGCGTTGGATGGATAATAAATGAAATCAGATGGCTCAGATTGTGAGGGTCCACCAATTATGACGCGCCTGCAAACACTGAAACCAAGGGTTAAGTTTAAAAAAACGCGCGCTTGCTGTCCAATGAGGTGAGGACACCTCATCATCTTCAACCTCTCGCCAGGACTTTTAATAGCGCTTTCTTATCAAAAGCGCTGTAATAGATGAAGCTTAAACCTGGAAAATAACGAATAGGGGTTAGACATAAAAGAAATTTGGCGCGACCTGTCCATTCAACTCGTCTGATCCATACGAACTCAATGGTACCACTTAGAACCTCTAATTTTGCCTATTTCAGAAAGCCCTATTTTTTAGGTTATGAACCCTAAAATGGTAACTTCGTGTGTAAGCGTCTAAAACTCAATTAAAGTTCTAGAAATGATCTACACACCACACCAAGTCCAAATATATGTCTACATCTTGCTAGATATGCGTGTGTTATGAGATACAAGTTAGTTTTAGTTTGAGCAAATCGTGACCTGTGTAGCTCGATTCAGTGAGGTTTAAGGCTTGCAATTGATTGGAATAGTTTCAGTGAAGCTCAGAGATGATGTTTGAATGCTTAGTTTGTATTGAAATTGACTGAAATTAAAAATTCGAATTTGAATTTTCTTTGAAATTTTTTCAAGTGGTTACAAGTGTATTATGAGTAAGGCTTTGTTTCTGAACTTGTCTCTTTTTGTTACTGAAGTAAGCTAGTCTATATATAAGCATTGAGTGCTTAGAATTGAAGCTAAGAAGCATCTAGTTGCCTTTGTGGAATTCTTGAATTTTTTATATTAAAAAGCTTTGAATTATTGACCAAGTCTTCTTGTCTTCAATGCACTTGCCTTGCTCTTCAATTCTCTGCAGAAAGATGAAGATTCCTTGGGTGAGTCATGCTTGGAAATTAAGCTACCCATTATCCATCCATTTTCCTTTTAATTTAATCTTAAAATAAGATAAAATTATGCCAAAAAATGGATAAAAATAATATGGGCCTTGTCTTGGTCGTGGGAGGCCCATTATATTATGGAAATGATGTTTGAATCATGAAAACTTGGCCCCATTTGGAAAAAATGCATTTTTGAGCAATGTTGGTTTTATGCATTTTCCAAAATTTAGCCAACTTCAACAAGGTGTAAATCCCTCAATTTTTGTCATATGAAGGAGATCTTGAACTTTTTGGAAACCTGAAAGAGTCCTCTAACTAATGCCTTTGGTCTCATGTCAAAATGATTTTTGATGCTCCTTGTGTGTCCTTTTGAAAAAAGTGTCTTTTTGTTGACTTTGAAAATGACCTGTAATGTCTTTGATCATATTTTTCAAATGGTGAATGCAATGACCATGGGATCAATTGCATTTGAAATATAATTGAATTTCCTTCAAAATGAGCTTTGGTTTGAATTTTTTGGACGAAGGATGAGTGAGTTATGACCAGTCAAAGTTGAGTTGACTTTTCAGGTAAAAACCCTAATTTTGAATCTTAGGGTTTTGTTGATTTTTGATCTTTCCTTGATGAATTATGATCATCCAATGATCAAATGATGAATCCTTTGACAAAATATGGACTTTGACAAAAAATTTCATTTTTGACTGTCTGTTGACTTTTTTGGTCAAACGGGTCGTCTGTTGACTGTTTGAGCTGCTGACGGTGCGTCTGAGTGAATTGAAGTTTGAAAATTTTTATGATGGTACTTTGAGATATATGGATGTGTATGAAATCCATTTGAGCTCTCAAAAAATTGTTTCTCCTGTAAAAACAAGAAAACCCTAGTCAGGGACTGTTTATGTAGGAGACAGTTAAGCGTACCTGTTTTTTGTGCAGTGTTGAGTCTCTGCTAATCGCGTGATATTCAGAAGACTTCTAGAACAAAAATCTTGGAATTTTGAATTGTGAAAGATTGATTTGATTGATGGTACAAAACACTGAGAATTGTACTGCCAACAGTTTGGCTGTCAACTGACTGTCCAGGTATTGATGTAGCAGTTAGAGTGAAAAATCAACAGTCAAAGTTAATTTTCTTTTTTGTTGTTTTTGTTTTATGTTTTATGTGAAAAATGAAAGTTTATTTACATGACTTGTTAGAAAAACACAGACATAATAAATAACTAATATTTACTGTATGCGGGCAAAATTACCGATAATAACCCTGAAAATCATTTAATGCACAGAAAAATGAATATTTGACTGGCAGAAAACACATAAAATATTATCTGAGTAATTAAGCAATATTATGACAAATAGTACAACATTTAATACTGACAGTACAAATATTACATACTATATTGAACAGTACGACGAATAAACGGTACATTTAAGAAATAAGAAATACGGCAAATTTTAAGAATGACGATTGATAACCCATGCTACAAATAGTAACATGTAGATGATTGGGAGCATAAGCATCCCAGGTCCACAGTGTTCCGGGCTATGTAGACAGAAGAAAGACATGATCACCGTAGCAATGGTGATGACCATAAGAAAACACGTTTCCCACCGCTTCGCCATTTTGTCGGGGAAGAAGAAAGGATGGATTATGAAGTGGAAATTTGAGAGATGAATTAGAATTTGATGTGAGATTTTATGGAAGAAAATGGGAGGTATTTATAGAATGGAAAGAAGGATAGAGACGTTGGGGAATGATGTGATTCCGTACAAAAGGAAAATTTGAGAGGAAATAAGATTTGAAAGAAAGTGGAGATAGTGTTGGGAAAAAGAGAGATTTGATTTTTGAAAAAGAGATTTGAAAAGATTTTTGAAAATAATGGAATATAGTACAAAAATTAGTGGGAAACAAAAGATAATAATAATCTACTTGTTACCAGTACAGTCTGAGTTTCCTGATTCTGCGCCTGCAAAAAGATTTAACTCTGTACCAATTGTGTCAGTACTATTTATCTGTAAATAAATAAATAGCATGTGTGAAGTAATAAACAGTATTTGGCGTTTGCGTAAGAATAAATTCAACTGCAAGCCAAATTACTGTATAAGAAAAATTCTAAAAACTAAGTATTTCATATGTCAGGATATTTGTTGAAATAAAAATCCATGATTATATGAGACTCTTAATTTTCAGATTGGAGTTTTTCTTGAAAAAAGATGCGGGCAAATTTTGGGGTATAACAGTACCCATATCTTTTTGGGTCCTTTGGTGTTTGTGTGCCTAAAGTTCTGTTTGCACTTAGGTCTAGCATGAGAATTATCAGAATAGGATGTATATTTGATGTCATGAGTGTGTCCAAAATTAAATTGTGTGTGAAAGGGTTTATATGTGATTTTAGTTTCATCAACTGGTTTAGGTTGATATGGTTCCTTTCCCTTAGGTGTCTCATAGCCAATTCCAGTTCTATTGTTTCTACTCACACCATAAATCATGGAAGCTATCTTGATTCTGTTTATACTTTTAGCCAGAAATTTTTGAAAACCAACGCCATATTCTTTCAAAATATCTTTAGAACTTGATGCACTATCTGACTTAGAAATATTTTGAATTTTCAATTCCTCTATGAGGTTCAGATTGTTTTCTTTAAGCTCAATATTCTCTGCCTTAAGTTTTTCTGTTTTAACTACAAGATTGTTTTTAAGTTTCTTGTATTTGACTCTTAATTTACTGTGGTTTTCTAGAAGTTCTGATAGACTTTCTTCAAGCTCATCTCTTGTAAGTTCAGAAAATACCTTATTAGTTTCTGATTCTGAGCCTGAGTCATCTTCTGTGGTGGCCATGAATGCTATGTTGGCGTGTTCATCTTCTGAGTTTGATTCTTCTTCAGAAGATCCCGAATCATCCCACGTGGCCATCAGACTTTTCTTCTTTTCAAATATTTTCAATGTCCTTTCTCTTTGCAGTGAGGGACATTCATTCTTGAAGTGTCCTGGTTCTTTACATTCATAGCATACAACACCTTTTCTTCTAGTCTTCTTGTATCCAGACGATTCTCCTTTATAATCTGGTCTTCTGAAGTTTCTGAACTTCCTTTTCTTATGCTTCCAGAGTTGGTTGACTCTTCTGGAGAGAAGAGATAACTCATCTTCTTCTTCCGATCCGGATTCACTCGAGCATTTTTCTTCAGCCTGCAAAGCGTTAGTTTCAAATTTTTTTTTAACAGATTTATGAGCGATAGTCTTACCTTTCTTTTGTGGATCATTTCCATCGAGCTCGATCTCATGACTTTTTAATGCGCTGATGAGTTCTTCAAGGGATGCTTCATCAAGATTCTTTGCAACTTTGAACGCTGTAACCATTGTTCCCCATCTTCTTGGTAGAATTCTGATTATTTTCTTGACATGATCAGCTTTTGTATATCCTTTGTTCAGTACTCTCAGGCCAACGGTCATAGTTTGAAATCTTGAGAACATGGCTTCAATAGATTCGTCATCTTCCATTATGAAGGCTTCATACTTCTGGATAAGGGCCAAAGCTTTTGTCTCTTTGACTTGAGCATTACCTTCATGAGTCATTTTTAGTGACTCAAACATATCGAGTGTCATATCTCTGTTTGTGATTTTCTCGTATTCTGCATGTGAGATAGTACTTAGTAAGATAGTTCTAAATTTGTGATGTTTTTTGAATTCTTTCTTTTGTTGATTTGTCATGTTTTTCCTGTCTATCTTTTTGCCTTCATCAACAGGATGTTCGTAGACATCGACCACAATATCCCATAGGTCAAGATCATATCCTAGAAAGAAACTTTCGAGTCTATCTTTCCAATATTTAAAATTTTCCCCATCAAACACGGGAGGTCTTGAATATTCATTTGCCATAGTGTTTTCCTTCTGTATCTTTTTCTGACAGGGTTAAGTGTTTGCACTCAAACCACGTGCTCTGATACCAATTGAAGGGTATGAAAACACTTAGAAGGGGGGGGGGGGGGTGAATAAGTGGTTTCTTTTTGAAATATAAAAATGACACAATATTTTTATCTTGATTCATTATAACTCAACTACTCCAGTCCACTCGCCAAGGTGATTTCGCCTCTCTTAGTCGAGGACTTAATCCACTAATAAAAAACTGATTACAAAAATCCACAAAGGCAATAGCCAACGTCTTCTTGATAATCTTAACCACAACTTGGTTACTCAAGGAATACAAACTTTGACTTCTTGAGAGTCCTAACCACAACTTGGTTACTGAATAAACAATTACAGACAAAATTTCTAACAAGTGATCTTTAGTGCTTCTTAATCTAAGCTGTATCACAACTGTGGTTTTTCACTGAGTTTAGTAAAATGAAGATGAACTTTAAACTGATACTTTAAACAATAATATTTTCTTTCAGTATAAGTGTTCAAGTATAAGATATTTTCGTTGAGCGTGGTGACTTGTATCTCGCTTGTGTTGTTTATATCATGTATGAGCTCTCTTGTGTTATGTCTTTTTTTTTATCTTTTTCAAATGATCTTCTATTTATAGCGTTTTGAAGATTCCGTTCGATGCTGGATAATAGGCTAGCTTAGCCTTTCATGTTTGCGTGTTATCTTGGATAAACTTGCTTTCCACGCTTCTTGAGACTTGTTACTAAATTTGCTTTTAGCCGTAATAGTCATTATGTCTCCGACGGTAATCTTTCTTATGTCAGAGTATTTTATCTTTGTATTTTTTTAAGAAAACTTCTTTCTGACTTTGTAGAGATAACGTCTATAAGAATTATGCTTCAGTGGTTGTTTCTTTAAGAAGTTTCTTCATTAGAACTTTTTTAGACTTCAACGTGATTGTCTTTCATCATTTGTATGTAGTCCAAGTTCTGATGGTACTTGTTTTGCTTGAACTTTAGCATATGTTTAGAAATTCTTCTGAAATAAGAGATATATAATTAAAGTATCATATTTACTTATACAAAATTTATTAAATTGTTATCATCAAAACACTAAGATAAGATTAGAACCAAATTATGTTCTAACAGTAGCTAATTCCCATTGAGTGGAATTAGTGAGTTGGCGGTAGCCGTATCCTAGTGGTGTTTGGATTGGTGAGATGAGTTGATCACATGATTGTTAACACATGCATAAGAGTCCTTGCATTTGCATATATGTTGTTATAGCATGATTGGAAGGCTTCCACTGTTATAGCGGATTGTTTTAATTATGTTGATTTCTTGTTGGTGACTCTTGGTGAATGATTTTTGAAATCTAAATATATTGTAATTGTGTGAATGATCTACTTATGAAATTTTATCGTTTTGAACTTATAATATAGTTTAATTGTGATATGTCTCACCCTTACTGTTGACCATTTTCAGATTGAGGAGTAGCAGCATCTGTCTTGGTGAGGAATGCTTGCAGAGTAGTTCGTTTAGTTACGTTGTGTCGGTGTCATGCTCTGGTCTTGTAACACTGGGGGATATTTAGTTATTTTCGAGTTATTTGTTAAACTTTTATCTCAATTGTTTGAATAAATTTTGGTTGGATTATGAGTTGGTGATTTTTGGTATTGAATGCCGATGTTTATGTTATTTTGATTATGAATTATTCCGCTATGTTAAACATGTTTACTGAATAATATTCGTAATGTTCCTCGAAAAGGCATGACATGATAGAATGTTTTAATTTTTTTAGAGTTGTAATACCTTTGTACATGTTTTTACTCTGAATTTATTTAATATTCCACGGGGGTTTAGAAGGGTGTTGCAACATCGAACTTCTTTTGAACATTATTGAATGTAAAATTCCCCATAAACAAACTATTGGGTTTGGTCTCCCTTCCTGTGCAGAGAAAGACTTAAATATAAATAGCTCATTTGTCTCACTTATTTAAGTGGAGGGTATCAATTTAAGGTTGAGAGTAGGCATGGCAACAAAATCCATACCCACGGGTGCCCACTAGAATCTACCCCGAAGTTGACGCGGAAAACCCGCTTTGACTGGGTTTGAGTTTTTCCCGATTACCAAATATGGGGACGGGTCGGGTAATGGGGACACTAGTACCCACCTCGAATCCGCCCCGAACCCGCCCCATTTATTTCATTATGTATATTATTATTTATTTTTGATAATTTAGAATATTAAATAAGTGGTCAATGTTTTTATATTTTGATTTATATTTATTATTTAAAATATTCTTAATGTATGTATGAAATTGTTTTATTTTATTATTTATTATGTAACTTGATTTTGGAAAAATAAGTATTTTTTATTAAAAATATTTTATTTCACTAAATGGATGGTGGTCGGGCGGGGATACCCTAACCCAACCCGAACCTGTTTGGGTCTGGTTTGGGTTTTAATTCTCCATCCCTGTTTGGGTTTGGAGCGGGGAACAGAGATTGTTTGGAGACTCGGGTTTGGGTTTTGGAATGTAATAACCGTCCCCGACCCGCCTCGTTGCCATCCCTGGTTGAGAGAGATAGAGAGAAAATAAGAATTAGAGAGAGAGAAAAGAGGAGTGAAACTTATTCCCGTTTTTCTGAACAAGTCTTTCTAAATTGACGATCTCCGATTCTTTAGATGTCATATCGAACTCAAATTTGGAGAACAAATTCGCAACACTTGTATCCAACTTTTTACTGTTGAAATCATCAAAACGAAGCTTGAGCTGAGAGATAATTACTTCACATTGAAGCTGCATATTTGGGTAATTTTTAATTTTTTATTCTTATTTGTAAGCTAGTTTGCTTTATGATGTATAGGTGTTAGCTCTAGTTTGTGAATCACTTTAAGATTCTCTTCTACCCTTAGTTGATTATATTGAAGCTATTTCTTTAGTTTGGATCACTCATGGCTTTTACTCTCATATTGAAGGGTTTTTCATGTTAAAATATGAACGTTTTTTTGTGTATTTATTTGTTCAATTTGTCGTCTTATATTTGTTGTTGATCCTCAAAATTCTTACAAGTGTGGGAATTTTATATACGTGGTGTACTGGTCTATTATTTTGTGTTAATTTCCCATCAGAGTGGCATTAGAGTTCTTGGTTAATAATTATTTTACTTGTTTGATTGATAGAGTCAATTACAAAGATGGAGATGATATTGTTGAATTGTTCTAATTACCATTTATGGAAGGGTAAGACGAAAGATTTAATATTTGTGAAGAAATTTCAATTACTAGTTTTTAATTGCGTAAAGTCAGATTCTCTATCTAATGAATAATGATATTGCTTACCAATTTTATTCGACGATATGTAGAAGATAATGTTTTCACATTGCTAATGAGACACATGTAAAAACTTAATGGGATAAAATAGAGACCATTTATGCCTCTAAATGAAGGAATAATAAACTATTATTGTTTGTGAGATATTGGATCAAACTCTAGTATGGCCGAAGGGTAGCTTCTTGATTCGACAGGGTTAAGCATGAAGTTGAAGGTTGTTCACATGCTTGTGTCGAAGATGCTAGGGTTGTTAGCATGTTAAATTAGGTTTTAGTGTTTAAACCCAAATTTGTTAAGTTAGCTTGTTTATTAAGTTGGCTTGTGTAATGGGCCTTGTGGAAAAAGCCCATTAGTTAGTATGTTAGGTTTTATTATAAATAGCATACTAGTCTCTCATCGTTGCTAAGCTGCAAATCCTAATTTAGGGTGAGAGAGGTTATTTGTTATTCTTGTAAACTTGTAATCTTGTTTTAAGAGAAAGTAAAAGAATAGCAGTTATAACCAATTATTGTGTTCCTCTTCTTCCTTGTCCTTTATTCTTCCTTGGTTTATACTTTGTTCTTGGCATTGAATTCACAACAAATTGGTGCGGTGAGCGTGGAGAAGATGCCTTCAACAAAGTATGAGATTGAAAAGTTCACCGGAGTGAATGATTTCGGCCTGTGGCGCTTGAAGATGAAAGCCCTACTGATTCAGCAGGGTTGTTTGGAAGCGTTGAAGGGAGAGGCAGCCATGAATGCAGAATTGACGGCAGCGGAGAAGACAAATATGATCGAGAAAGCATACAGCGCAATTTTGTTGAGCCTTGGTGATAAGGTTCTCCGACAGGTATCAAAGGAGACGACGGCATCAGGGTTATGGGTGAAACTTGAAAGTTTGTATATGACCAAATCGCTGGTAAATCGACTCTACCTGAAGCAAGCTTTGTATTCACTCAAGATGATTGAAGACAAAGTATTGGCTGAGCAGTTGGATATGTTCAACAAGCTGATTCTTGATCTTGAAAATATTGATGTGAAGATCGATGATGAAGATCAAGCGCTGTTATTATTGTGTTCTTTGCCTCGATCACATGCTCACTTCAAAGAAACTCTCTTGTATGGAAGGGAGTCCTTGACGTTTGAAGAAGTTCAATCAGCCTTGTACTCTAAGGACTTGAATGAACGAAAGGAGCATAAACCTTCGACTGTTGGCGAAGGTTTGACCGTTAAAGGAAAACTCTTACGAAAGGATGGTAAGTTCGACAAGAAGAAAGGCAAAAGCCAGTCGAAGTCTTACAGTGGCGAAGCATCTGGCATTCGATGCTACCATTGTAAGAAGGAGGGTCACACAAGAAAGGTGTGCCCTGAACGCCTGAAATATCATGGAGGTAAGGATAACGGCAACGCTGCCATTGTTCAAGATGATTTCGAATCATCTGATGTTCTTGTGGTTTCAAGCAGTGACTCTAAGAAGGAGTGGATTATGGATTCAGGTTGCACTTGGCACATGACTCCAAACAAAGACTTGTTCGAGGAATTATGTGATCAAGATGGTGGATCAGTATTGCTGGGAAACAACAAGGCTTGCAAAATTGCAGGTGTTGGATCTGTGAGGTTCAAGCTCCATGATGAGTCAATAAGGTTGTTGACTGAAGTCAGGTATGTTCCTGATTTGAAGAGAAATCTGCTTTCTCTTGGTGAATTCGACAAGAAAGGATATGTTTTTCAAGGAGAGAAAAGTATCCTAAGAGTAATGAAGGGTTCGAAGGAAGTTTTGAGAGGCGTGAAGAAACAAGGCTTGTATACCCTTGAGGCTGAAGTTGTAAGTGGTTCGACAAATGTTGCATCCACGAAACCTTTGTCGAAAACAGAAATCTGGTACATGAGATTGGGCCATGTCAGTGAAAGGGGTCTGGTCGAATTAGGGAAACAAAATCTGCTTGGTGGAGACAAAGTCGAAAAGCTGAAGTTTTGTGAACCCTGTGTACTTGGAAAATCTTGCAGAGTGAAGTTCAACAAAGGCAAACAAAAAACACATGGATCCGTTGATTACATCCATGCTGATCTTTGGGGGCCTGCAAGGTGTCCATCACATTCAGGAGCCAGGTATTTTCTATCCATAGTAGATGATTATTCCAGAAAATTATGGGTATTCATCCAGAAGACTAAGGATGAAACTTTTGAGAATTTCAAAAGTTGGAAGACTCTGGTTGAAAATCAGACTGGCAGAAAGGTCAAGAGGTTGAGAACCGACAATGGCCTTGAATTTTGCAATGAGGTATTCGACAGTTTTTGTGCTGCCTCTGGTATTGCAAGGCATAGAACTACTGCAGGTACTCCACAACAAAATGGTTTGGCTGAAAGGTTTAATCGAACTATTTTGGAGAGAGTCAGATGCATGTTGACTAGTGCGGGGTTAACGAAGGTGTTCTGGGCTGAGGCTGTTTCGACAGCAACATATCTGATAAACAGATGTCCTTCGACAGCGTTAGATATGAAGACACCTGAAGAAGTTTGGTCGGGACATCCACCAGATCTCGAAAAACTGAGAGTATTTGGCTGCGTAGCCTATGCTCACATTAGGCAAGACAAGGTCGAACCTAGAGCTCTGAAATGCATGTTCATGGGATACCCAGAAGGAGTCAAAGCTTATAGGCTACGGTGCCTAGAGCCAGGTCATAGGAGGTGTATCACCAGTCGAGATGTTGTTTTCAATGAAGCTGAAATGGCTTTTAAGAAAACTGATGATGTTGGTCGAAGTACAGAAACATCTGACGAAGAGCTGAAACAGGTAGGGATTCCTGTTGAGGTGGAGCATGTTGATGCTGAATTGCATATCCTTGATGAAGTCGAAGAAGAAGCCGAAGATGCTGAGGAAGTTGAGGAAACTGACGATGACTACCTATTGTCGAGAGATAGGTCGAGAAGAGTCATAAAGGCACCTCAGAGGCTTGGGTATGCAGATCTTATAGCTTATGCCTTAATCTCTGCAAGTGAGGTTCTGGACGAAGAACCTAGAGACTACAAGGAAGTTATGAGGAGTCGAAATAAGACTGAATGGCTGAAGGCCATGGATGATGAGATGAAATCTCTTCATGATAATCATACTTGGGAACTGATCAAGAAACCTGTTGGGGCAAGGTTAGTCAGCTGTAAATGGACTTTCAAAGTTAAGGAAGGAATTGAAGGAGTGACGTCGAAAAGATACAAGGCAAGGTTAGTTGCAAGGGGTTTCACTCAGAAAGAAGGTGTCGACTTCAATGATGTGTTTTCTCCTGTTGTGAAGCATAGGTCCATTCGAATGTTACTTGCCATGGTAGCACAGTTCGATCTTGAACTGGAACAGATGGATGTGAAGACTGCGTTCTTGTATGGTGATCTAGATGAAACGATCCTGATGAGGCAACCTGAAGGGTATGTCGAAAAGGGGAAGGAAGATTATGTGTGCAAGTTAAAGAGATCTTTGTATGGGCTGAAACAATCTCCTCGACAGTGGAATAGGAGATTCGACAAGTTCATGACTCACATAAGTTTCATTAGAAGTCAGTTCGACCACTGCGTTTACTTCAGATTTCGACCTAGTAATTCATTTGTTATTTTGTTGCTTTATGTGGATGATATTCTCATAGCAAGCAACAATGTTGAAGATGTGACGAGGGTGAAAGCTGAACTCAATAAGGAGTTCGATATGAAGGATCTGGGAGTTGCTTCCAGAATTCTTGGAATTGACATTTGAAGAGATAGAAAGAAGTCTAAGTTATGTTTATCTCAAGAGGCATACCTACGGAAGATTCTTGAAAAGTTTGGTATGTCGAATTCGAAGCCAGTTGTGACTCCAACAAACCCTCAATTCAAGCTGAGTATTGATCAGTGTTCCAGTACTGATGTGGAAAGAGTCTATATGAATAGCATCCCATATGCTAATATAGTTGGTTCTTTGATGTATGCTATGGTCTGTACTAGACCCGACATAGCATACGCAGTAAGTCTTGTAAGCAGGTACATGGCGAATCCTGGAAAGGCTCACTGGCAAGCATTGAAGTGGATTTTAAGGTACATAAATGGGTCTCTGAAAAGAGTCTTAATTTATGGTGGAGCCTTGGGTGAAGATGGTAAAGCAGCAATTGGAGGATATGTCGACTCTGATTATGCAGGTTGTATGGATTCCAGAAAATCTATTTCTGGATATGTTTTCACTATGTTTGGCACATCAATTAGTTGGAAAGCAACACTTCAAAAAGTTGTTGCTCTATCAACCACTAAAGCGGAGTATATTGCATTAACTGAAGCTGTGAAAGAAGCATTGTGGCTTGAAGGTTTTGCGAAGGAGCTGAAACTTCAAGGTCGAGGTATCACTGTTAAATGTGATAGTCAAAGTGCAATACACCTGTCGAAGAATTCAGCCTATCATGAGCAAACTAAGCACATTGATGTGAGGCTGCATTTCGTCAGAGGAGTAATCGAGCGTGGAGAAGTCCAAGTGCTGAAGGTTTCGACTGAAGACAATGCTACTGATATGATCACCAAGACATTACCGAGTTGCAAGTTTTTCCACTGTATGCAGTTGCTAAAGCTGCATGAAGAAAGCTAGTTTGTTCCCTTGATGTTGTAGAGTTAGATCCAAGGTGGAGATTTGTGAGATATTGGATCAAACTCTAGTATGGCCGAAGGGTAGCTTCTTGGTTCGACAGGGTTAAGCATGAAGTCGAAGGTTGTTCACATGCTTGTGTCGAAGATGCTAGGGTTGTTAGCATGTTAAATTAGGTTTTAGTGTTTAAACCCTAATTTGTTAAGTTAGCTTGTTTATTAAGTTGGCTTGTGTAATGGGCCTTGTGGAAAAAGCCCATTAGTTAGTATGTTAGGTTTTATTATAAATAGCATACTAGTCTCTCATCATTGCTAAGCTGCAAATCCTAATTTAGGGTGAGAGAGGTTATATGTTATTCTTGTAAACTTGTAATCTTGTTTTAAGAGAAAGTAAAAGAATAGCAGTTATAACCAATTATTGTGTTCCTCTTCTTCCTTGTCCTTTATTCTTCCTTGGTTTATACTTTGTTCTTGGCATTGAATTCACAACATTGTTGAATAGCTTCATAGCCACGATACAAGAATATGGAGTGTCATTATTGTCACAAAATAGGACACGTACAGAAGTATTGTTATTAGTGAAAAAGGAATAACAAAGACAAGAAAGATAAGTCTAAACAAAGAGGTCATGAAGATCACCATGATGATCGTGTTACTACTGCTAGTAGTTGATGGCGGTGCTATGTTAGATGTTACACCAAAGAAGGATTTATTCACATCTTATACTTTTGATGACTTTGGATTGTTGAAGATTTATAATTGTAGTGTATATAAGGTAATTGGTGTGCAATTGTTGCCTAGAGGTGTCAAATATGCTTCGGATGTCCACTTTAATTTGATCTTTGTGCATATGCTTGATGATTTTGGTTATGACAATCCCTTTAGTTCTAGAAAGTGGAAACTCAACAAAGGTAGCTTGGTTGTGGCTAGAGGGGAGAATCTTTCCAAAATGTATTGGACAAAAGCTTTGATTGCAAGGGACAATGTGAATGCTATCGACATGGATGCATCTTTGTGGCACCAAAGACTTAGTCATATTAATGAAAAAAAGGCTGAATGTTTTGGCCAAAAATGATGTTCTTCTAGGATTAAAGAATGAAGATTTGGAGAATTGTTCTCATTGCATGGCTAGTAAATAGACTAGAGTATCTTTCGAGAGACATCTTCCCTCAACGAAGTCAAAGGTTCTTCAATTGGTACATTTTGATGTTTTTGGTTCATTAAAGGTAAAGTCCTTAAGTGGTGCACTTTATTTTGTTACCTTTCTTGATGATTGCTCTAGGAAACTATGAGTTTATGCCTTAAAGATAAAAGACCAAATGTTGGAGAAGTTCAAAGAATTTCATGCATTGGTTGAGAGGCAGATATGCGAGAATATAAAATTTGTTCATTCTGATAATGATGGTGAGTATTGTGGACCATTTGATACCTATTGCAAGCAACATGGTATTACACATGAAAATACTCCTCCTAAAAGTCCTCAATTGAATGGTTTAGCATAGAGCATGAATTGAACACTAATTGAGAGAGTAAGGTGTATGCTCTCTAAAGCTAAGTTGCCGACTATTTATATGGGTGAGACACTTTACACGGCGGTGCATGTTCTTAATCTCACTCATACTGTTGCTTTTAATAGTGAAGTTCAAGAATAAATTTATTTTAGAAAGAATGTCAATTATGATCATTTGAGAGTCTTTATTTATAAGGCTTTTGTGCATATTTCAAAGGATGGAAGATTCAAGTTGGAATCAAAGTCAAAACAATGTATATTTATTGGCTATGGGAAAGATGAATTTGGTTATACGTTTTATGATCCTATAGAAGAAGCTTATCTGAAGTTGTGATGTAGTATTTATGGAAGACCAGACTATTGAAGACATCGATAAGGTAGAGAAGACTACATCCAATAAAGATATTAGTTTTTCTAATATTGATCCAGTTCACTTTCCTAATCATAGTCTAGATGCTACTGGTGGTGATGATCAGAATGGTGAGCCATATGATTATGTTGATGATCAACAATTTGGAGATGAGGTGAATATTCCAACTAATGATGATGAAAGGAAGAATGATATGTCATAAGATAGAGAGAAAATAAGGAATCAAAAGAGAGAAAAAGAGGAGAGAAACATATTTCCGTTTTTCAACAACCAGTCTCATTAAATCGACGATCCCTGATTCATTAGTAGTCGGTTCGAGCTCAAATTTGAAGGGCAGGTTCGCAACACCTAAATCTAACTTTTAACCGTTTGGATCTTCAAAATGAAGTATGAGCTGAGAGATAATTGTTTCACACCGAAGTTGCAAATTTTTTTATATTGTTTAGTTTTTTTTATTCTTATTCGTAAGCTAGTTTGATTTGTGATTTGTGAGTGTTAGCACTAGTTTGTGAATCACTTTAAAACTATATTGTACCCTTAATTGAATGATTATAGTGGAATATTTCTTTGGTCTGGATGAATCTTGGTTTTTACTCTCACATTGAAGGGTTGACCACGTTAAAATATCAGTGTTCTTTTGTGCCTTTATTTGTTCGTATTTCCATCTTTATATTTATTGTTGATCCTTAAGATTCCTATAAGTGTGGAGAATTTTATATCTGCTACATACTGGTCTATTATTTTATGTTAATTTTCCATTAGAAGAAACTTTGCTTGAGACCTGAACATTGTCTCTTGAGGAAAGAACCACCACAAGAAACTTTTCTAGAAATATTACACTTTACCACTGGAGATATCTACTACTAGTCTAAAGTTAATTGCAAATACACATCATAAATAAGTAGTGACTATGTGAATGTATGAGTATGAGAAGTTAGTTAGGATAGTGATAATTAAGGTGGAAAATTTAGTTAGAAAATCTAACTAACTTCATCTCTATGTAATCAATCATAAAGGACTTGCATGGTATATATATATATATATATATATATATATATATATATATATATATATATATATATATATATATATATATATATATATATATATATATATACCTTCATGCATTGCAACAAATTAACGAATCACAAGGAGACCTTATGATCTCTCTCTCTCTCTCTCTCTCTCTCTCTCTCTCTCTCTCTCTCTCTCTCTCTCTCTCTCTCTCTCTCTCTCTCTCTCTCTCTCTCTCATCACTGATTCATTAATCTCTAACATGATATCAATCTCCATAGTAAGGCCTCCTTCCGCTAGTATTAAAATAGTTTCTTCTTGAGAAAGTATTAAAGAAGCTTCAATGGCAAATAAAGGAAGTGTACGTGTTCAAATATTCATAACCAACGACACATCTACAATGGTGCATTCACACTCGGGTATTTGCTCTGAAACTTTCTATCAAATTACAAGAAAAAACTATCTTTTATGAAACCTATTAAGAATTGTGGTTGGGCCTAACTCAATCTTAAAAAATCGGCTCGTTGGATGGGGATTTCCTCCGTCTTCTAGATCTTTTGTGTCCATAATCTCACCCAACAAGCTATTGTGTGCAACATTTGATAAGTTATTATTAATTTAATCTTGGTTTTATCCGAATAAATGTGACAACACTAGTGCCGTAAACCTCATAAAAAATTGGATACTTCACTCTCAGACTAAAGGCATTGATGATATGCACCATATCCTAAGAGATCATGTTGAAAATGGGGATTGTGTGATTGAACTTGTATCTTCATTTAATTAACCCGCAATTTTTTTACCAAACCTCTTCGTTAAGAAAATTTCTTTTTCATAAGAGCAGAATTAGGAATAGTAAATAAATCATGCATGGATTAATATCTTCTAAATGTATTTTGCCTTCTTATTCTTCCTTTTCTCTATCTTGTATACATGATCTATATGCTTGCCCTGTGTTTATTTTTTTTTCCTTTTTGATGATGTCAAAGGAGAAGTATACTCTTATGGGATTAAGGTACACTCTCTATATTTATCAGGGGGAGTTTAAGCATTTCAATTTACTACAACCATTTTCTTGTTTGTCCACCTCCCTAAAGATGTCCTGAAATCATCAAAAGGGGGTACAATGTTGAGTTATGTTCTTCTAGGTACACTCATCTGCAGATGATATTAATAGTAGATGATCCTTGGTGGCTTTGATGTTGCCAACACCTAATCTCTCTACTTTTATAAAATTACCATAAAATGTTTTATGCAAGTAGTTAGATTTTCACTAGCTCGAATAATCTTTTAGGAGTGTCGTTTACATTATATAACTTATTAATACATTAAGGTGAATTGATTATCTCTTTTGTAACGCCTCGTAATTAATTATTAGGACTTCTGATCGATTAGTGACGGTGAATTCGAATACTTTACATTATTAAACTACATAATCGATTAAGTAATATGCATAATCCATAATTAACATTAAAAAGCGCATGAATATTTTTCTATTTTGAGCTATATTTTTCTCTATATAACGGAGGTTTTTTCTCATTTCAAACACACAAGAATTCATATTTATACTATCCTTTTCTAATTTTCTCCTTTCTCTCTCTTTTATATTATTTCACTAAAGTTTTTGGTTGCATTGGTGTTAATGCCTAAGCATTATTCCTCAAGAGTACGATTCTTTTGCTCAATATCTTTTGTTCTTGATATTGTCCTGGTAAAATCTCTGTTTTGTTATTGAGATTGTCTAGGTATAATCTCTGTTTGGTTCTTGAGATTATTCGGTAAAATTTCTCTTTGATTTGTAAGCACTGCCATTAAAATCTATGTTTTGTTTAAGAGACAACTTGTGTAAAATCTCTCATCTTTGTAATCAGGTTCGTGGTTATATCTATAAAAGCTCAAGACTTTAATTTCGTGAAAATTTCAAGAAGAAATTCTTGAAGAGAGAAGTGCGGAAAATACTAGGTCGATCCTCTATAAATTCTAATGCAATCTCTCTTTTCTTATCTCTTTTATTTTTGTTGATTCATTTTCTTCCGTTTCTAATTCCTTCTTTCTATTTTCTCATGCTTTATCTTTGGACTAACTTAAAACATTTTTAAAGTAAAATGTTTTTTTAAATTAATCACGATTTCTGTATTTTACAATACACTTCTCCTCTTGTGTTTAGAATAAGTTGTTCAACTGAACACACCGACCAATTGTAAGATATTTACTTTGCTAAAGATAAACCACTACTAATCCATCATGCAAAATTGTGAATTTTTTTTTTTAATCAAGTTGTATTAAAGAATCGAAAGTCAAAACACAATTACAAAAGAGGATCTAAAAGACGAGCCCTACAAATAAAAATTGTTCACCAAATAAAATCTATCCTAAATATTGCAAAGGATTTTTGCAAAACTTATAAAATTATAATTGGAATGAGAAATTTTTCCAGTATAAAAAAATTATTTATTAGTCTATACTTCATACTAACATTTTAAAAGGAATAGTACTATTATTATTTCATATTCTAAAATGAGACATAATTAGGAATCAGAAATCAAAATCAGAGTGCATAAAAAAAAAGAAGACATAATTAGATTTGTTTTGTGGCTCAGGAACATTATAATGAAACGGAGGAAGGAGTCGATCAACTATAGTCCGCTAACCCGTAGCCGTAGTTAAGTTCTTACTTGGAAAAACACATTTCTTTTGTTCCCTAAATTGTAAGTTAACACAAGTGATGATAAGATCCTAATCAAGATATGCTCCATACCCGTGAATGAAAATGAAGCTGTTACTAAGTTTTTATGCACTTGCTTTGGAAAAAGAGCTATTGAAATACAGCCGACAATACATGCATCATGTAAATTACTGCTATATTTTTCCAAGAATCCCAATCCTATTCTCAAAAAATTGTTATTTAAATATCCAGTAGATGATTTTACTTATATAAATAAAAAAAAGGGCAGAGTCCTATTACCTATAATTCCAATCTTCTCTTTTACAGGTTGCTCCTTTCATCAATGGATGCCACTCAAACAGAAGATTTTGTGCCACTGAAACTTGTGGTGGATGAAGAGATTAACAAAGTCATATTTTCTGAAGCAGGGAAGGACTTTGTTGATGTTCTTTGTAGCTTCTTAACACTTCCATTAGGAACTCTTAGAAATATCGGAGAGATCGAATGGATCCAGGCTGAATCGCGAACCGAATCACTTTCCTTAAAAGTATTTCAAGCACACTCTCAAATTGTCTTAGAGTTTGAACGGCCTGAATACCCAGGATAATTCAGCCTTACTCGAGTCTGCACAAGACCGGTGAAGAAACTCGAATGCAAGGAAGCTGTCTGGAAAATATATCAGAGGATAATGATTTTGTGTGTTGAATCCGAAATAGCAGACTTGTATTTATAGCCCATGCAAATGTCTGTTTCAACTCTTCATGAAACAATATTATTTAAAATATATAATTGCAATGGTTCATAAAAATACAATGCACGACTTCATGAAATGTCATGTATTTTCGAATTCAAATTCAAAAATCAAACTGTAGGCAATAATTAAAACATATTCGTAGTATGCCGGCCGAAGGCCGGGCCGCCCGCCGGAGGCGGCCGGAGCGCCACCGGCGCCGCCTCATTAACGCCGTGAATAGCCCGATCGCTCCGATGCGACGTGCCTAAGTGCTCAAGTGCCGTCTACAAGCCGCCACTAGCGCCTCTACGCCCACGCCCTCGGACCCGGTCCCGGAGCCGGAGCCGGTGGCGACACCGACCAGGGTGTTTTTGGTAGAGACAAGTGGCATAAGGCTTGGGACCACCACATATGGCTATGTGGCACTTTATCCTCTTTGGCTCCTTTTGGAATGTACATTGTTCCAAGTGCTTTATAAATGCTTTTAAAGTTTGCTCCACTTTCTATGTGGGACTATTTATGAAGCATTTATTGCCATTCTCACATTTGTCATTTTGGAACATAACTTGATGAAATTAATGCTCATAATTTCCAACAATCCCCCACTTGTTCTAATAATGACAAATCTAATAATTCCAGAAATTTAATATAAAGAGTGTTAATACAGTTAGGTATCTTTCGATTTAAAACTTAACCTTAGTGAGGACAACACAAAGTTTAATCAGAATATTAGGTAGCAAAGCTTTTAAACCATGAATCCATATGATTAGACCGGTGTCGCCTTACACACACTCTTTAAAGGTTATTCCTCTGCATAACTCGCTTAGCACTTATTTATGGCCATGTGCTATCCTGTTTCATGAATTTTTCATGAGAGAAACTCCAACTCTCACTTTGAGACGGCACCATCTCGAAATTCACATAGGTGAAGTTCATATTGTGTCCTTTTCCACAAGACACGTACCCTTGGTATTGAACTTCATTAAGAGTTTTTAAAGTAAACTCAACCCTCGTTTCAAAGTCAACATTATCACGAAATGTTCGACAATTATCCAAATCAACGACTTGTTGTTACCCATTGAAAATCTTGAAGTTAATGTTCTGTTAACATAAGATTGAGTTGCCGCCGTTGTCGGAACTCTTACTCAAGGAGTTTCAACCCCATGCCTCTCGAGGTTGTTTTTAATAAGTCTCTGGCCAGTGGCTTAGTAAACGGATCAGCCAAATTATAGCTTGTTCGTATATACGTGAGTGAAATGATTTCATCCTTAATCAACTTTCTCACGAATGAATGTCTAAGTCCTATATGCCTAGACTTTCCATTATACACTTCGCTGAATGCTCTTGCTAGAGTGGCCTGGCTATCGCAGTGTATCATAACTTTTGAAACATTGTCTTTAGCCAATGGAACTTCCAAAAGAAGATCCCTCAACCATTCTGCTTCTTGACCAGCGGAAGCGAGAGCCACAAACTCTGATTCCATGGTCGAAAGAGTGATGCATGTTTGTTTCTTGCTCCTCCAAGAAATCGCTCCTCCAGCTAGTGTAAATATCCAACCAGTTGTAGATTTATGATCTCCAACATTTGATATCCAACTCGCATCAGTATATCCTTCTAATATGGCAGTAAACTTACCATAATGAAGGCCAAGATTTTTGGTTTTCAGTAAATAGCCAAAAATTCTCGTGATTGCCTTCCAATGTTCATTACTCGGGTTTCTAGTAAATCTACTCATTTTACTAACTGCAAAAGATATGTCAGGTCTGGTACATTGCATTAAGTACATAAGACATCCGATTGCACTTGCATATTCTAGTTGAGCCACTGCTCTTCCATCATTCTTTTCAAGCTTGATTACATGATCAAATGGAGTGGTTACTTCCTTGAATTTTAGGTGTTTGAACTTATCAAGCATTTTCTCAATATAATGTGTTTGATTAAGTTCATAACCCCCACTATTTCGCTTGACTTTTATTCCTAAAATTGTGTCAACAAGTCCAAGATCTTTCATCTTGAAAGTGGAAGTTAGAAATTTCTTTGTTTCTAAAATTCCATTCATTTTGTTACTAATTATTAGCATGTCATCAACATAGAGACACAAAAATATTACAGTGTCTTTGTGCACTTTTGTGTATAGTCACTTGCCGCAAGAGTTAGAAATAAATCCATTTGACAATATTATAGAGTCAAATTTTTGATGCCATTGTTTTGGTGCTTGTTTTAATCCATATAAGAATTTGACTAGTTTGCACACCTTTAGTTCATTTCCAGGAAGTACGTAGCCTTCTGGTTGTTCCATATAGATTTCCTCATCGAGATCTCCATTTAGGAATGCTGTTTTAACATCCATTTGATGAACTATAAGATCATTCAAAAAGGCTAAGGCAAACAACAATCGAATTGTGGTTGTCCTTGCTACTGGTGCATAGGTATCGAAATAATCTATACGTTCCTTTTGTCTGAATCCCTTTGCCACTAATCTTGCTTTATAAGTGTTTAAGGTACCATCACTATGATATTTCCTTTTAAACACCCATTTGCATCCAATGGGCCTTGATCCCTTTGGTATATCGACAAGTTCCCAAGTGTGGTTGGACATAATTGAATCCATTTCATCTTTGATAGCATCCTTCCAAAAAGAGGAGTCCCTGGAAGTTATTGCTTCCTTATAAGTTTTAGGATCATCCCCTACTTGAAGTATGACCGGAATACTTTGAACGAATTTTGTACTATTTCCTTCGACCAGATAAAACGAAATGGATTGAGAATCAATTTCGCCTGGTCCTAAGTTCTTTGTTTTCTGGACTCTTTTGCTTATCCTAGGTTCGGGTTGTGATTCAATGATCCGATGAGTGCCTTCAGGTTGTATTTCTACAATCCGAGAAGAACCTTCTTCACAAGATTCTTTATTTGTGACCGACTCCAATTCTTTATCCTTAGTGATAACATTTTCAAAGAATTCTACATCTCGAGATTCAACAATGATATTAGACTCTAAATTTAAAAGTCTATATGCTTTACTATTTTGTGCATATCCAACAAAAGCACATCTTATCCCTTGAGGACCCAACTTGGTTCTCTTAGGATCCATATTTTTGTAGTAAGCGACACACCCCTACACTTTGAAATAACCAATATTCGATGTCATGTTTTTCCATACCTCATATGGAGAAATACCAGTTTTCTTCAAAGGAATTCTATTTATTATGTGACAAGCGGATAGTAACGCTTCGCCCCACAAATTAAAAGGTAATTCTGAATGCATTAACATAGCATTCATCATCTCTTGATATGTTCGGTTCTTTCTTTCGGCTATGCCATTTTGTTGCGGTGTTCTAGGCGCCGAACATTCATGTATTATGCCATGTTCTTCACAAAATACATCAAATTCAGTAGAGAAGTATTCACCGCCCCTGTCACTCCTAAGGACTTTTATACTTCTACTTAATTGATTTTCTACTTCTGCTTTATAAATCTTAAAGGCATTAAAAGCTTCATCTTTATGCTTTAAGAGATATACATATGTGTATCTAGAAGCATCATCAATGAAAGTGATGAAATATCTGTTTCCCCCACGGGTTAACATGCCATTAAATTCGCACAAATCTGAATGTATGAGATCAAGTAGATTTGTCTTTCTTTCAACACTTTTGAAAGGCTTTTTAATCATCTTTGATTAAACGCACAATTCACATTTGTTAAAATCATTGATGTTACATGATATCATTCCAGATTTAATTAGTCTCTTCATTGAACTAATACCAGTATGTGCTAATCTATTATGCCATAATGAAACAGAATCAAGCATGTAAGCAGAATTAGAAATTTCATTAATCATATTGTTGGTAATACATAGTTTGATCATTCCCTCAGCGGAATATCCTTTTCCAACAAATACACCATTACGGGTCAATATAAGTTTGCCCGATTCATAAACAGATTTAATACCAGGTTTTCCCAATAAATCCCCACTAACAAGATTCCTATTCATGTCTGGGACATGAAGCACATTGACAAGAGTAATTTTCTTTCCGGAAGTGAAGTTGAGTTCAACCGATCCAGTTCCAACAACCTTAGATCGTACTTCATTTCCCATTTGTACCTCTTGTCCATCATTTGTCTCAGAATAGGTTTTGAATGCAGCCCTGTCATAGGAGACATGCACCGTGGCACATGTATCGTACCACCAACCTTGTACTTTGCCCTTGATTGCCATAATCTCGCTCACAGTAGCGATTATGTCATCATTTGAATGAACAACATTGATCTCATTCTTTGATTTGTTGTGCTTGCAATCTCGAGCATAGTGTCCAGGTTTTCCACAAACAAAGCATCCGGTCTTTGGACCTTTTTGACCCCCAGAATTCTTGAACTTGTTGTGTTCCTTTTTTGGTCCTAGATGACGCTTGTTGGCATCATGCTTCTTTCTTTCTTTGTTGGTCACAGCATTCGCTTTGGAAAGACCCGCAGATTCTGATTTTTCCCTTGCCTTCGATTCCTCTTCGATTCGAAGATGTTTCTGGATTTTCTCCAAGGAAAAGTCCTCAGAACTGTGCAGCAATTTCTTTCTATAGCCTTTCCACGAAAGTGACAATTTTGCAATGATTGCACCAACTTGAAAAGTTTCTGGGATGTCTATTTTCACTGCTTTGATTTTGTTCACCAGGACTTGCAATTCGTGCACTTGGGGAAGAATTGGTTTGACGTCTACAAATTTAAAATCAAAGTACTTAGAAATTAAAAACTTTTTCGTACCTTCTTCTTCGGCCTTGAATTTACCGCTGAGGGATTGTCCGTATAGAGGTCGTAAAGACGATCAGATAATGTATTTAGGATATGTCCACGACACAACAATTCGTCCTCCTTGACCCGGAGGCGGCCGAACGAGGGTGTTTTTGGTAGAGACAAGTGGCATAAGGCTTGGGACAACCACATATGGCTATGTGCCACTTTATCCTCTTTGGCTCCTTTTGGAATGTACATTGTTCCAAGTGCTTTATAAATGCTTTTAAAGTTTGCTCCACTTTCTATGTGGGACTATTTATGAAGCATTTATTGCCATTCTCACATTTGTCATTTTAGAACATAACTTGATGAAATTAATGCTCATAATTTCCAACAGAAACTATCACAAGACTTCTTCAAAAAGACTCCAATAAGGGATCTGTTACTGTTCTCAACTCTCTTTATCAAAGTGTGGCAGATCTTGATAAAGAGTGTATGGAAACAGATATTAGCAAAGAAATGCTATTGAACCCGAGTTATTCATTGGAAGATTATTGCAGCTCTCTTAAACTTAACATTGATGACACTCGTCCTACAAAATACTACATCTGTAGTTGGATGCGTTTCTGTGATGTCTTTGCTGATTGGTATTCTGAATTGAGTTTGACCACTTCCACAACATGTGGTGGGTGTGGTAGTCATTTGGACCCTGCTGTTAGGCTAAAAAAACAATTCTGCAATGGATTTGTTGATGGTGGTGCAACATTTGTTATTACCGATGATCTAAGGGTCATGCCAAACTCCATGGATATTACAACCTTTAGCATGCTCCAGCGTTTCGGAATAAAAAAAATAAGTTCGCTAAAGGAAATTACTGTCAATGTCACAAAGGAAAAGGTTTCCTATTTACATGCACAATGCACAAGCAAACCACTCTTTAATTTCATACAGGTACTGTATATACTATCATGTGCTTTGGTTTCGGAATCAACTTTTACCAATTCCTTTTTATGGAAAAAACCAACACTTGGAAGGCCATCGATGATATTTCCTTGCAATGTTGAAAATTTAAACGATTCAAAAAAATACAAGTTTTTATGACAATTCAAAAAAAATTGAGTCTGTTAGTCTTGAGAAAATTGTTGAAGGCTTTGTGAAGGGGCCAAGAACTTACTTTGCTACAGATGACTTGGTCGTAACACAAGCTTCTCCAACTTCAGCTTTAAATTTACTCAACTATTTTCAAACTCCTCTTGATGACCTGATGGAAAAGGATATCAAGATCGGTGCATATGAGGTAGGAAGGAGTAATATCAATTTTGACTTATCAGCTTTACTTTTTGGTCTATATTTATACTTAGTGATAATTGTTAGCAATTTCTCCTTTTATGCATTTTCTTCTTCTTTTTGTTTAAAGTGTTTGTGCATACTGAATGCATCATTAACCTCAACATCAGCTCTAACAAATGGTCTTGGACATTTGTTAGCCGATGTTCAAGAAGGGAAAATTAGTTCTGTCAACACATGTTTAAGCAAAGATTGTTAACAAGATAATTCCTAGATTTACATTTTTTCTTGGTTAATGGTTATATCTACTTCAAACACATTTTACTAGTTCTCGAATTTATTTACTTTTGATGGGATACTTAATTTTGAGTTTAATTTAGATGTTATTTGAATTTATAGAACATGATCCTAAATCATATTCTATTGTTTTTATTTATAAAATAGGATAAATTGACATGAGACATCATTGAATCCATTTCATATCACAAAATTTCCAATTTTCCTCTCTTCCAAGTGTAGTGTACTAAATGAAACTAGCTTGATTAATATACTACCAACTCTATTTCCCAAACCATGAAACCTGACTTTTTTTAAAATTATGTATTAGATCAAAACACACTAATATCCAAACCCAATATGCTGAAAATAACATTAACCACATTAGAGTATTTAATTTCAAAAAAAAATTATTAAAACAACTAAAATTATATAACTAAATGTAAATAAAATTGTAAATTAAGTTATAGGTCATGGTCTATTCAACCATTTCTTCAACATCGTATTTTTTTCCTCTTTTCTTTTTTTTAGCTCCTTCACCATTTTTCCAATTACTTCAGCCCACCTTCTTCACCATTTCATCCTAACCACCACCAGCATTTAAACCACCATCAACATTTGAACCACCACAAGGAATTGTTACAAATTTGCCTCTCTTGTGTCACCTCTTTAAAAAAGAAATAGGTTTGTTCGTTGGTCATGAAACAAGTGCTACAAAAGCCTCTTTAGAGGGCCATGTGAAAGTGTTGTAATATTGACAATGTAGAACCTCTATGTAAAACCTTTAATGAGAAATAAAAATACACAAAACACAATGTAAATGTCTATCATGTCACTATCTATTGTTAGAAAATTTTACATTTAAATATTTTTTTATTATATTTTAATAATTATTATATAGCATATATATTTATATTAATTATAAAATAAATCTCTATCATGTCATTATCTATTGTTAGAATATTTTATATTTAAATATTATTTATTTATTATTTATTATATTTCAATAATTATTATATAGACAAGTTTGAATAGAATTTTTAACTTAATACTTCATATATAAAGATTAGATCATACGGTTAAATGTGTTTAAAATTATATTAAATATAAATAAATAACAAATCATAAAAAATAAATTACAATATATATTTTTAAAGTAAACTAATTTATTTCATGTTGATCATTTTAATCTTATTTAAATTAATATTACATACTCATATTAAACTAACAATTGCGAATAATAAAAAATAAATACCAATTACATTAATATTATTCTATAATAAAATTAGAAAAACATGTATCATAACTACTGATCTTACCGAGCAGATCAGATAGCCAGCAACAAAGAAGGCTTGAAATCCGGAGCGGTTGAGAAGGGGAAAAAATGGTTGTACCTGCAAGGCACTCCGATGCCAAAGTAAGTATGTGATCAACAAGGTACAACAAAGTGAGAGAATTTGGGGGTAAGAAAAGATTACCTTGCCCTCTGTGGTTAGAGGGCTATTTATAGAGTTGTCCCCAGCGAAATAGGCTCCGCTTTACAAGGCGCGAATTTAGACGATGCGTGAGCTGGCTGCTACCGGGCAGGAGGCTCCTTCGTGCTCGGTTACATTTGGCGTTTTCCCGGAGTGGACCAGGGGAGGTTGTCGCGCGCGTGTCCAGAGTGCCTTGGGCCGAAGGCTGGATTGGCCCAATTGGAGTGATTGGGCCGGTCCATAACAGGAGCCCCCCAAGTCGTTGCTTCTGCTCGTGGGAGTGACGACTTAGAGGACGCCGGTCAGAGGAGATCTTCCGGGAAAACGGACCTGGTGTTTCTGAGGGAGATTGGTCCTAAGCTTCCGGGGAGAAGAAGGGTCAGGCCGGGAGCTAGAAAGCGTGTCGCTTCAGAGTTGTCAGTTGGGGGACGTGTCGCATTTAATGCGAAATGATGGCTACCCTAGTCGTAGGCTGCTAGGGTTAATGATGGCCATTCTGTTCCAAGAGCCTGCGTGCGGCGCACGTGACGTTCTCAAGCGCTTATAAATACCAGGGGTTGTCATTTTCCCCAAACTTTTCAAATTTGTCTTCTTCGTTTTCTTTTCTCCGTCGCCGATCGTGAGCTCCGCCGCAACGTTTCTTCTTCAACCTTCGTTTCTCCCTTCAGGATCCTACTTGTATGTTCGTTTTCCCCTTTGTTTCTAGCTTTTCATGCTTTGATTGTTTTTAGAAATCGTTTGCATGTGGTTAGCGTAGACTTTTAGGAATGATTTTGAGGAAGGTTTTAGGAGTTTGTTGGCGGTAGACGGCGGAGATAGCTAACTTCTCTGTCGCAGACGGTTGTACGCGACTGGGTTACTTGTTTTGAGCCGTCTTCTGATATGTTGACTGTCGTTGGGGATTTAGGTTACCCTTTGAAGCGTTTTTTGGGTTTTATGTTGAAAGCGAGTTACCTTGACGTAGTATGGATACTAGCTTTTTCTTTTGGCTCGAGTCAACCTCTGTTCGGCAACCATTTCCCCGGGAGGGATACGTCCGGGGGTTGCTTCGTCCCCGGATTGTTGGTGCGCCCTTTCACTATGAACGATGGTGGAAGGGTGGATTTGATTGTACTGTCGAATTCATTATTCTCCCCTGTTTTTCAGGTGAACATGGCCGATGCAGGGCGTCCGTCCACGTCAGGCTCGTCGTCCTCGACTCCCCCAGCTCCGCAAGGGTTGCCCCTGTCGGCTTGGGTGCTCCAAGAGGCGCTTGATATTGAGAGCCACTTCGTGGAGGACAATTCAGATATCTTCTTGGAGATTGGGGGTCATGTAGACCCTGCCGGGGATGCGTCTAGGAACGGGTGGTCGATTCTTATCCCCGCTGAGGAGGACCGCATCTGTGATGTGTACGCCCCCGACCTGATCCCGATGTATGAGGTGGTTATTCGGGAGATGGGGTTCCGCGTGCCCTTTACCGAGTTTCAAATGGCCGTCTTCAACCACCTATAGGTGGCTCCCGGGCAGCTTCATCTTAATGCGATTTCTTTTATCCGGGCGTTCGAGTTGACCTGTTCCCACTTGAAAATAGCGGCGACAATCCCTTTGTTCTTTTTCATCTTCTGTGTGCAGCGGAAGGTAATGGATGGTCGTTTCGGGTAGGTGTCCCTGAAACAGTCTAGGAAGATTTTCAAGTCCTATTCGGATTCTCTGAAAAACTACCAGCCGCATTTCTTTCTTATCCGTCCTCAGTCTCGGGAGGCCCGCGACAACATTTTTGCTCGAGTGCCGACCTTAGATATTCACGGTCTTTCGGTGCTCAATGATATTGGTGAGCCCGTTACTACCCGCGGGCAGAAGTTCAGGTTTTTCTGGTCCCGGGACCATTTTGAGTACGGGACCGATCAATATATTACTAAGATTTCAGATTTGGACGAGGATGCTCGGGCGGATTACGCCATTCTCCAGAAGTTCGTGCAGGGTCTTCCCCCGGTTGCAAAATTGGATTGGTCAGGGAGACCTGTTGTTGATGAAAACGGGGTTATTGTCAGGGAGCTGGGTGTGATCAGTATAAAGGATCTTCTGGCCAGCGGAACTGACGAGGGTGTAGCGGCCTACTTGGGTATCTGCCCCTTTTTCGTTTCGCGCCTAACTTATTGTTAATATTATAATTTTATGGTAGCGATCTATGACGGGCTGACTCTTATACTTTTCGTGTATTTTTTTCTTTTTAGAATCGATGCATCGGGCGCGCCATGACCGGGTGCTCAAACAGGCAAGCAAAGCTAAAGCGGCTGTCAAAAAGAGTGCTGGTCCCCGGTTGGCTGTTGTGCAGAGATCTCCGGCGACCGGTTCGGGCACTTCTTCCTCTTCTCCTGCTGCTGTTGGCTCTCCGCTTTGAGCGTCTGATCAAGGGGATTCGTTGAGGCCTGCAGTTGTTCTTCCTTCTCCCATCCGTCAGCAACCGGATCCGGACGCTCTGATCCGCCACAAGCGATAGAGGGTCGAGGCTGTGGATCTGACCCGGGAGGAGGCTGGTGATTTCTTTACTCTACTCTCGTGTTTCCTCCAGCCCCGATTCTTCGAGGGAGGGTCTTCTCTGACTATCCCTCAGGCGGAGTCTCTCCATATTGAAGGCCTGGATTCGTCCGTTCGTCAGCGATTCTTGGTGCAAGATGTTGCTGCTGTGGTCAGGGTCCTTGAGCTCGTTGTTCAGTATGCTCGTTCGGCTCCTTTGTCCGCGGAGGTCACGAGGAGACTCGAGGAGGACGTTAAGAGCAAGGTTTCTGCCTTGGAGGAACGGGATCAGCAGTTGCAGGAGCAGGGTGAGGATCTGGCGGCCATGAAGGCTCGGCTGAGTGTCAAAGAAGATGCTCTGGCGGATGTGCAGGGCCAGTACACTCTGCTTTACCAGACTATGTATGGGGTGATGCTGTCCTCCTCGGTGAAGGAGGCTTCCCTTCGTCGGTCTCAAGCTCCAGCCGAGGATGAGACTGACGAGGAGAAGGCCCTCTTGACTCGGGAAGACATGATTCAGTACATACGGGTATTGGGAGGAGATTGTGTTGTTGCCGCCGAGGACACCTATAATTCCACTATAGCCCAGCTCAAGTTGAAGAACCCAGGGGTGGAGTTGGTGACCGAGGGGACCGAGCCGTATCACCGCGTGGATGGCGACCAGATTGTCTCTCCGGATTTCGGGGAAGAGCCTGCGACCCAGGAGACCGGGGAAGTTCAGATGGAGGAAGGTGCATGAAGATTTTCTGTGTCTATGTTTTTGGCCTGTGTGCCATTGTTTTTTGTTGTTATGTTCCGGGGGGTATGCCCCCCGTTTTTTATTTGTAATGATATTACCGGCTCGACCGTTATGGCCATAGTCGGGCACACTTATCGGGCTATATGTCCGTTTTAATTTGCAAGTACTTTATTTTTAACACCTTTATTGTGCCCGTTTTTTTGAAGTCTGTGTGCATGCGTTCTGACTCCTTGGACGGCGTGTCGCTGGTTTCCAACGTCTTTGTCTTTTAAAGTCTTGTCTGTTTCCCAAGCGTTTCTGTCCCCTTTCTTTTTCTATAAAAAGAGGTCTTATGGGCCTTTCCTTTTTCATTTTTACGCAGGAATGGGTGGCGCTAAGGGAAAAAAGGTTTTTTCAACTTCATGTTCTCGTGGAATGAAGGAGGTAAAGGAGAAGAAGGAGAAGGCTTCTTCTGGATCTGCTTCCTGTACTCAGGAGGCCCGCATCCTGGACACACAGGCTCAGTCTTCAGGCGTGAGGGTTGTGACCAACGCCGATGGTTCCGAGACTGAGTGGGATGAGGACTGGTATCAGTATCTTCATTCGGAGGAGTTCGCACGTCGGGCAGAATGATGCATTTTTCTTTGTTTGATGTGTGTATTTTGTAATGCCTTTTGTGGATGATGAATAAAGTACTGTTGTTGCTATAATTTTCGCGTGCATATTTGTTTTTGCTTAATTAGGAGATTTGCTCGACTGTAATGTATTGATCGCGAAGTGTGTGGAACTGTGGTCGATGGCCGGGGACATGTGCCTGGCGAGGGTGAGTCTCAGGCCTCATTGTGTTGAGTTCCGAGCCTCATGGCGTGAACGGTCCCCTCGCGAGCGGGGTGTTCTGCCGTCATGGTACTTGTTTATGACGGGAATTCTCGATATTCGTGCCCCCTAAGGACAAGGAGTTTTCTCGATTAAGAGAGCGGGCTTCTGTCTTTTTGTTTCATCAGGAGGTGTTCGGCGTGTACCCGGGCTGCACCTGCGTTTAGCTGTAATATTGCTTGAGCTTTTCAGCGTTCCAAGGTCGAGCGAGTTCTTCTCCCTGCAAGTTTTCCAAACAGTATGCCCCATTTTCGGTCTTTGCCCGGACACGATAGAGGCCTTCCTAGTTTGCCCCTAGTTTGCCCTCGCGGGAATCCTTGTGGTTTCTTTTAAGCACTAAGTTGTCTATCTCAAATTCTTGTTTGATGACCTTTGCGTCATGTCTCAAAGCGATTTTTTGTTTGAGTGAAGCTTCGCGCAGAGCGGCTCCTCTTCGGATTTCTTCGACCAGGTCTAGCTCTTCCCTAATCGCCTCGAGGTTGTCTTCTGTCTCGAGGGGTTCCTCGACGCGCCTGGTGGGCACATGTACTTCGACGGGGATGACGGCTTCCGTCCCGTATGTAAGTCGAAAAGGAGTCTCCCCGATAGTGGAATGGGGGGTGGTGCGGTAGGCCCAGAGGATGCTGTGTAGCTCTTCGACCCATCCCTTTTTGATTTCGTCTAGTCTTCTTTTGAGGCCCCTCAGAATGACTCGGTTAGCGGCCTCAGCTTACCCGTTCGTCTGGGGGTGTTCGACCGACGCGAAGTGTTGCTTAGTTCCTAATCTCGTGACGAACTCTTGGAAACGCCCGTCGGTGAACTGGGTGCCGTTGTCGGTGATGATGGCTAGGGGCACTCCGAACTGGGCGAGGATATTTCTTTTGTAGAAACGTAGTACGTTTAGAGATGTGATTTTGGCCAATGGCTCGGCCTCTATCCATTTGGTGAAGTAGTCGACCGCGACTATGAGGTATTTGTTCTGATTTCTCCCGGTCACGAATGGGCCGAGGAGGTCCATGCCCCACCATGCGAATGGACAGGGAGATGATAGAGACTTGAGTTCGTTGGGGGTGCGAGGTGCATGTCCCCGAAGCGTTGGCACTTGTGACATTTCTTTACGTATTCTTTCGCGCTGTGCTGCATGGTGGGCCAGTAGTATCCAGCTCGGAGCGCTTTCCTGGCGAGGGATCTTCCTCCCAAGTGTTGGGAGTTGATTCCTTCGTGTATTTCTCGGAGTATGTGGGGGGCTGTGCCCTTATCGACGCACTTAAGGAGGGGTATGGAGAACCCTCGTCGGTAGAGTCGATTCTCGACCAGGACGTACGAGCAGGCTCTTCTCCTAATCACGGAGGCCTCTTTAGGGTCACTCGGCAGGAGATCGCTCGTTTGGTAGTTGTAAACGGGAGTCATCCAGCAAGACGCGTCTCCGATCGCGCTAACAAGCGTTAGCCCGACCGGAGGTTCGGTGCTGGGTCTGGGTAGTATCTCTTGGATTACGGACTTATTGCCCCCTTTCTTCCTCGTGCTGGCGAGTTTGGATAGAATGTCTGCCTGAGAATAATGCTCTCTCGGGATATGCTTTACCTTGGCACTTTTGAACCGGGCCATCTTTTCACGCACGAGGTTCAGGTATTCGGCGAGATGGTCGCTTTTGACTTGATATTCACCCGAAATGTGTGAAGCTACCAGTTGGGATTCGGTGAATACTTCGATCTCCTCGGCCTCTAGGTCGTCGGCGAGACGTAGTCCTGCGAGCAGTGCTTTGTATTCTGCTTGGTTATTAGAGATAGGGAAAGAGAGTGATAGCGATACTTCTGTTAGTGTCCCTTCTCCGTTCTCCAAAATGATGTTTGCTCCGCTCCCGGACGAGCTGGAAGCCCCGTCTACGTACAAGGTCCATTTGCGGGCGTTACTTGTCGTTGTGTCGGGGAAGGCCATTTCGGCTATGAAGTCCGCTAGGACCTGTGCTTTAAGTACTTTTCTTCCCTCGTACTTTATGTCGAATTCTGAGAGTTATAGGGACCAGCGGAGCATTCTTCCGGCCATGTCGGGACGCCATAATAACTACTTTATGGGTTGTTCAGTGCACACGACTATAGTGTGCGCCAAGAAGTAGTGCCTTAGCCTTCTGGCTGCTGTGATCAGTGCGAGGGCGACTTTCTCGATCTGCTGGTACATGATCTCGGGGCCTTGGAGCGCTTTGCTCATGAAGTAAATGGGCCTTTGGCCGTCCGGGGTTTCTCTGATGAGGGCGGAGCTGACGGCCTCGGTTGCGATAGCAAGATAGAGATAGAGGATTTCCCTGGCTTCGGGCCTCGAGAGCACGGTTGGGCGCAAGAGGGCTTGCTTGAGATGGGCAAGGGTGCATTTGCATTCGTCCGTCCACTCGAAAGTTTTTTCTTTACGGAGGAGTTTGAAAAGTGGGAGGGCATGCTGGGCCGATTTGGCTACGAATCTGGATAGTGATGTGAGCATGCCGTTTAGGGATTGGATGGATTTCTTGGATTTTGGCGTTGGGAACTCTGAAAAGGCTCTGCATTTGTCCGGGTTTGCCTCGATCCCTCGTTCCGTTAGGTAAAAACCGAGGAATTTTCCTGCTCGGACTCCGAAGGTGCCTTTTTCGGGGTTAAACCTCATTTTGCACTTCCGGGCTTGTTCAAAGACCTTTTTGACGTGAGCGGCATGGTCGGTTTCCTCTTGGGACTTGACGATCATATCGTCCATGTAGACTTCGAGCATGTCTCCGATCTCCGCCCGGAACACTTTGTTCATCATTCGTTGGTATGTAGCTCCAGCGTTTTTTAAACCGAAGGGCATCACGTTATAGTAGTAGTTGCCCGACTCGGTCATGAAAGCCGTGTATTTTTTGTCAGTTTTAGACATGAGTATTTGGTTATACCCAGAATATGCGTCCATAAATGATAACAGTTTGAAGCCCGCGGAATTATCGACTAGTTTATCTATGCTAGGCAGAGGATAAGCGTCTTTGGGACAAGCCCTATTAAGGTTGGTATAGTCAATGCACATGCGCCATTTTCCATTATATTTCTTTACAAGTACAACATCGGAGAGCCAAGTAGTGTACTTGCCTTCCGATATGAAATTAGCCTCTAAGAGGTCCCTAACAGCTAGTTCGGCTGCAACCGTTTTCTCCGGGGACTACTTTCTTCTCCTTTAGGCGACGGCCTTGCACGCGGGGTCGATCGTCAAGTGGTGGCATGCTACTTCTGGGTCGAGGCCAGGCATCTCAGTCGCGTTCCATGCGAAGAGGTCGGCATTTTCCCTGAGGCAGGCCTTGAGTTGTCTCCTGGCCAGTTCGGGCAAGTCAGTACCGATCTTGACTCCTCTGGTCGGGTCATCACCGAGGGCTATCAGCTCGAAGTCCCCGTCGGGGACTGGACGGAGACCTTCCTCTAGTGCCTTCGCCTCAGCTTTTCTTTCGGATTCTTTATGGAAGCGGTTGTCCAGGTCGATGGTGTCGATGCGAGATATAGATTTGTTGGGCTCGGGACCTGCGCTGGGTGCTGCTTTGTCCTGAGCGGCTTCTTTTATAGAGCTGAGGCCTTTGGCAGAGGCTTCGAAACACCTTCTGGCCGCTTCGATGTCGCCATTGAGTGTAGAGACTTTTCCTTTGGCTGTGTAGTAAATGAGTTTGAGATGCACGATTGAAGGGACTGCGATCAGTTCGGCCAGTGTCGGACGTCCTAAGATGCATTAGTAGATCGAGGGGCAATCGATGACTAGGAATTGGACTTTGACGGCCCTCGCGGTTTCTGCCGACCCAATCGAAACGATAAGCTCAAAGAATCCCCATGGTTTTGTCACCATGCCGTTGAAACCCTGTAGGTCTGATCCTACGTATGGGGTGAGGTGGTTGTCGTTTAGTTGCAGTGTTTTGAATAGCTGGGAGTACATAATGTCCACCGAACTCCCTTGATCGACCAATATGCGGCGCACGTCAAAGTTGGCCATTCGAGCCCGGATAAGGAGGGGAATGGTCGCGTTGGGTACTCCGCGGGCAGTTCCTCTTTGTAGAAAGATATGGAAGATGAGCGGCCCTTGGCGAGGTCGAGAGTAGCGGCTTTGCTCGAACTTGCTGAAATTAGCTTGTCGAATTTCTGTTTTACGGATCTGACGGTGAGTTTGCTGAATCCTCCCCCAGATATGACCATGGCGGAAGGGAAAATATCCCATGGGCTGTGAGGAGAGGGAATGGAAGACATCCTGGCCCAATCGGGGAGGTAAAAGTCCTCTGGTCTGGTGATACTCATGGCCACTTGCATGGCGGGTGTATCTTCCGCTGGCTTTTCCTCGGTGACCGGCTTGGCTTCTTTGGTGGCCTCTTGCTTCTTCGCGTATTGCTTCAGGTGTCCTTCTCGGATTAATATCTCTATTGCGTCCTTCAGGTGGATGCAGTCTTCTGTGTTATGCCCGTGGCCTTTGTGGAACCGGCAGAACTTCGTGTTAGACGATAGGAATGGTCTAGAGGGGGGGTGAATAGACCGCCTTTTTCCGACTTAAGAAAACTTTAGCTTTTGAAATGTGACTTCCCTGAATCACTTAATCGTCTCCGAGCGATTACGTTATCGGGGACCGGATATGGGCACTAAACCGAACGGATGAAAATCGGCGAATAATGAATTACGTTTTAACGAATTTATCAATTACGTCAATTTCACACTTGATAGTATATTACTCACAATGAACGTTTACACTAAAATTTGAACCAAAATTGATTGAGGAATTTTATCGAACACTTGGTGATCGATATTTACCAAACCTTAATTTTTTTCCAACAATGGAAATTTAACAAAACGAATAGAAACAAGATGGAAGAAAGAACGATAAAGAACACGAGATTTGTTAAGGCAGTTCCTCTATCGTCCTCGCAGGAGTACTTCTGCCCCTAATTTCAAATGAAATTAGGAAAGTTTTATTTGAGTGCAAAATATTTAACAAGGATAGAATTTACCAATCACCAACTACACATATGCAGTAAAATTGAGTACAATTCGATCCTCCCCTTGATTCAAGTTGAATCAAGTCAATGTCAATGATCTTCACACGGATCAAGACCCCGATCGTTCCTTTTTCAATCCTCCGGTTGTAGCAAATTTGTTGAGCGGATCTTCAATCCCTCATTCCCTTATGCACGGCTGAATTGATTACCAAAGCGAATCAATCGTCAAAAACCTTCGTACCAAATCTTTGATGAAGAAGGAAAAACCCTAAGGTTTTATACAAGAAACACCCTCAACAATCTTCACTCGAACAAGATAAATGTCTACCGTCGAATCTCGAACAAGACAAATGTCTACCGTCGAACCTTATCAACACACGTTCCTTACTCCAATCGAAAAAGATGATTATGTGTGATTTTCGATCAATAAGCGAAAGGTTGAAGATGAGAAGAAGCTTGAGTATATCTTTCACGTTTCTTGTTAAAAATGCTTTAGAATGATCAATTGGATATTTATACCACACCCTTTGCATAGGCCAATTAGAACACAGCAAAAACTAGTGTGAGAAGCGATAGTTCGACCTGCTCCCCTGCATAGGTCGACCTGTTGAGAGTTTTGATCGTGAGAATGAACTAAGTGTGACACTTGCGTCGGCCTGAAGGGTCGGCGTTCGCATTCCCGTGAGTTCCTCAAAATACCATGCGTCGACCTAAGCCATCAATCCGTCGACGCATTTTGTTCTTGCACTTGAGTAACCGAAATTTGATGCGTCGACCTGAAGGGTCGGCGTGCGCATACCTGAGATTCCTCCAAAATCCCATGCGTCGACCTGAGGAGGCAATGCGTCGATGCATTCTGCCTTTACCTGAAATCCTTCACAAAATGCTTGCAGTAGGTCGACCTATAGTATGTGTGAGTCGACCTATTGGTGTCTTGTAGCCAAAAGTGCTTGTCTTTGTTGCATCCATTTGATTTCTATGATTCCATGCTGATTGTAGTTAATTCACAATGTTTTGACATCATGAAAACTACACCATTGCCCTCACATACCCCCCCTTTTTGATGATGGCAAAACTTGTGAGTTTTTGTCGAGGCATTGCTTAAAACAAAGTGCTTGCTCCCCCTTTCTACATTCTCCCCCTGTCTTGGTGCATGTGTTTACTGTAGCTTGCTAATTCACTCATTTTTCCCCCTTTGACAACATCAAAAAGAGACAAGCAATATTATACATACATGGTGGGATAACATCATTCAAGTTTGATCATTACTAAGCCCTTTTGCAATCATAATCACAAAGCAATCATTCATATAAAATAATTCTTAATGACGAAATTTAAAAGGCAACATAACATAAATAACCAAACACACAATGAGCACATAGCTCAATTAATATTCTTACACAAACACATAGTACGGAAGAATTTTGTTCAGCATAACATAAAAATAAAAACACAAAAACACTTAAATTGTTCATGAAAAGATGTAAAAGGTTTATGCATGAAAAGAGGACACTAGGCATCATCATCTTCATGTCTCTCTTGGTCCGGAGGTGGTGGTTGAGCTACATGAACTTGAGGGAATGGATAGTGTTGCATAAAGGCGTTTGTGAAGGAAGAGAGTTGGTTGCTCTGAGCATCGATCATACCATAGAGTATGTTGTACCGTTGCGCTTGAATTGTGGAATAGGCCGTAAATTGGGCACCTTGCTCAGTGACACGAGTGGTCAAGGTAGTAAGGCGCTCATTCATCAAATTCTGATTCTCAATTTGTTGGAGACGCATAGCCTCAATCAAATTTGCAACATTAGAGCCAGCATTTTCAGCACCCACATCTTCATCTTCATCTTCACCTTCATTGTCTTCCCCTTCATCAATATTCATATCATCCTCATCTTCTCGGTTTAGGTCAGGATTGTTTCCTCGTAAAATAGCTCTATAGGTACTCGTGGCTTGATTGTAGGAGAATCCCATCATGTTCAAGATTTTCTTTGTGAATTCTTGGTCGAATGAGATGGACTTCTTGGGAAGCCGTTGAGACGAAATATTTACCTTATTAAGCACCCATTGGATGAAATATGCATATCCAATAGCGGTGCCTCTTCTTGATTCCTTCAACTCAAACATCCGCTTCACTATAAAATCAGGCCAATTCACCGGAATTATGTTTTTGATCAACCAAAGTAGATACACTTCTTGTTGGTCAACACGAGAGTATCCGCCTTGCTTAGGTCGGATAATTCGTGCCACAATCCACTGTAGGATTCTATCAAGTATGTTCAGTAAACCTGTGGTATCCGTCTGAGGGAACAGATTGCTTTGAACGATATGGTCAGCACGAGGGCGCCTCAACATGTTGTTCAGTGCAACATTGTAGTCAAACTGAGTCAATACGTTGGTGTCAGTTACCGTGACAACATTCCCACTTAACGACAACAAACCAACATGCCTCCAAGTGCTGTCGGTAATGGCGTAAGTGGTTGTACCCATCTGAAAGTTGAACGAACTACCTTGGAAGTGTCCTTCCATCCCATTATAGAAAATCCGAACTAAATCCTCATTATAATCATGACTCAGTTCAAGAAAAGCACCTAGTTTTTGAACTTCAAGCAAATCGATCACCGGTTGTAGATGAAGTCTTCGCAAGGTTCCCGTGAATAGCATGAATTGCTTGCTTACCTTTCTTTTGTTGAAGTGTGCTGAGTAGCATTCAACAAGAGCATCGAGAATAAGAGATAGAGCATCCTCTATTTCAGGTTGTGGTTGAGAAGAGGAGTCCCCTCTGCTTGCTCTCTTTCTTGAGGATTTGTGGGAAGCCATTGATGAATGATTAGGAGGAGATTGATGGAGTATTAGATGGAAGTGTTAGGGTTCTCTGGTGTGGAGGTCGACGGCACAAGAAGGAAGAGGAGAGAATGATTTACCTTGAGCCCCCTTTTTTAAATGTAACCTAATTTTTAAATTCTGTGAACGATGCGTCGACCTATGCAGGTGATGCGTCGACGCATTAGCCTCAGATTTTAAAAAAAATTCTTTGAGTAGGTCGACCTATGTTTTGCAAGTTTCAAAATTTGGCTAGATGCAATGAATGTATGTATGTCACAACCCAATTATGCACAAAACAAACATACTTATGAACAAATTTCAACTTTACCATATTGATATATTAGCATGATGTGAATCTAAGGTTGAAACGATATTACCTTTACGCATGGGAGATGGAGAAACATGCCCTCACATATCTTTGAATAAACACTTCAATATATTTGTGAGAACATAGATAATAGTAATAAATAAAGCACATGCAACTACTCATAGTTGCAACCTATCCGATATATCAAGGACCCCAAGTTCCCTACGGATGTGAAAGAAGGGCTCGGTAGCTAGTGGTTTTGTAAAGATGTCGGCAAGTTGATTTTTGCTATTAACGTGCTCAAACACTACGTCACCCTTCTCAACATGATCTCTAAGGAAATGGTGTCGAATTTCTATGTGTTTAGTGCGAGAGTGCAAGACCGGATTTTTGGTTAAATTTATAGCACTTGTGTTATCACAAAAGATAGGAATATGATCAAGCTTGACATTGAAGTCAAGTAACTCTTGCTTGAGCCATAGTATTTGAGCACAACAATTACCGGACGCCACATATTCCGCCTCGGCGGTTGACAAAGCAACGGACACTTGTTTCTTGCTATGCCAACTAACCAAGGAATTTGAAAAGAAGTGACATGTTCCACTAGTGCTTTTCCTATCCAATTTGCACCCGACAAAGTCGGAATCAGGAAATCCAACCAAAGAGCAATCACTACCTTTGGAGAACCATAAGCCATGCTTAGTTGTACCGACAAGATACCTAAGTATGCGCTTAACGGCTTTTAAGTGAGACTCCTTAGGACATGATTGGTATCTTTCACACATACAAACACTAAACATAATATCGGGACGAGAAGCGGTAAGGTAAAGTAGGGAGCCTATCATACCTCTATACCTTTTTACATCAACCGGCTTACCAAGTTCATCCCGATCAAGATTTACCGCGATAGGCATAGGAGTGTCAATGGCCTTGGACTTTGCCATGTCAAAAATTTTGATGAGCTCTTGACAATACTTAGTTTGACTCACAAACGTGCCTTCTTTTAGTTGCTTTATTTGGAGTCCAAGAAAGTAGTTTAGCTCACCCATCATGCTCATCTCAAATTCTCCCTGCATAAGCTTAGAAAACTCCTTTACAAGAGTCATGTTAGTAGACCCAAAGATAATATCATCAACATACACTTGAACTAATATGGAATGCTTTTCATGTCTCTTAATGAATAGGGTGGTATCAACTTTCCCTCTTGAGAAACCTTGATTAATCAAGAAATTACTAAGCCTCTCGTACCAAGCTCTAGGAGATTGTTTTAGACCATACAAGGCACGCTTAAGTTTATAAACATAATCAGGATAATCAACGTTTTCAAATTCGGGAGGGTGAGATACATAGACCTCGTCATTAATGACCCCATTTAGAAAAGCACTCTTTACATCCATTTGATAAAGCTTAAAGTTTTGCGAACATGCGAATGCAAATAACAAGCGTATTGCCTCAAGTCGGGCGACTGGAGCATAGGTCTCCTCATAGTCGATCTCTTCCTCTTGGCTATACCCTTGAGCAACAAGACGGGCCTTGTTGTGAGTGATGACA
This sequence comes from Vicia villosa, assembly GCF_029867415.1. Taxonomy (NCBI): domain Eukaryota; kingdom Viridiplantae; phylum Streptophyta; class Magnoliopsida; order Fabales; family Fabaceae; genus Vicia; species Vicia villosa. The sequence continues at coordinate 44,729 of NW_026705809.1, read as the reverse complement.
CCGTTTTCGTCTAGTTTGTTCCTAAACACCCATTTAGTGCCAATTACTCGATGGTCTCGCGAAGGAGGGACAAGGTCCCAAACCTCATTTCTCTTGAATTGGTTTAGCTCTTCTTGCATAGCTAAATACCAATGCTCATCGACTAATGCATCTTTGGAGTTTTTAGGCTCAATTTGAGAGACGAAAGAATAATAAAAACAAAAGTTACTTATCCTTGACCGTGTTGTCACCCCTTTTGATATGTCTCCTAGAATGTTCTCCATAGGATGGTCCTTAGAGGATTTCCATGCAAGGGGAAGATCACTCTTCTCACTTGGTTGGTCTTTCACTTTCTCCTTAGGTGTTGGATCCACTTCCTCTTCATTATTCTCGGGTAAGAGGGATTCTCTATCTTTCTCAAGCTTGGCATCTGGATCCTTAAGTATACTCTCAGTTGAGATACCTGCACCATTAAGAACACTACCTTTTCCGACAACTTTCGGATAAGACTCATCAAAAGAGACATGTACGGACTCTTCAACAATATGTAACCTTTTGTTGTATACTCTATAAGCTTTACTAGATTGAGCATATCCTAGAAAGATACCCTCATCCGCTTTTGCATCAAACTTACCAAGACTTTCCTTTCCATTATTTAGAAGAAAGCATTTACATCCAAATACATGAAGGTGGGAAATGTTTGGTTTTCTTCCTTTTAAGAGTTCATACGGTGTTTTGTTTAGAATAGGTCGTATCAAGATCCTATTTAAAACATAACAAGCCGTATTTATGGCATCGGCCCAAAAATATTTTGGAAGCCCATGTTCATTAATCATAGTCCTCCCAAGTTCTTCCAACACACGATTTTTACGTTCCACTACTCCATTTTGTTGTGGAGTTCGTGGTGCAGAGAAGTTATGATTAATGCCATGATTTCCACAAAACTTTTCAAAAAGATGATTTTCAAACTCACCCCCATGATCACTTCGGATGGATACTATGTTAGTATTCAACTTATTTTGGAATAACTTGGAAAATTTCTCAAACGCGGAGAAGGTGTCACTTTTGCTTGCTAAGAAAATCGTCCAACAATACCTAGAAAAATCATCAACTATGACAAACCCATAATAGTTTCCACCTAGACTTTTTATTCTAGATGGTCCAAAGAGGTACATATGAAGATGTTCAAGAGGTCTCGTAGTAGATACAATGTTTTTAGATTTAAAAGAGATCCTCGTTTGCTTCCTCATTTGGCACGCATCACATAAGTGATCTTTGGAAAAATTTATTTTAGGTAGGCCAAATACTAGATCTTTTGAGAAGATTTTATTAAGCAAGTCAAAGTTGACGTGAGCCAAACGTCTATGCCAAAGCCATGAGTCTTCACTCATAGTTGCTAGACATTTGGCCTCCATCAGGGATACATCATTTAGGTCAAGCATGTATACATTGTTTACCCTCGGGCCTTTGAACACATCATCTTTCTTGTCATCATTTCTAATTATGCAACTTTCTTTAGAAAATGATATCGAGTATCCTTTGTCGCATAATTGACTGATGCTAATAAGATTGTGTTTAAGGCCCCCAACTAGAAGGACATCAGAGGTAGTAGTGGAAGAGGGATTACCTACACTACCTTTACCGAGTATTGCTCCCTTGTTGTTATCACCGTAGGTCACAAATCCTTTCTTCTTAGCCACAAAGTCATAGAATAAAGATAAGTCACCAATCATATGTCTTGAGCATCCGCTATCTAGAAACCATCTTCTCTCGGATGGCTCAAGACATTCCACCTACAAATTTAAACAAGGGAAATAGGTACCCAATTTTCATTGGGTCCGTGTGTGTGAGTGAAACAAAGGTTGCTCTTAGGAGTCCATTTGAAAATGCCTTTGGGAACTAAGAATCTCCTAAAGCGACATTTTTTAATGGTATGCCCCCTTTTGCAACAATATAGACATCTTGAGTTTGAATGGTCATCACATTTGCTAGATTGATCTTTTATCACATAAGTGTATCATTGATACGGATTTATCATACTATTTTTGAAATGTTATCGATCAATAGCATATGTGATTTTTGGTTGTGAAGCCTTGTCTAATTTGGCTTTGATAGTTTTAACTTCTTTTTGCCAAATGTGACAAGTCTCACATCCTCCCCATCTAAACCAAGGACTCTTGTCAACAACGCTTGTGTCTTTGATACTTTTGATCATAGATTCCTTGAGAGTTTCTAATTCCTTTTCGGAATCAGAAACTTTCTTCTCAAGATATTTGAAAATTCTTTTATTTGAAGCTAAGCGTTGAAATGCTTCCTTAGCTTCATGATGCAAAGTATCAAAGGCATGCTTTAATTCAAAATAAGACATAGCATTAAAATTATTGTATTTCTTATGACTTACAATCTTTTTCTTCTTTTGATGTGCCATGAGACATAGGTTGACGGTTTCCTCTTCATCGCTTGAGCTTTCTTTGCTAGATGAGTCACTATCACTTTTCCAAACGATATAGGCTCTTCTTCCTTTTGTTTGCTTCTTTTGAGGTTTGCTTTTTGCCTTATCTTTCTTAAGCGAAGGGAAATCCGGCTTGTAGACCCTCTAGGTTTAGTCTTCTTATACTCATCTTGTTTGTTAGGCTTTGGTTTACATCTATAGTCAACTAGATTGTTGTTCGAGTGTTTAATTTCATTATTTCGAAGATATTTATTGTATCTTCTCACGAACAATCCCATATCTTCATCCGGACTATCATCTTCGTCATTAGATTCACTATCACACGTATCTTTGGTGGATGACTTAGAACTTGAAGCCTTTAGAGCAATAGACTTTTTTTCGGTGTCCTTTGACTTCTCTTTCTTTTCTTTCTTTTCGTGCTTGTTTAGGTTCATGAGATCTTGCTCATGTTCTTCAAGCTTTCCAAATAGAGCCGTGAGATCCAATGTAGAGAGATCGTTGGCTTCTTTGATTGCCGTGACCTTAGGTTGCCATTCCCTGCTAAGACATCTCAAAACTTTGTTAGTAGCTACGACATTGGGAGTAATATGTCCCAAAGTGTGTAAACGATTGATAATATGAGAAAATCTCTTTTGCATTTCCGCAATGGTTTCACTTTGATTCATGAGAAAGAGATCAAACTCTTGCGTTAAGGTATTGATTCTAGCTAGTTTAACATCATTAGTTCCTTCACGTGTGACTTGTAATGCATTCCACATTTCCTTAGCCGTTTGGCAATGCGACACACAAAAGTACTCATCAACCCCTAAGGAAGCAATAATCATGTTTCTAGCTTTCCAACCATACCCGTAATTCTTTTCATCTTTTTCATCCCATTGTGCTTGAGGTTTAGGTCTGGTGATGCCTGCATCGTTGGTTATGGTGATAGCCATAGGACCATTGACGATGACATCCCATATTTTTCTATCAACGGAGTTGATATGAATGCACATACAGTCTTTCCAATAACTATAGTTTTCTCCAGTGAAAACAGGCGCTTTATTATACGCCCCTTTTTGACCGCTCTCCATTTTCTTAAAAGTTATATCAAGCACTAGAATGAACCGGAGCTCGTGATACCACTTGTTAGACGATAGGAATGGTCTAGAGGGGTGTGAATAGACCACCTTTTTCCGACTTAAGAAAATTTTAGCTTTTGAAACGTGACTTCCCTAAATCACTTAATCGTCTCCGAGCGATTACATTATCAGGGACCAGATATGTGCACTAAACCAAACGGATGAAAAACAGCGAATAATGAATTACGTTTTAACGAATTTATCAACTACTTTAATTTCACACTTGATAGTATATTACTCACAATGAACGTTTACACTAAAATTTGAACAAAAATTGATTAAGGAATTTTATCGAACACTTGGTGATCGATATTTACCAAACCTTAATTTTTGTCCAACAATGGAAATTTAACAAAACGAATAGAAACAAGATGGAAGTAAGAATGATAAAGAACCTGAGATTTGTTAAGGCAGTTCCTCAATCGTCCTCGCAGGAGTACGTCTGCCCCTAATTTCAAATGAAATTAGGAAAGTTTTATTTGATTGCAAAATGTTTAACAAGGATAGAATTTACGAATCACCTACTACACATATGCAGTAAAATTGAGTACAATTCGATCCTCCCCTTGATTCAAGTTGAATCAAGTCAATGTCAATGATCTTCACGGATCAAGACCCCGATCGTTCCTTTTTCAATCCTCCGGTTGTAGCAAATTTGTTGAGCGGATCTTCAATCCCTCAATCCCTTATGCACGGCTGAATTGAATACCAAAGCGAATCGATCGTCAAAAACCTTCGTACAAAATCTTTGATGAAGAAGGAAAAACCCTAAGGTTTTATACAAGAAACAAACTCAAAAATCTTCACTCGAACAAGATAAATGTCTACCGTCGAATCTCGAACAAGACAAATGTCTACCGTCGAACCTTATTAACACACGTTCCTTACTCCGATCGAAAAAGATGATTATGTGTGATTTTCGATCAATAAGCGAAAGGTTGAAGATGAGAAGAAGCTTGAGTATATCTTTCACGTTTCTTGTTAAAAATGCTTGAGAATGATCAATTGGATATTTATACCACACCCTTTGCATAGGCCAGTTAGAACACAACAAAAACTAGTGTGAGAAGCGATAGGTCGACCTGCTCCCTTGCATAGGTCGACCTGTTGAGAGTTTTACACCTGAGAATGAACTAAGTGTGACACTTGCGTCGACCTGAAGGGTCGGCGTGCGCATTCCCGTGAGTTCCTCAAAATACCATGCGTCGACCTAAGCCATCAATGCGTCGATGCATTTTGTTCTTGCACTTGAGTCACCAAAGTTTGATGCGTCGACCTGAAGGGTCGGCATGCGCATACCCGAGATTCCTCCAAAATCCCATGCGTCGACCTGAGGAGGCAATGCATCGACGCATTCAGCCTTTACCTAAAATCCTTCACAAAATGCTTGCAGTAGGTCGACCTATAGTATGTGTGAGTCGACCTATTGGTGTCTTGTAGCCAAAAGTGCTTGTCTTTGTTGCATCCATTTGATTTCTATGATTCCATGCTGATTGTAGTTAATTCACAATGTTTTGACATCATGAAAACTACACCATTACCCTCACACTTCGATTTATCCACGTTTGGCCATGCTGGCATGGACTTCGGGAAGCAGACTTGGCCCGTTTGGAATTCTGCGTCGTTAGACGCTAGGCTTAAGGATCTAGAGGGGGGTGAATAGATCTCACAGAGTTTTTCGGAATTGTTTCAAACTTAAGCGAAAGCGGTTCTAAATCAACTCGCGTCTATTCCGGACCACTATTGAAAAGGTTGTATATGTGATAAAACCACAAAATAATTGGGAGTAACAATGAAACGTTAGGTTATAGATTCAATTTGTTGCTCTAATGAAAAACGATTAACTTCTTATTTGATAAACTTTGTTTGCAATGCTTTGATAGTGGATGAAGCAAAAACACAAACACTTGGTGATAATATCCAAATTGATTGTGATTCAATATGTGGTGAATTGTGATGTTTACAAAGGTTCTTAATACACAATTTTAACACTTGAATCGTTGATCAATTTGCAATTATGACCAAGTATGAACTGAACGTAAAAGAAAAGACAAAAGCGATAACAACACGATATTTGTTCAGGAAGTTCATCGATCGTCCTCGCTACGACTACATCTGCCCCCAATTCCAAACGGGAATTGGAAAGTCTTCCATTATTATTGAAAGCAGTTTATACAAAGAAGATAACAAAGCGATAAATAATAAACCGATTTTGTCAATCCTTTGAATCTTCTTCCCCCTTAATCTTGAGCCAGATCAAGGTCTTCCAAGAGCTTCACTTTGACCCCTTTCTGCAGTGTCTTGAATTGCTTGAACCCTTGTTCTTCAATCTTCACACTCAGCTGGATCCTTGATGAAGCCTCTTGATAAAAACCCCCAAAATTCACCAATCTTGGAGGACAAAATCCTCAGATTTTATTCACCAAAACCCCACAAATCTTCACCCACTAGGAATCTTCAATTCCGTTCCATGGACGTTATCGATCTTGAACGCAAACCCTCAACGCAAAAATGATTGTGTGTAGTTGTGTTGGAGTTGTGTCGATGATCGAAGATGAGAAGCCTTTGTGTATCTTTCAGTTGTTGGTGTTGATTCATCAATAATTGACATTAGATAATATATATGAGAGCTGGTCAGTTGGAGCATAGCAGATCAACAATTTTGGCCTTTTTGATCAAATAGGTCGACCTCTTGTAGTGCTTAGGTCGACCTAACAGAACTGGATTCAACTTGGATGAAATTCTTGCCAGTTAGGTCGACCTGTTGAAGGTTTAGGTCGACCAGAATTCTGTTGAAACATGTTCTGAAGACTTTTCTTCAGTTTAGGTCGACCTAGTTGTTATGTGAGTCGGCCTAACAGTGAGGTGTGTAAATTTCAACATTTTAGGTCGACCTGGAGTGTGAGTAGGTCGACCTATCTGTGGCATTTCTGAATCTTCCTTGTTTTCCTTGTTTTGAGTCGACCTAGATGCAGAGCAGGTCGACTTGCTTTGTCTTGAATAGCCAAACTTGCTTTTCCTTGAGTTCTTTTGCTTGTGCCTTGTTGCTTGTTTGCTTGTGGAGTTTGCCATGGATCAAAAACTCCTTTGTGAGTGTGAGCTTGTATTCACATACTCACCCTTTTTGATGATGGCAAACAAGTAGTGAAAGCTCCGGCAAACAAGTAGTGAGAGCTTCCCCGGACTTGTATGCGTAAGCTCCTTCATACTTAGCTCCCCCGTACTCTCAGCACCTATCTCCCCCTTTGACAACATCAAAGAAATACAACGAAGGAATAATATAAGAGAGTAACAAGATAAAATAGATATAACGTGAACATACATAACATAATAGGTAAAAGGCAAGTAGAGATAGCATAAGATCCAAAAAAATTTAAAGGTACACATAATATTCCAATTAATTGAAGGCAAACTAGAGTAAATGCTAGAAAGTTTAGCAAATAAACATAATGATGATGGAATGAAATGCAATGAGATGATGATATGAAATGTGATCCATCCTAACGCCTGCCCCGTCTTCCTCTTCCTCTTTGAAACGTTTGAGGACGATCTTCTTCAACTTGTTCCAACAGATCAAGCACGGAGATGTTTAGAGTATTGAAGCTTTGACTTAGATTGGAATGACGGTTCAATGCACTCTCCTCAAATTGATTCTGTCTTAAGGTCGAGTTGTATGCAAACGTTTCAAAGTCGCTTTTGTGGTCTTGAACCAAGCTGTATAACGATTGATATTGTCGTTGTTGTTCGTCATAGTGATCTTGTTGAAGCTGTTGCATGTTCTGGAATTGGAGCTGCTGTGTGTCGAAATGCTGTTGTTGTAGGAGTTTCATATTTTCTAACATGGAAATGATGTTGGTTTTATCCGGCTGAGGCGGAGCTGTGTATCCCCAAGGGATTTCCTCTCCTTGACGAGGAACATATTGCCAATTTGCATCTGTATCATGTGAAACATCTTCCATAGTGTGATCATCATCATTTGCTATGTCTTGATCATTGCCTTCTTCTTCATTTCCTGCAATATGGCCAAATTCCGTAGGATCGTCATAGTTGTATATGATCTTTCTGGTTCCCTTTTGAATGAGATAGTAGGTTTTCCTATTTGGATCCCAGTGGTATCCCATGAGAGTTAAGGTCGTTTGTGAGGGCAAACTTTCAAGCCTCATGCCGAAATGGTTCACGATTGTTTGAATGATTGAACCATAATATAGAGCAGTGGTTTTCTGCTGTACTTCATGGAACTTGGTGTGGTGGTCGTTTTCTTTACCTCCCCGTTTCACTTGGGAGGACGGCACGCTAAACCCTTCACGCGAAATTTGGAAGGAGAATGCGCCCGTGGTGGGATGAATTTTGTTTCAGTTCTTCCTACGATATCACACGAACTTTCTTATTGGTCCTACGAGTAGAAAAGGGAAAAAAGATCTCAACTAAACCCTAGGAGTTTGCTAAGTGTGGGGATTTCACCTAGACTAGAAATTCTGGAGTCCGGGGGGTCGGTTATTGTCGCACGCTCGCGAAAAATGAACAGAGTCGCCACCAATATATTTATCCCATAAGGGAAAGGAATATCAGAAAACCTAACAAAGGAAGGAACAGGGTCTTGCGACCAGAGAATCAAGGTACGGGAGTCGGTTACGCGAGGGGAAGGTGTTAGCACCCCTCACGCCCATCGTACTCGATGGTATCCACCTATGTTTGCTTCTATCTAAAGGGTGTGTATCTATGTCTATGTCTAAATGCGAAATGAATGCAAAATGTAGGGAAAATAAAGAATTGTACTCGCACGGGCCCTACCCCGCTGCCTACGTATCCTCTTCAGGAATCAGAGTTACCGTAGCTCGGCTCACGATTTTCTGTTTGTTTTTGTGTTTTTTAGTTGGGCGGAGTTAACGCTCGCGCTCTTGCATAAGGGGACAGCCTAGGATGCAATGGAGCGGAGATAACAATGCCCTTAAGAAAAGAGGGAAGAGAGAGAATTGGTTTGTATCTTTTAAGGGTAATTCCATGATGACGAAGACCCACTACAAGGCTTCGCATCACTTCCTTACTTTGTTTTAAATCTGACCATTTATTAGTGTTTTAAGTGTTTTTGGTTGGTGTTTTTTAAGGGAATTTAATTTGTGACTTAGATCATACCAAAAAGTTTTGTTTTGCATATTTAGAGAACGCACATCGAGGCCTACACCACAATCGTTTCTCTAAATAACGGTTAAGAAATACATCGAGGCCTCACACCTCAATCATTTCTTTTCCGCTAAGTAAAAGAGATACAAAAAGAAGTTTTTCATGTGACTATTTAGAGAATGCACATCGAGGCCTACGCCACAATCGTTTCTCTAAATAACGGCTAAGAAATACATCGAGGCCTCACACCTCAATCATTTCTTCTCCGCTAAGTAGAAAAGAACATACATCGGGGCCTACGCCCTAATCATTTCTTTCCTACTATGAAATATAGTAACGGTATGATCTTTATCAGTATTTATTAAGTCTTTTAAGAGTTGAAAAGAAAAAGAATGAAAGAAGGGAACTGTTCCTAAATTCTAATCTAAGTTGTTCTAATTCCTATTTATGTACAAAAGGAATCTAAAACAGGCCAAAAATATGGCCAAAGTCAAGCAATAAAACCACACAAGCATCATACAAAAAAACATGGAACTAGCGCAAAAGCAATTCAAGCATCAATGCAAAATTAAACTAGAAAACTACTATTTTTTTATGACCTTTTTATGAAGGAAATTAAATGCCAAAATTAGCCTAAAAAATCAACTATTTTTATGAGAAAATTCCAAGACTAAAATTAATCCTAAAATCACCTAAATCTACCTAGAAAAAACATGATTTTATTGTCTCTTTTATTATCAAAAAAAAGATGTAGTAAAACTAATTAAAAAAACCTAAAGTCTAGCATGAAAATAATATGGATCCAGGGGGTGTGAAATTAGAAACGGTGGTGATTAGCAAATGGGCATAGGGCCCAAACAGGAAGGCCCAAGGGCGTTTTTTGTTACAGATTCCATGAAGGGCCAAAAATGGCGCATCATTGGGCCTTAGGGGGTGAAATGGTGAAAATCGGCCCAAGCTATTGTTCATTGTTTTCAGATTTATTCCTTTGAATTTTAATTAGTACTAATTATCATGGTTAAACCTAATACATCCATTAATCCTAACTAAACTCAATTATCCCTAATTAAATCTAGTTAGTACTAATGTTAATAAAAAAACACGTGAAAGAGGAAATTAGGGTTAGTTATCAGACTCTTCAGCTTTCTATCTCATCCTTACTCTCGCGTCCCTCTTCTCTCTCGTTCTTACGGCGCCAGAACTATCGTTCGTCGCCGCCATTGCTAACAATACCACCGTGAAATCTTTCCGGCTACCGTCTCATTGAATCCCTCTCCTCAAACCTCCTTCCATCCCTTCCCGATTTCCCTCTTATCCCTTTGAATCTAACTCACAAATTGTAAACCCTAGGTTGAAGAAAAATGGAATCAAATGATTACGAGGAAGTTTGATGGATCGGGACCTTAGGGATAACAATCGGAGAAGGCTAATCTACCAGACAACAACAAAGAAACTGAAGAGAGGTCAAGGAATCATTTACCTACCGGAGTAGCTCCGGTGGCCTCTTCGACGGCACTAATTTGGCGAGGAAGACTTCAAGCCAGGTATCATTGTTATTCCTCTTTTTCTCTCACTATCTTCTTTTCTTCTTCTTGTATGAACATTTTCCTCTTCTTCTTCCACTTCTTTTCTTCGAATTTTCGGGAGTCTTCTGTGTATTGCCTTTGTTGATTTTTGCGCTGAGAGGGGAATTGAGGAGAGTTACGTAGTGTGAGTTGAATTGAAGGAGTGTGCTATTGAGATATGGAGTTATGGATGAAGGTTCAGCTCAGTTGTTAGAGCTTCAGAGGTTGAAACTCTAGCAACAATGGTGATTTGAGCGTATAGTGAAGGCGAAGTGGAGAGGGTTGATGGAGGAGGGAGAGGGATTGCAGAGAATTGTGAGAGAGTGGTGGTTATGGAGTAGTGTGTTGAAGTGTGAAGATGGATAATGAGTGTGTGTGGAGAATGATGAATGGTTCTGGAAGCAGAGTGATGAAGAGCAAAAATGATGGAGTGAAAAAATGGTTGAACCTTGAATTGTGGAGGGAAGTTCTGTTATATAGAGGTTTGGAGGCTGAAGAGTTAGTTAGAGGGAGGAGATTCTGAGCCCTTAGATTTGGATTTCCTGTTGGTGAATGGAGGGTGAGGATTGAATCGGTTATGGAGGTTGGGGAGTTGGTTATGAATCTGTTAGGAGTGTTTCAAAATTAGTTATAGGAGTTATTGAATACTAGGCTGTTAGAGTTTGGGAAATTCTGTTATGGGTTAGTTTTGGTAGTTATGTGAGGTTAAGTAAGTGTTAGTTAACTCCGGCTAAAACTGTTTTTGGTGAATGTATGGTATGCTTTTGGTTATGTACAGAGTTGCTGCCTACTGCTGGGCATAGAATGATCCTTGTGTCAATGAATATGTAGGCTACTCGAAGGATGTTTGAATGAAGCTGGATGATGGCGCCGTTTTGAAAATGTATTGATTTTTTGGCTGATTTCCATGTGTCTTATGCTGCAGGTTCATGAGGCTGATGTTGGTTTGTTTTTCTGGATGAAGAATAACAGTAGCAGGGACTGGTTTCGTGTGCAGGATTTTTGAGTTTTTTGTGATGTTTCAGTTCACTGCTTTATGTAGTTTTCTGTTAATAGGCTAGTTGTCTATTGTGAAGTGTTATGTTGGTTAGAGATTAGTTATAGGGCTATGGCTAGTAATCGGTTAGATGCTGTTATGTAAACTGAGCTGTTAGTTAGGAACCTTTTATGAATCTCTCTGCCTTTTCTGTTTGTGAACGTGTATGGATGTTGATGCGGTACTGTTAGCAGAATTTTGTTGGGTTCTGTTTTGATTTTAGTGTGTAAGTGTGGGTTCTGAATTGATGATGTGTATGGCTTGACTTCTCCTCTCACTTTCCTGTTCTGCTGAGTTTGTAACTTTGAATATTAGCGTGTATTTGAATTTTCTTTTGTCTGTACCCTTTTTATCATGCTAACTTCACTGATGGTGTTATACTCTGGCACTGTTGCAGGGATTATGTTCGGGCAGCAGATCTGTTCGTCGGTCATGGCTTTTATGGGACTGGAGTAGCCGGTACAAAGTAAGAATGTCACATGACTCAAGCCAACTCGAGTGGCTGCCTAGGGACCAAAGTGTAGAACAAGGGCCAAACTGTTTTCCTTTTTGTCGTTTATTAGAAACTTGGACCTGAATTTTGATTTGTAATTAGATGAACCTGAGTTTGGTTGTCTCGCTCTTGTTATGGATGGTGACTTCTTGAGTTCCTGTATTGAATCGTAACTCCCTTGTTTGTGGTTTTCCAAGTGCTGTTCCAAGTATATGTGAAACTTGTGGTATGAAATGTGTTTTTGACTTGGAATGTAATGACTTGGGATTGGTTTTGTATATTATGTAACAGGGATTAAACTTGTATGACACAGTAATGTGAGTGTAACACTTTGGTTTGAAATATCATTATAAGGGCTTGGATCCTTTTCTTGTAACGTGGCTTATGGAGCACAGTACTAGTTCCTTTCCAGTAATGAGACAATTCCCTCCAGTTTGTGCGCTTGAAATTTGAATTATTTCCTGAATGGAACCCTTGGATCCACATGCCCCAATCAATGACCCCATAGCCAACCGTGAAAACCAGAGTCATATGGTATGTTTCATCAAATGTTTCTCATTTCACCCACTCCGAGTAAACTCCATGTTCGACTCCAATCATTGTCCAAATCTCATAATATGACTTGCCACACGATTTAATAATCACGAATCAGAGCTCGAATAATGAATGAAAACCCAAAAATATGAGATGATCCACATCGTAATCATAGCAAGCTCTGAAATCCATTGGTAGCCATAAACACGCGTTTGGATCTGCGCATAACACTTAGAAGCCCTAAACAATTTGGATCGTCGTGCAGGTAGTTAAAGAATATGGATGAAGAAATAGCCCTTATACTCTGACGAGGGAGAACTTCATAACACTAATGCTTCGAGACCTTAATTCCCTATCTCACGGCTTCAAGGAGCACCAGAGAAATCAGGCTTCTTTGATATGTACAAACCTCTAAACCAATGTTAGACACAAGCTTACATGGTCAATGATCCCTTTTGAGCCAGGGTGCCTTATTGAATGGATGCATGATATGTTAGATGACCTAATGAAAGGTATGTACATGAATGCACAACTTAAGCCAGATAAAAGTATAAGGGTAGGACAAATTTGGGGTATGACAGCTGCCCCTATTTAATCGTCTTAAACCCGAAGGTGAGATTGATGCTAGTCTTTCGAACCTTCAAGGTGGAAGAAGATTAAATATCACAGTACCAGAAATTTGTCCTGAAAAGATGGTATGAATGCTATCCTTATTTTTATTTTTGTTTTGATATCTGCTGGGGAAAGAGATTTTTGTTTTTCCTGGTGGAAGAATTTATAGTGGGTAATGGGTTTGAATGGAGATAGCTTATAACGTGGTAGCGGTGCCGACACGGGGTTTTCAAAGAGAATGGTTGTATGAAACAATGATCGAAAGAAAAAGACCTCGTGCGATTTACGACTCAACGTCAGGACTGAAAGGAATAAGATCTCGTGGCGATCTATGACTCAACATCGAAAGAAGATCTCGTGGCGATCAACTCGTCAACAGAAGAAAAGGGAATAAGATCTCGTGGCGATCTTATGACTCAACATCGAAAGAAGATCTCGTGGCGATCAACTCGTCAACAGAAGAAAAGGGAATAAGATCTCGTGGCGATCTTATGACTCAACATCGAAAGAAGATCTCGTGGCGATCAACTCGTCAACAGAAGAAAAGGGAATAAGATCTCGTGGCGATCTTATGACTCAACATCGAAAGAAGATCTCGTGGCGATCAACTCGTCAACAGAAGAAAAGGGAATAAGATCTTGTGGCGATCTTATGACTCAACATCGAAAGAAGATCTCGTGGCGATTTTCCACACTTTGGAAAGGGATAAGATCTCGTGGCGATCTATGACTCAACATCGAAAGAAGATCTCGTGGCGATCAACTCGTCAACAGAAGAAAAGGGAATAAGATCTCGTGGCGATCTTATGACTCAACATCGAAAGAAAGTCTCGTGCGACTTTCCACACTTTGGAAAGGAATAAGATCTCGTGGCGATCTATGACTCAACATCGAAAGAAAGTCTCGTGCAACTTTCCACACTTTGGAAAGGAATAAGATCTCGTGGCGATCTATGACTCAACATCGAAAGAAAATCTCGTGCGATTTTCCACACTTTGGAAAGGAATAAGATCTCGTGGCGATCTTATGACTCAACATCGAAAGAAAATCTCGTACGATTTTCCACACTTTGGAAAGGAATAAGATCTCGTGGCGATCTTATGACTCAACATCGAAAGAAAATCTCGTGCGATTTTCCACACTTTGGAAAGGAATAAGATCTCGTGGCGATCCTATGACTCAACATCGACTCGACATCGAGGGACGGAAGAAGACATTGTGTCAGACACTCATCAGAGATTGAAGATACCTCTCATCGGCACCGTGGTTGGAAGAGATTTGAAATGTAGTAGCAGATATCAATCGGAATTTGTAAGGACAACTTTTATGTGGGGAAGTATCGTCGTCTTGATTGAGTGGTGATTTGTATTATCTGGCTTATGCTTTGTATGCATGTTTGAATTTTTCTAAGGCGTAATGATCCGCTTTGACGGATATGCTACGCTTTTGAGGATGCAATGTTATATGCAGTGAACATTATATGCAGGATGCCAAATGAAGGCATTGGTGAGGTAAACACCAGGGAGAATCCCCTTAGTGTTAAGGACCATGTGGAGGTGCCAATAGGCATTGGACTTTGATTTGTAAGATGCACTTTTCTTTGACTTGAAGAATGATTTCTGACTTCTCACCATGTGCCACTGCTTGGAGGATTTTCAGCTTAAGGAGATTCCCTTGATCCACCATACTGGGGATGAGAAATCCAGATAAGGAGCCTTGATTAGGGAAGTAGGACAACTCCTAGGAGAAATAAACTCCTATATTTGAGGAATGGAACAAACTTTCGGGAGAAATAGACTCCGTGCTTGGGGAGAGACCAAGGTTCCAGGAGAAATAAACTCTTGTGGTCATGGAGCGACAAAAAACTCAGAATTGTGCCCCAAGCTTCGTGACTTATGGAGGAATTTGCCACAAAGGATCCTTGGAGAGATTTGTCGAATCTCGACGTAACTACCCCAGATTGGTTGAACTTGAGGGAGATTCCTTGACATGATTGCCCCAGATTGATCAAAGCTTGAAGAGATTTATCGACATGATTGCCCCCAGATATGCTGAATTTGAGAGGTCAAACCTCGATTCAATTGCCCCTGATTAGGTACATCTTACTAGAATCCTCAAGCTTTCTTTGTTTTGAAGTCAAACAAACATGGAAACAACTTTACCACACTCAACGGAGTCTTCAAACTCTTCCCCTCGGAGGTAATCAAGGAAAGCCTTAACTTTTCATGCCCAACGGAGTTCTTTGGATAACTTGCCCCTTGATGATCAACATTTGAGATGATTAGCTTTTACTCCTCGGAGTCCTCAAGTCTCTTGTGCTTTGACATGATCAAGTTGCTCACCGATTCTCATCCTCGAAGATTTCCTTGTTGTTTAAGCAGATGTTTTGTATGCAAAAGAATGTTAATTCTAAGAATGATAATTCTAATGCAAAGCCTATGTTAGTCTTGAAGTTTTTAAAACTTTTTATTATTGAAATGAGGTTGCGACCTCTCGTGAATGAAAGATAAAGCAAACATACAATACCAACATGAGTATGAGTCTCGCTTCATTGGGAGTCAGTTAAACGCTATCTCTTAGGAGTGCGCTTTCAAAATAAATCCTACTTCAATTAGGACTTTTAAGGGTTGTAACTTGGCCGGGTTCACGGTTTTTTAAAAACAAAGGATTTTTAGGCTCAAAATTATTTGTACCCACCCCCTTCATGATGTTCTCCATTCCTAGGTTCAATTAACTCGACATGAGTGTTCATTCCTCACAAGGAATTTGGAATTGTTGAGGAATCAATGAGGTTTTTCGGATATGGCAGTCACTCACTTTCTTTTTTGGTGTCCGATCACACAACTTTGTTCTTTTGAGAAGGATTTTTATTTTGTAGTTCTTGTTTTTCGTTTATGCTTTCCCTAACTTTTGCCTGGACGAATTCTCTTGAATTTTATTTCGGAGTCCAGCGGGATGCCCTAACTTTTGCCTAAGTCATTGTTTTCATGTTGTTGACTTAGCGGGCTCTCTTTTTTCTTTTGTTGTTTTTTTTTTTTTTTGAACAAGTCGTGTGATATCGTGTTGCTCTCGATTTGTTTGAAATATTGTGACTGCCTCATTCTCTGATTGATGAGGGATAACCATTGTGGCATCGTCCTCTTTTGACCTCTTGATGGAATAAGGATAATCATTGCTGTTTTGAAATTCCTCAACCTTTTGAAGGATAACCATTATTGTATCCTTATGTGCACCTTTTGGTGAGTTTTGAACACTCGATCAAGTTAAATGAACACTACCCTGCCCCAAGGTTAAAATAAGGGTTTTTTATGATTAGAAAAGAAACTCCTTCTCCAAGGCTCAAAGGGGTTTACGAGGGTCTATCTCCCTTATATCTCCGGTGTTTGGGGATTTGAAACAATGCCTGTACATCCTCAATAGGGTTTTTATTCGAAAACACATGATTAGAGATTTTTCATTTTTATCTTTCATCATTCTCCCTCAGCTTTTTGCCTAAGCAAACAATTAGTAAAGTTGGTATCGCAATGCCAAAAACATTTTATGAGTGAAAACGAATGGATTTCTTCAAGACAAACATAAACAATGTATTATGATTTTCATTCAGAAATTAACAAGTTTTTACATGCTATTGATGCTTAAACACACAAATGAAAAATTACAATGAGAATGCAGTAAGAAACTAAATGAGTGTCGCTGTTGAGGAGACTTGACTCCGTCTGGACTTGTTGAGCTTGAATACTTTCTGCAGTTCCTTCCAAACACTTCAGATTACTTCAAAAGAGAACTCCAACAAAGTCACCCATGAGTTGTAAACTTTTGCCTTGCTTTAGGGATTCGAGCAATGCGAGTGATGCAATGCTCAAGATAAGAGTATGTCTTGCTTATCCCTCGTGCGGGAGCCCCAAACATAGTTGCTAGAATAGTAATCGCCATCATAAGTGGAAAGAATTTGGTACGGTCATCAAACTCAGGAGAGTTACTAACTGAAATTCCAACAAACAGGGAAGTGAATGGGCACAAGGCAATAGAATCACATCTATTTGTTTCTCATATTCTTCTTGTCTCTGTTAACGAGCGAAGGCCACTGAGAAGGAGATCCTGAGAAAAGGCAACTGGTATATGAAGTAGAACCTTGAGAATGAGAAGCATTGTGAAGAACACTCTTGATTATCACATGGAAGAAGATCCTTACGAAGTCACCCAGGAATTCGTGATGCTTTTAGGGATTCGAGCAATGCGAATAATGCAACGCTCAAGATAAGAGTGCGTCTTGCTTATCCCTCGTGCGGGAGCCCCAAGCATATTCATTGAAGAAGTATATGCCATCAAACATGGAGGAACCTTGCGTGGTCATCAAACTTAGAGAAGTTATCTGTTGTAAGGAAAGACCAAAACACCAACTGAAACACCAACCTCCACGGACACAACTGAGCATAAGAAGCTTGAGAATGAGGGATGCTTCTACAAAACATTCTTGATTTCTTTTTTTGGAAAAGATCATGACGAAGTTGCTCGAGAATTTGTGGTGCTTTTATTATTATCATACCAATCAACTCAGACAAGGAAGTAGTCTTCAACAAAATAGTGAATACTGAAGTGAGAATACGGAAATGAAATGATGATTGCCAATGTTGAGGAGCCTTGACTCCATTTGGGCTTATTCTTCTTTTTTTTTTTTTTTTTTTTTTGTGATACTTTCTGGAATGCGGGCATTCACTTATGCATGAACTCTTCGTTTTATGCGCAGGCCATTTGGAGTGAATGATATTACTTTGGAGTCAATGAGATCTTGGACTTTGTGTTTCAAAATATTACAATCCTCAGTTGAATGTCCAGATGTCCCAGAATGGTACTCACACCTTGCATTTAAGTCATAGCCTTGAGGAATTGGTATTGGAGGGGGCTTAAACTCCCTTAGTTGGACCAAAGAATCCTTGAGCAAATGAGAAAGCAGCCGACTATAGGTCATAGGAATTGGGTCAACCCTTCTTGGTGGTCTCCTTGGCATTTGTGGACCCTGCTGATGGCAATGATTCCAGTACCCATTCTGTTCAGGTGTCTTCCTCTTTTGATCTGGCTGTGAAACAAATGGAGACTGATAAGGTGGGAAACCTGGAACCCAAGATGTGAAGGATAGAAAAACACTTAGAAAGGGGGGGTTTGAATAAGTGTAGCTTTAAAAACTTGACAGATAAAAATAAATTGCACAGTTATTTTTATCCTGGTTCGTTGTTAACTAAACTACTCCAGTCCACCCCCGCAGAGATGATTTACCTCAACTGAGGATTTAATCCACTAATCGCACGGATTACAATGGTTCTCCATTTAGTCAGCAACTAAGTCTTCCAGAGTCTTCTGATCACACACTAATCACTCCAGGAACAACTGCTTAGATACCCTCTAAGACTTTTCTAGAGTCTACTGATCCACACGATCACTCTAGTTACAACTGCTTAGATAACCTCTAAGACTTCCTAGAGTATTCTGATCCACACGATCACTCTAGTTCCTTACAACTTAATGTAATCAATTCTAAGAGTATTACAATTGCTTCTTAAAAGCGATAATCACAAACTGTGATATTTCTCTTAACGTTTAAGCTTAATCTCACTAATATATTACAACAGCAATGTAGTGAGCTTTGATGAAGATGAAGATTCTGAGCTTTGAATTTGAACAGAGTTTCAGCAAGTTAATTTGAGTTGTTTTTGTTCAGGATCGTTAACCTTGCTTCTCATCAGAACTTCATATTTATAGGCGTTGGAGAAGATGACCGTTGAGTGCATTTAATGCTTTGCGTGTTCCGTACAGCATCGCATTTAATGTTATACGCTTTTGTCAACTACCTCGAGCCTTGTTCACGCTGTGTCTACTGACGTAGCCTAGAATAGCTTTTAACGTTCCTTTTGTCAGTCAGCGTAGCTTGCCACTTGTACTTTCTTCTGATCTGATGTTTGTGAATACAACGTTTGAATATCATCAGAGTCAAACAGCTTGGTGCATAGCATCTTCTGATCTTCTGACCTTGAAGTGCTTCTGAGCGTGATACCATCAGAACTTCAGTGCTTCTGTTCTCTTGTTCTTCTAATGCTTCCATAGACCCATGTTCTGATTCTGCTTCGACCATCTTCTGATGTCTTGCCAGACCATGTTCTGATGTTGCATGCTGAACCCTTTGAGACAAAGCTTCTGAGCGCTGAATTATGCGTACTCTTTATATATATTTCCTGAAAAGGAAATTGCATTGGATTAGAGTACCATATTATCTTAAGCAAAATTCATATTATTGTTATCATCAAAACTAAGATAATTGATCAGAACAAATCTTGTTCTAACAATCTCCCCCTTTTTGATGATGACAAAAACATATATAAATGATATGAATTTGCGATCAGAAAGAACAGACGGCAAAAGACAAATTACACAGCTATAGCATAAGCATATGAATATGTCTCCCCCTGAGATTAACAATCTCCCCCTGAGATAAATAATCTCCCCCTGAAATAAATACTCGAAGAACTTTAATAAAAGACTTCCCTGATTATTTCGGTAGAGACGATCATATAAGCTTCTGTCTTCAGAGAATTCATAGCTTCTGACTTCTGCTTCCATTGGACAGCTTCAGAACTAGAATTTCTTTAGATCCTTAGAACACTCACAGCTTCTGATTCCTGCTTCCATCTAGGACAGCTTCAGAACTTGAATTTCTTTGATCTTCTGAACATTCACAGCTTCTAATTTCTGCTTCCATTTAGGACAGCTTCAGAACTTGAGTTTTCTGGATCTTTAGAACATTCGCAGCTTCTGATTTCTGCTTCCCTCGGATAGCTTCGGAGCTTTGAATTTCTACCAACATCACTTCATGCTAGATTTGTATCAGAACATTGTTGAATGTACCAGAGCATTATCTGAGCATCTCTACATCCTGAAATGTTACAGAACAAAAACTAAACGACAAAAGTCAGCATGAACGAGTCAGAACATAAAATGTATATTAGAACACATGATATGTATCAGAGCCATATAGGCTAAGATAATGTCTCAGAGCAAATAGAATTTTGTCAGAACAAATAGACAAATATGGATCAAATTCTATCTTCTTTCTTGCTTCTGATTTCTGAAGCTTGACAGCACTCAGCTTGCTTCAGTTTCCATGGTTTTGCTTCTTGTGTTTGCTTTGAAGATTCTCTTCACTTCTTTATACCTGCAAAACACTTAAACCATATAGAACTTGCAGTTCTTGTTAGTGAATGTGTGGGAGCTTTACCCAGCAACTGATAGATTAATCAAATCATTTATCATTTATCTTCTCCCCCTTTTTGTCATAACATCAAAAAGAATATTTTAAAAGATTCAGATGAATAAAACGACAAATAAAATCACTGGAATGTAAAATCAAAGAAACTTTTCATTGATAATCAAAAAGGATTACAAGAAGATGTTTAACAAGCAGATGCAACACGGAAAGAAAACTACTAAGACCAAATCCTAAGATCCTAGCTAAGACAAAGTCTGTGCCAGCATGCCATGAAGGAGTGAAACGCCTCATTGACTGCTTCTTGGACTTCCAGGCGAGGGGTCAGGGAGACTTGGTTCTGATGCAGATCTTCCACAATCTTTATCAGAGACAACATTCTCAGGTATGATATGAATGCAAAAGGATAGAGTGAATAGAGAAAATATGAGAGGGAAGGAGAAGTGTTTGAAGAATATAAAGAAAAACTAAAAGAGAGTAAATGATGAAAAGCATTTAATGTTACGTGACGTGAGGAGAGATAATAATGACAAATGAGGTGACTAGCACAGTTACCTATGGTCGGCGTCCCTTCAACTGCATGCGCGCTTATCAATGAATAGTAACGACAGGTTTACCATCCCGAGATAAAACGTTACAGCTGTTTTGCTTTAAAAGAGGTTCTGAATCAACTTAGACAATGAAACGTTAGTAATAACCGAATCATAATTTCTAAAAGATTTCAATCAGAACTTCTGAAAAAAAAAAAAATAGTCCATTTTCACTTCAGAAGAAACTCATACATGAGAACTTCTCATCTTCTCATTCTGGGCATAAATCCATACTGATGTTTTTCAGAATGAACTTAAACCTATCTTCAGCCAGGGGTTTTGTAAAGATATCAGCCCATTGATGGTCTGTATCAACAAAGTTTAAAGATATAACACCCTTCTGAACATAGTCCCTTATGAAATGATGTTTAATCTCAATATGTTTAGCTTTTGAATGAAGAATAGGATTCTTAGATAAACATATAGCAGAAGTATTATCACAGAATATAGGAATGTTACTCTCAAATATCTGATAATCTTCTAGCTGACTCTTCATCCAGAGCATCTGTGTACTACAACCAGCAGCAGCGACATATTCTGCTTCTGTTGTTGATAGAGCAATAGTTGCTTGCTTCTTGCTATACCAGGAGATCAAATGACTTCCAAGAAATTGGCAACTTCCTGAAGTACTCTTTCTTTCAATTCTGTCTCCAGCATAGTCAGCATCGCAGAATCCTACTAAGTTGTATTCTTTAGATTTTCTGTAAACTAAGCCAACATTAGTAGTACCTTTCAGATACCTTAGAATTCTCTTAACAGCAGTTAAATGAGATTCTCTAGGATCTGATTGGAATCTAGCACACAAACAAACACTGAACAGAATGTCAGGTCTAGAAGCAGTCAGATATAGAAGAGATCCAATCATACCTCTGTATAACTTCTGATCTACCTTCTTACTTACCTCATCCTTACCTAGGATGCATGTTGGATGCATAGGAGTTTTGGCTTCTTTGCAGTCTAGAAGATTAAACTTCTTCAGAAGTTCCTTCACATACTTGGTTTGGTGAACATACGTTCCTTCTGATGTTTGATTTATTTGTATTCCAAGGAAGTACTTGAGTTCTCCCATCATGCTCATTTCAAACTCAGCCTGCATAGACTCAGCAAACTCCTTTCCAAGTGTAGCATTAGATGTTCCAAAAATAATATCATCTACATATATTTGACAAATTAAAATATCCCTTTTAAAGGTTTTACAAAAGAGAGTAGTGTCCACTTTTCCTCTAGTGAAACCATTATCCAGAAGGAAAGAACTTAAGCGTTCATACCAAGCTCTGGGAGCTTGTTTCAATCCATACAATGATTTCTTTTAGTTTAAAAACATGATTAGGAGACATAGAGTCTTCAAAACCAGGAGGTTGATGGACATAAACTTCTTCATCTATATAACCATTTAAGAAGGCACTCTTAACATCCATTTGATAGAGAGTGATGTTATGTTGAGTGGCAAATGAAATTAATAGACGAATAGATTCTAACCTGGCCACTGGTTCAAAGGTTTCTGTATAGTCAATCCCTTCTTGCTGACTATAACCCTGAGCCACCAGTCTGGCTTTGTTCCTTACCACTTCACCTTTCTCACTGAGCTTGTTTCTGAAGACCCATTTTGTGCCGATTATATTGAATCCATCTGGTCTAGGAACAAGATCCCAAACATCATTTCTTGTAAACTGATTTAGTTCTTCTTGCATAGCAATTATCCAGTCTGGATCTTCTAGAGCATGATCAACAGAAGTTGGCTCGATCAAAGATACAAGGCCTAATTGACAATCTGCATTGTTCTTAAGGAATGCTCTTGTTCTGATTGGATCATCCTTCTTTCCAAGAATGACATCTTCTGATTGACCAGAGATGAGTCTGGATGATCTTCTGACAGATGGTTCTTCAGAAATGCTTAGATTCTCCAGAGAAGTTGATACTTGATCTTCAGATTCTTTGCTTCTGAGAAGCTCTGCTTCTGATGCGTTGCTTCTTGGCTCAACAACTTCTAATATATCAATATCACAATCTGCAAAACTATCAAACTGCTTTGGTTTTTCAGAACCAAGCTCATCATCAAACCTGATATTGATTGATTCTTCTACAATCGATGTTTCAGTATTGTATACTCTGTAGCCTTTTGAGCGTTCAGAATATCCAAGAAGGAAACATTTTTGTGCTTTGGAATCAAACTTACCAAGATGATCTTTAGTGTTCAGAATAAAGCATACACATCCAAAAGGATGGAAATATGAAATGTTGGGCTTTCTATTCTTCCACAATTCATAGGGAGTCTTATTTAGAATAGGTCTGATAGAGATTCTATTCTGAATATAGTATGCAGTGTTTATTGCTTCTGCCCAGAAATGCTTAGCCATATTGGTTTCATTGATCATGGTTCTGGCCATTTCTTGTAGAGTCCTATTCTTTCGTTCTACAACTCCATTTTGCTGTGGAGTTCTAGGACAAGAGAAATCATGGGCAATACCATTTTCTTTGAAGAATTCTTCAAAGGATCTGTTCTCAAATTCACCACCATGATCACTTCTGACCTTTATGATTTTACACTCTTTTTCAGATTGAATCTGAATGCAGAAATCAAAGAACACTGAATGAGTCTCATCCTTGTGTTTCAAGAATTTTACCCATGTCCAGCGGCTATAATCATCTACAATGACTAATCCATATTTCTTCCCTCTGACAGATGCTGTTTTGACTGGGCCAAACAGATCAATGTGCAAGAGTTCTAATGGCCTTGAGGTAGAAACAACATTCTTGGACTTGAATGCAGGTTTGGAGAACTTGCCCTTCTGACATGCTTCACAAAGAGCATCTGATTTGAATTTCAGATTAGGGAGTCCTCTGACCAGATTCAGTTTGTTAATCTGAGAAATCTTTCTCAAACTAGCATGACCTAATCTTCTGTGCCAGACCCACTGCTCTTCAGAAACAGACATAAGACAAGTCACCTTCTGACTCATAAGATCTTGCAGATCTGTCTTATAAATGTTGTTCTTCCTCTTGCCTGTAAATAGGATTGAGCCATCCTTCTGATTTACAGCCTTGCAAGACTCTTGATTAAAGATTATATCATAACCATTGTCACTCAATTGACTGATAGATAAGAGGTTATGTGTTAATACTTCTACAAGAAGTACATTAGAAATGGAAGGAGAGTTACCAGACTTTATAGTTCCAGAGCCAATTATCTTGCCCTTCTGATCTCCTCCGAACTTGACTTCTCCTCCAGACTTAAGCACCAGGTCTTGGAACATAGACCTTCTTCCTGTCATGTGTCGTGAGCATCCAGAGTCCAGGTACCATGACATGTTGTGCTTTGTCCTTTTTGCAGTCAAGGATATCTGCAATAGGAATAATCTTATCCTTAGGTACCCACATTTTCTTGGGTCCTTTCTTGTTAGATTTTCTCAAGTTCTGATTGAACTTGGGTTTAACATTGTAAGCAATAGGAGGAACAGCATGATAATTTTTAATGTGAGTTTCATGATATTTTCTAGGTTGTGTCACATGCTTTTTGGTGTGTGCTATGTGAAAACTTTGAGCATGTGAAGTGTGCCTAATATCATGGGAGTGACCATACTTGAACTGATCATACAATGGCTTGTATGTGAATTTCATTTCATCAACAGGTTCAAGTTTGTATGGGGTTTCACCCTCAAAACCAATGCCAACTCTTTTGTTTCCAGACACAGCATATATCATAGAAGCTAGCTGATTTCTGCCAATACTTCTAGATAAGAACTTCCTGAAACTTAAATCATATTCTTTCAAAATATGGTTTAGACTAGGAGTGGATTTTTCTGAATCAGAAGGAGATCCAACATTATTGGATAATTTTAAAAGTTTTTCTTTTAATTCAGAATTCTCCAACTCAAGCTTCTTTGTTTCAAATTCAAATAGCTTTTTCAGCTTTTTGTATTTGAGACTAATCTGAGACTTGAGTTCCAGAAGTTCAGTTAGACCGGAAACTAACTCATCTCTAGTAAGTTCAGAAAATACCTCTTCAGAATCTGATTCTGATGTAGATTCTGATTCGTCATCTTCTGTCGCCATCAGCGCACAGTTAGCCTGCTCATCTTCAGAGTCTGAATCGTCTTCTGACTCATCCCAGGTTGCCATAAGACTTTTCTTCTTATGAAACTTCTTCTTGAGATTTTCCTTCTGAAGTTTTGGACATTCATTCTTGAAGTGTCCAGGCTCATTGCATTCATAGCACATGACCTTCTTCTTGTCAAATCTTCTGTCATCAGAAGATTCTCCACGTTCAAATTTCTTTGAACTTCTGAAGCCTCTGAACTTCCTTTGCTTGGTCTTCCAGAGTTGATTTAGCCTTCTGGAGATCAAAGACAGTTCATCTTCTTCTTCAGATTCTGATTCTTCAGGATCTTCTTCTCTAGCCTGAAAAGCGTTAGTGCATTTCTTGATATTTGATTTTAATGCAATAGACTTACCTTTCTTTTGAGGCTCATTTGCGTCCAGCTCTATTTCATGACTTCTCAAGGCACTGATAAGCTCTTCCAGAGAAACTTCATTCAGATTCTTTGCAATCT
This sequence comes from Vicia villosa, assembly GCF_029867415.1. Lineage (NCBI taxonomy): Eukaryota > Viridiplantae > Streptophyta > Magnoliopsida > Fabales > Fabaceae > Vicia > Vicia villosa. The sequence continues at coordinate 19,425 of NW_026705809.1, read as the reverse complement.
TGAATGCAGTCACCATAGGACCCCATCTTCTGGGTAAGCTTCTGATGATCTTCTTTACGTGATCAGCCTTGGTGTATCCCTTGTCAAGAACTCTCAATCCAGCAGTAAGAGTTTGGAATCTTGAAAACATCTTTTCAATGTCTTCATCATCCTCCATCTTGAAGGCTTCATACTTCTGGATTAAAGCTAGAGCTTTAGTCTCCTTGACTTGAGCATTTCCTTCATGAGTCATTTTCAAGGACTCATATATGTCATAGGCCGTTTCCCTATTAGATATCTTCTCATACTCAGCATGAGAGATAGCATTCAGCAAAACAGTTCTGCATTTATGATGATTCCTGAAAAGCTTCTTCTGATCATCATTCATTTCTTGCCTTGTCAGCTTTACGCCTCTGGCATTTACTGGATGTTTGTAACCATCCATCAGAAGATCCCATAGATCACCATCTAGACCAAGAAAGTAACTTTCCAGTTTATCTTTCCAGTATTCAAAGTTTTCACCATCAAATACCGGCGGTCTAGTATAACCATTGTTACCGTTGTATTGCTCAGCAGAGCCAGATGTAGATGCAGGTGTAGACTTTTCACTTTCATCAACCATCTTTTACTGAAGCGTTTTTCTCTTCCTGAATCTTTTCTAAACACGGTTAAGTGCTTGCACCTTAGAACCGGCGCTCTGATGCCAATTGAAGGATAGAAAAACACTTAGAAAGGGGGGGGGGGGTTTGAATAAGTGTAGCTTTAAAAACTTGACAGATAAAAATAAATTGCACAGTTATTTTTATCCTGGTTCGTTGTTAACTAAACTACTCCAGTCCACCCCCGCAGAGATGATTTACCTCAACTGAGGATTTAATCCACTAATCGCACGGATTACAATGGTTCTCCACTTAGTCAGCAACTAAGTCTTCCAGAGTCTTCTGATCACACACTGATCACTCCAGGAACAACTGCTTAGATACCCTCTAAGACTTTTCTAGAGTCTACTGATCCACACGATCACTCTAGTTACAACTGCTTAGATAACCTCTAAGACTTCCTAGAGTATTCTGATCCACACGATCACTCTAGTTCCTTACAACTTAATGTAATCAATTCTAAGAGTATTAGAATTGCTTCTTAAAAGCGATAATCACAAACTGTGATATTTCTCTTAACGTTTAAGCTTAATCTCACTAATATATTACAACAGCAATGTAGTGAGCTTTGATGAAGATGAAGATTCTGAGCTTTGAATTTGAACAGAGTTTCAGCAAGTTAATTTGAGTTGTTTTTGTTCAGGATCGTTAACCTTGCTTCTCATCAGAACTTCATATTTATAGGCGTTGGAGAAGATGACCGTTGAGTGCATTTAATGCTTTGCGTGTTCCGTACAGCATCGCATTTAATGTTATACGCTTTTGTCAACTACCTCGAGCCTTGTTCACGCTGTGTCTACTGACGTAGCCTAGAATAGCTTTTAACGTTCCTTTTGTCAGTCAGCGTAGCTTGCCACTTGTACTTTCTTCTGATCTGATGTTTGTGAATACAACGTTTGAATATCATCAGAGTCAAACAGCTTGGTGCATAACATCTTCTGATCTTCTGACCTTGAAGTGCTTCTGAGCGTGATACCATCAGAACTTCAGTGCTTCTGTTCTCTTGTTCTTCTGATGCTTCCATAGACCCATGTTCTGATTCTGCTTCGACCATCTTCTGATGTCTTGCCAGACCATGTTCTGATGTTGCATGCTGAACCCTTTGAGACAAAGCTTCTGAGCGCTGAATTATGCGTACTCTTTATATATATTTCCTGAAAAGGAAATTGCATTGGATTAGAGTACCATATTATCTTAAGCAAAATTCATATTATTGTTATCATCAAAACTAAGATAATTGATCAGAACAAATCTTGTTCTAACAAGATGGTGCCTTATGCTTCTGATTTGAAGTAGATCTGACATAGAAGTATGAATCAACCTTTTCCTCCACCGCAGTTGGAACTCCATTTCCTCAAACAAACATACCCTCGGGGGTGAACAAAATCACTTTTGAATCAATGAGATCTTGAATTTGCTGCTTCAGCGCCCTACAATTCTCAATATCATGACCAGGTGCCCCAGAATGGAACTCACATCGAGCATTGGCATCAAAGGTGGGGGGAAGCTTTTCAGGCGTAGCCAATTCTCGTAGCTCAACCAACTGAAGCTCCAACAAACGGGGAAGCAACTGAGCGTAGGGCATCGGGATAGGATTGAGAATTCTCTGAGGTATCTTAGGCTTTTTCCCACACATTTGGCCTCCTTGAAAAACAGATTGGCATGGAGGTAATGGCACATGGAGTTGAGGAGGAACTTCCTGAGGTATTCCATGAGTGGGAAAAGATCCAACTGAAGAGAAGGGATCAACAACTTCTGTTGCAGCAGTAGGAACAACATCACCTTCCTTCCTTAATACCGTCTTCAGAACTTCCATGACCAAGCTCAACTGAGTCTTCAACTGACTATTCTCTTCTTTTAGTGCATCCTGATTATGGACCAAGTCTTGCATCTCCAACATAAGATGACCCATTTGTTCCCTCATCTCATCCATTTCCTCACGGAGTTGTTCCATAGTTGATCTCGGAGCTGTGGCGGTGAGAAGTCAAATCTGTTGTTGATCTTGAAATCTGGATAGAAATGGTCCCATAAGTCTTTGAAAGAACCATGAAATGCATGATAGTATGAATGCATGTTTCATTTATGAGAGATCCTAAAGTCTTTTCTTACACTTTCATCTTTCTTTTTTGGAATCAAAGCTTCTCTTTTGTATAGAATATCTTTTCTTTTCTTTTTCTTTTCTATTTCCTGTTTTTTTTTTGAAATAGACTTTAGGATCTTTCATAAATGAAGTGGATAAAACAATGATGTTATGCAATGCAACAGCATGGGATCAAGGTCCATATAATCTTAGTAACCACTGTACAATCCTCTGAATAACTGATACAGGTCAAACGTCACAGGATCAAAGGTCCGACACCTTTTTGAATACCAGGAAAACCAATAGTCATCAACAGAACAGAATAGTCACCAACGGTACCTGTCATGTATATCCCTCCCCACTCACAGGTGTAGTCTAGGTCAGGGTAGGTCAAAATGGCAACCAGCGTTATCAGTCCTCCTGAGGCACCAATGTTGTTGCATCTACATGCCAACAATGATACCCCATTTGGACCTCGACTGGGCGTGGGTCTCATGATCGCACTAGACAAGACCTGACATCTCATCGGCGTCATGACTATCCACTCTATCCTAGGTGTCCTATGTGTCACTCTGGCCTGGGTATTGGGCCTTTTACCTCATAGAAACAATCCCACCCAACCTGCAAAACAGAACAGAAGACCCCAAGGAACACAGAATATAATCCATATGCATGATGTGCAAACAGAAATAAACATGATATGCAAGCAGAAAAATAAACACGCAAACATATATACAAGGTATAGACATAAAAACAAATAAACACCCAGTAAATAAACAAACAAACACAGGCTAGGATCGACTCGCTAAGGATGGACCAGCAACAGGTCTAGCAACGTCCCCAGCAGAGTCGCCAGTTGTCGCACGCTCGCGAAAAATGAACAGAGTCGCCACCAATATATTTATCCCATAAGGGAAAGGAATATCAGAAAACCTAACAAAGGAAGGAACAGGGTCTTGCGACCAGAGAATCAAGGTACGGGAGTCGGTTACGCGAGGGGAAGGTGTTAGCACCCCTCACGCCCATCGTACTCGATGGTATCCACCTATGTTTGCTTCTATCTAAAGGGTGTGTATCTATGTCTATGTCTAAATGCGAAATGAATGCAAAATGTAGGGAAAATAAAGAATTGTACTCGCACGGGCCTTACCCCGCTGCCTACGTATCCTCTTCAGGAATCAGAGTTACCGTAGCTCGGCTCACGATTTTCTGTTTGTTTTTGTGTTTTTTAGTTGGGCGGAGTTAACGCTCGCGCTCTTGCATAAGGGGACAGCCTAGGATGCAATGGAGCGGAGATAACAATGCCCTTAAGAAAAGAGGGAAGAGAGAGAATTGGTTTGTATCTTTTAAGGGTAATTCCATGATGACGAAGACCCACTACAAGGCTTCGCATCACTTCCTTACTTTGTTTTAAATCTGACCATTTATTAGTGTTTTAAGTGTTTTTGGTTGGTGTTTTTTAAGGGAATTTAATTTGTGACTTAGATCATACCAAAAAAGTTTTGTTTTGCATATTTAGAGAACGCACATCGAGGCCTACACCACAATCGTTTCTCTAAATAACGGTTAAGAAATACATCGAGGCCTCACACCTCAATCATTTCTTTTCCGCTAAGTAAAAGAGATACAAAAAGAAGTTTTTTATGTGAATATTTAGAGAATGCACATCGAGGCCTACGCCACAATCGTTTCTCTAAATAACGGCTAAGAAATACATCGAGGCCTCACACCTCAATCATTTCTTCTCCGCTAAGTAGAAAAGAACATACATCGGGGCCTACGCCCTAATCATTTCTTTCCTACTATGAAATATAGTAACGGTATGATCTTTATCAGTATTTATTAAGTCTTTTAAGAGTTGAAAAGAAAAAGAATGAAAGAAGGGAACTGTTCCTAAATTCTAATCTAAGTTGTTCTAATTCCTATTTATGTACAAAAGGAATCTAAAACAGGCCAAAAATATGGCCAAAGTCAAGCAATAAAACCACACAAGCATCATACAAAAAAACATGGAACTAGCGCAAAAGCAATTCAAGCATCAATGCAAAATTAAACTAGAAAACTACTATTTTTTTATGACCTTTTTATGAAGGAAATTAAATGCCAAAATTAGCCTAAAAAATCAACTATTTTTATGAGAAAATTCCAAGACTAAAATTAATCCTAAAATCACCTAAATCTACCTAGAAAAAACATGATTTTATTGTCTCTTTTATTATCAAAAAAAAGATGTAGTAAAACTAATTAAAAAAACCTAAAGTCTAGCATGAAAATAATATGGATCCAGGGGGTGTGAAATTAGAAACGGTGGTGATTAGCAAATGGGCATAGGGCCCAAACAGGAAGGCCCAAGGGCGTTTTTTGTTACAGATTCCATGAAGGGCCAAAAATGGCGCATCATTGGGCCTTAGGGGGTGAAATGGTGAAAATCGGCCCAAGCTATTGTTCATTGTTTTCAGATTTATTCCTTTGAATTTTAATTAGTACTAATTATCATGGTTAAACCTAATACATCCATTAATCCTAACTAAACTCAATTATCCCTAATTAAATCTAGTTAGTACTAATGTTAATAAAAAAACACGTGAAAGAGGAAATTAGGGTTAGTTATCAGACTCTTCAGCTTTCTATCTCATCCTTACTCTCGCGTCCCTCTTCTCTCTCGTTCTTACGGCGCCAGAACTATCGTTCGTCGCCGCCATTGCTAACAATACCACCGTGAAATCTTTCCGGCTACCGTCTCATTGAATCCCTCTCCTCAAACCTCCTTCCATCCCTTCCCGATTTCCCTCTTATCCCTTTGAATCTAACTCACAAATTGTAAACCCTAGGTTGAAGAAAAATGGAATCAAATGATTACGAGGAAGTTTGATGGATCGGGACCTTAGGGCTAACAATCGAAGAAGGCTAATCTATCAGACAACAACAAAGAAACTGAAGAGAGGTCAAGGAATCATTTACCTACCGGAGTAGCTCCGGTGGCCTCTTCGACGACACTAATTTGGCGAGGAAGACTTCAAGCCAGGTATCATTGTTATTCCTCTTTTTCTCTCACTATCTTCTTTTCTTCTTCTTGTATGAACATTTTCCTCTTCTTCTTCCACTTCTTTTCTTTGAATTTTCGGGAGTCTTCTGTGTATTGCCTTTGTTGATTTTTGCGCTGAGAGGGGAATTGAGGAGAGTTACGTAGTGTGAGTTGAATTGAAGGAGTGTGCTATTGAGATATGGAGTTATGGATGAAGGTTCAGCTCAGTTGTTAGAGCTTCAGAGGTTGAAACTCTAGCAACAATGGTGATTTGAGCGTATAGTGAAGGCGAAGTGGAAAGCGTTGATGGAGGAGGGAGAGGGATTGCAGAGAATTGTGAGAGAGTGGTGGTTATGGAGTAGTGTGTTGAAGTGTGAAGATGGATAATGAGTGTGTGTGGAGAATGATGAATGGTTCTGGAAGCAGAGTGATGAAGAGCAAAAATGATGGAGTGAAAAAATGGTCGAACCTTGAATTGTGGAGGGAAGTTCTGTTATATAGAGGTTTGGAGGCTGAAGAGTTAGTTAGAGGGAGGAGATTCTGAGCCCTTAGATTTGGATTTCCTGTTGGTGAATGGAGGGTGAGGATTGAATCGGTTATGGAGGTTGGGGAGTTGGTTATGAATCTGTTAGGAGTGTTTCAAAATTAGTTATAGGAGTTATTGAATACTAGGCTGTTAGAGTTTGGGAAATTCTGTTATGGGTTAGTTTTGGTAGTTATGTGAGGTTAAGTAAGTGTTAGTTAACTCCGGCTAAAACTGTTTTTGGTGAATGTATGGTATGCTTTTGGTTATGTACAGAGTTGCTGCCTATTGCTGGGCATAGAATGATCCTTGTGTCAATGAATATGTAGGCTACTCGAAGGATGTTTGAATGAAGCTGGATGATGGCGCCGTTTTGAAAATGTATTGATTTTTTGGCTGATTTCCATGTGTCTTATGCTGCAGGTTCATGAGGCTGATGTTGGTTTGTTTTTCTGGATGAAGAATAACAATAGCAGGGACTGGTTTCGTGTGGAGGATTTTTGAGTTTTTTGTGATGTTTCAGTTCACTGCTTTATGTAGTTTTCTGTTAATAGGCTAGTTGTCTATTGTGAAGTGTTATGTTGGTTAGAGATTAGTTATAGGGCTATGGCTAGTAATCGGTTAGATGCTGTTATGTAAACTGAGCTGTTAGTTAGGAACCTTTTATGAATCTCTCTGCCTTTTCTGTTTGTGAACGTGTATGGATGTTGGTGCGGTACTGTTAGCAGAATTTTGTTGGGTTCTGTTTTGATTTTAGTGTGTAAGTGTGGGTTTTGAATTGATGATGTGTATGGCTTGACTTCTCCTCTCACTTTCCTGTTCTGCTGAGTTTGTAACTTTGAATATTAGCGTGTATTTGAATTTTCTTTTGTCTGTACCCTTTTTATCATGCTAACTTCACTGATGGTGTTATACTCTGGCACTGTTGCAGGGATTATGTTCGGGCAGCAGATCTGTTCGTCGGTCATGGCTTTTATGGGACTGGAGTAGCCGGTACAAAGTAAGAATGTCACATGACTCAAGCCAACTCGAGTGGCTGCCTAGGGACCAAAGTGTAGAACAAGGGCCAAACTGTTTTCCTTTTTGTCGTTTATTAGAAACTTGGACCGGAATTTTGATTTGTAATTAGATGAACCTGAGTTTGGTTGTCTCGCTCTTGTTATGGATGGTGACTTCTTGAGTTCCTGTATTGAATCGTAACTCCCTTGTCTGTGGTTTTCCAAGTGCTGTTCCAAGTATATGTGAAACTTGTGGTATGAAATGTGTTTTTGACTTGGAATGTAATGACTTGGGATTGGTTTTGTATATTATGTAACAGGGATTAAACTTGTATGACACAGTAATGTGAGTGTAACACTTTGGTTTGAAATATCATTATAAGGGCTTGGATCCTTTTCTTGTAACGTGGCTTATGGAGCACAGTACTAGTTCCTTTCCAGTAATGAGACAATTCCCTCCAGTTTGTGCGCTTGAAATTTGAATTATTTCCTGAATGGAACCCTTGGATCCACATGCCCCAATCAATGACCCCATAGCCAACCGTGAAAACCAGAGTCATATGGTATGTTTCATCAAATGTTTCTCATTTCACCCACTCCGAGTAAACTCCATGTTCGACTCCAATCATTGTCCAAATCTCATAATATGACTTGCCACACGATTTAATAATCACGAATCAGAGCTCGAATAATGAATGAAAACCCAAAAATATGAGATGATCCACATCGTAATCATAGCAAGCTCTGAAATCCATTGGTAGCCATAAACACGCGTTTGGATCTGCGCATAACACTTAGAAGCCCTAAACAGTTTGGATCGTCGTGCAGGTAGTTAAAGAATATGGATGAAGAAATAGCCCTTATACTCTGACGAGGGAGAACTTCATAACACTAATGCTTCGAGACCTTAATTCCCTATCTCACGGCTTCAAGGAGCACCAGAGAAATCAGGCTTCTTTGATATGTACAAACCTCTAAACCAATGTTAGACACAAGCTTACATGGTCAATGATCCCTTTTGAGCCAGGGTGCCTTATTGAATGGATGCATGATATGTTAGATGACCTAATGAAAGGTATGTACATGAATGCACAGCTTAAGCCAGATAAAAGTATAAGGGTAGGACAAATTTGGGGTATGACAGTTATACATAGGGAAGTGTTTAAACACCCTACATATCTGTAGTACTCTACAGGAACCTTCTCTGTGTCATTGTGATTGTGTTTGCTGCTAATGATTGGGAAAGTTTCTCCTTTGTGTTAGGAGAGAGAATTGAATTGATTTGAAAAGACAGACAGACAGACTGACTGACTATTTTTAGTATTTTATTAGCTCGCTGAGATTCCTTGTGAACCTCATGCCTACATATCCCTAGTGGAAGTCAAAGCTTAATGTAGTTCGGGGAACTAACTAGGGAAATTAAATATTTTTTTGGTGCCTTGCTTAAAGCTCAAGGTTAACGCTTGGAATTAAATCTCTGTTTACAGTAAAGAGACATGAAATCATCTTTACAGAGAGGTATTAGTACTATTCTACCACAAACATTTAAAGGAGTGACAGAATAACTGAATTCATTTCATTCAAGAGGGGGACCTTACTTGTGTATGTGCAAGTATACCAGTCAAATGCCTCTTAAATGAAAGAAAGATGCTCATCCAAATTAGGGAAAGTTACCACATGTCTGGGTTTTACTGCCAGCTCATGCCTTTCAAAATCCTAAATGGGAGACTTGATTAAAATTGAAATTTGAAATGGAAATGTTTGTTTGTTTGAATGTGGTAGAGTAGTAAAAATATCTCTCTATAGAGATAAGCTATGTCTATCTACTGTATAAAAGATTTGACTTTAGCTGGCTTGTATGAGGCCCAAGCTTGAGGCTTTTTGATTGATTAATTAATTATTATTGACTCTGGGAGATGACTCCATTGGGGATTAATTACAGGGTATTTTTGTGTTCTGTACAAAGCCCAGAATTGAGGCTGACTCTACTGAGGGAGACTCTATTTATGTGCCTTGTACAAAGCCCAAGGTTGTGGCTGATTGCTGAGGATAATTGAATGAATGACTCTATTTTATGTGCCTTGTACAAAGCCCAAGGTTGTGGCTGACTCTAGCTAGGGAAAACATTATATTCTGCCTTGTACAAAGCCCAAGGTTGTGGCAGACTCTTAAATAAACTGAGTATGGATGACTCTATGGGGAAAAGATCCTAGGTGTTAGGAATCTTTGACACATGAAAGTATGGTTTATCTGTCTTGTACAAAGCCCAAGGTTGTGGCTACTGAATGATGAAGAACTCACTGGGGAAACTCTATTATCTGCCTTGTACAATGCCCAAGGTTGAGGCTGACTCTTGACAGGGGAGTTTTTTTGTTTGGATGCCTTGTATGAAGTCCAAGGTTGAGGCTAACTGTTTTTGTTGGTTTTGACTCTATTGAGAAGATTTTATTTATTAAAAGACTGTTTTTTCTTTGGAAGCTAACCCTTTTCAGGGATTTTGACTCAGCTGGTGAATTTGTCTGTTAAAAGACTGACTTTATCATGTTTTTTGGAGGCTGACCCTTTCCAGGGGTTTTGACTCTTTTGGGGAAATTATCTCCTAAGAGAAATGAATCTTTATTTTTTGACATTTTTATTAATTGACTTTGGAGGCTAACCCTTTCCAGGGGTTTTACTGAAAATGAAAGAATGTGTGGAAGCTAACCCTTTCCAGGGAATTTATGACTGAAATGGATGGCAGAAAGATTATCTAATGGAGACTTCTTGTTTAAAGCCCAAGATGAAGGCTGACACATGCTGAGGAGAAAATAAACATAGATCCTAGACTCTGCTAAGGAAGATTGATGAAGATAAGGGTGACAGAGACTGTCCATGTCTCTCATTCCAAAAGGTGTACTCAATGCAAAATTGAGACAAACTTAGCTTGTTTAAAGTCTAGTTTAAATTGGAAGAAACTCACCAGGGTAGGCTAAAAGGTGACTAAAGACCTGTTCCTATGTTTATAAGAAACCTGATGGGTCCTTGTATACAAGCTCAAGAGGAAGCTGGAAATGCTTTTAAGAAGCCTGTGGGTCCTTGTACAAAGCCCAAGAGGAGGCTGATCGAGGGTCCTTGTTATAGCACAAGAGAAAGCTATGTAGTTTTGAACTTATTTTGGCTCTAAGCAAATGGGTAAGAGGTTTCACCGGGAATAATTCCTCTTTGGGTGGATGTGTCCTATTATTTGGATTCTAAGGTTTTTACCAAGATGTTTCACCGGGAATAATTCATCTTGGGGGTTTGAACTACAGATCTCTAATTAGGAAAGAGCCTTCACCGGGAAGACATTCTCAATCCTAGGTCATATTCCTATAATATATATATATATATATATATATATATATATATATATATATATATATATAGTTTAACTGTCCTAGGGTTTATACTCAAACGTAGTTCTAAACTAATATATGCACAGTTTATATTTGACAGTAATTTAAATAAAGACTGTAAATTGAAATCTTGTAAAGCCTAACCTGGATGGAGTGGAGGCCTTTGGAGAAGTACGTACAGAGCCTCAACAGTAATTGGTGGATAACAGTTGAATATATATATGATAAACAGTTAAGGGTTTTTGAAAACAGAAGAAGTGAAGATGGACAAAGGTCACATAGGTATCTGAAGAGTTTCACCGGGAATAATGCCCTTCAAATACCAGAAGAATGTTTTGAAAACAGAAAGAAGATTTTGAAAATACAGTTTTGAAAACAAGCTAAGAAGAGAAGGTTTTTGGGACTTACACTCTATTAGAGGCCCAGTACTTTACAGTACTGGTGTAAAAGCAATTTAAAAAAATGATTTGGAATGATACAAGGTTTTGTTGTTTGAAAACCTTAATCATTTGATTTATTCGGAGATTGAAAACAGTTTTGAAATTTGACAAAAAGTCAACTTAATTAAGGTAAAGATGAAGATCTATGCCTAATTAAGACCTAAACAATTAGGGTTTTATCATAAACTTTATTTACAACATGATTAGGTTAAAACAAAGTGAATGTATATATTTAAAGTTTTTTAATAAAGCACTTAAAACATATTATTTTAAACCTAATAAAAATATATGAAATAAATAATATTTTTATGATTTTTTGATTATTCACAAAATAGATGTATTAAATGACAAGTGTGTGAAAAATGAAGTGAAAATAAATTAGTTTGATAGGTTAATTAATTGTGTGAAGTTGTGAGAAAATTGAAGGAAATAAGTGATAAAAAATAATGTTTTGTCACCTAGAGGGATTGAACTCACGCCCTCCAAGTCACTAACCCAAAATAACACCACTGGGCCAACGCGCGCTTGGTGTTATTGTCACACATCCAGTTCATTATATTTTCAAACAAGTGGTTAATCATGGAAAAATAAAAGAAACAAAAAGTCTGGGGCGAGGGGGATTCGAACCCCAGACTTGAGGCATGAGGAGACTAAGAGCGCATGTGTGGCCACTGGGGCAAGTTATTCAGTCGTTTTTAAAACACCTATCATTAAATATAAAATAAACTCTACCCTGAGGTTTGAAATTTGCGCGCCACCACCATTGTCATCTTCTTCCTCAAGCTCCAACAATTTGAATTTCTGAACTCTCTCAATTCTCAACCATTTGCAACGATATAAAGACCAAACTTGCTCTAAATTCACTCACGATTCTAGATATGTAACTATTATGAATTTATATTAACTATATCTACTGAATTATCTAAAATACGTGAAGAATCCTAAAATTTGGAATTCAAATTAAATGACTATACTGAAGCATAAATGACTGATGATAGAGGGTTTTTAATCCTCTTATGATGCTGAATAGAATGGTGTTGAGTTTTAGCCAGAAAGATACACGAATTAGAGGGATGGAGTTGAGAAGCTTACCTCTGAAAATGAAGGTCGTGAGGATGTTAGAGAGCACCTGGGCTTGAATGAATGATCTCAATAGCTTCCTTGAGACTCAATGATGCTAACTGAATGCTTATTGGAGCTTGAATCCTTCTGAATTGCTCTATGGACCTCCCTCGATTTCAGCTTCAAGTGGACATGGAGGGTGATGATTCTCGAGTTACAGATGAGCTGCAGCCACCTGGTTAGCTTCACTATGACCTGAGGAGTGTGTCTGGATGATTGGCTTGGCTTGAAAACTCCTGAATTACTCCATGGTCCTCCAACTGCAAGTGCTCCAAATGAGAGGTGAAGGTGATGATTCTCCACGCCCAGAAGTGTTCCAGAGGTTTGGATCACTCCCAAATGCCTCCCTCAATGTGTTTGAATACTTATTTTCAAAGAGAGAGCTTTGGTTTGAAGAATCCGAGTCTTCTTGCCAAAGGACCTTTGAAAAAACTAAGTATGAAGAAAGAAAAGAGAAAGCAAGAATTCTGTTGCTTTGGTGTGTTTTTTGAATGAGAATGAGGCCTCTATTTATAGGCAATTGGTTCAGTACTGATTGAGAGAGTGAGCTTGCTTAGTGGGAGAGTTTTGGTTTCTTAGCCATGAAGAAATTCAAAGAATATCCCAAGTGCAATGATGAGAATTTTGATTCCATTTGATCAATCCTCTAGCCCTCGATTTTGCTTGATCTTAGGGGACAATTCTGAGCCAGAAATAAGCTCTAATTGGTTGGTGAGAAGATTCCTTGGGTGATTCATCAATTTGCCATAAATTCACAAATGTAATCATTACATAATCACATGTTCTTGTTTTTAGAATCTTCTTCAATTATTATGGCATGGTGAAAATGAATGCATGGCATTGTTTCAGATATGTTATGGGTCATGTAGCATCCATAATTGAGGTCATGTGCACAAAATTTCAAAGTTCAAAAATGATGCATGACCTATAATTTTACTTCATGAGGCCAACTTTGAACAAGCATAACTCTTAGCTCAAATTGAATTTGGAGAAGGTTGAACACAATTTGGAAAGCCCTAAACATCTACTTCAAATCATTAGTTTATGTCTTCTTCAGAATCATTTGGGAAATTTGTGAAAAATGAGCCCAAAGTTGGATGAAAACTAGGTTAAAACACTTAGAAAATTTTCTAAGTGTTTATGACCTAAAACTTCAAAATTTTCAAAACCCTTAAATGGTTGATCTTTTGAAAAAAGTTCTTATGTGAGATGTTGTTTTATTTTGCAAGATCTACAACTTTCATGTTGGAAGTTTTTTGAGTTGTGTAGGTGAAATTTTGAGTTCTCACCATGCCCTCAAAAACCCTAATTCCCGACTTTTTGCTCCATGATGAATTTCTTTGAATTTCTTTGGTCAAATGACTTTGACATCCATATATTGATGATATTGATCTTTGAAAGTCATTTTTTGACAAAAAACCTTAAAAGTCAATGATGATCCCACATAGTTGACTTTTCCTGACAAAGTGAATTTTTGGGCTTTTGTGTAGGAACAAGATCTTTTCCTCAAATGAATGATGTAAATGGATTATATTGAGGTAGTAGAGACTCTTGAATCATGTCTTGAGTTTTGGATTCATGCCCTGATCAAAAAAGTCAACTATCTTGGGGAATTAGGTCAAAAACCCTAATTGTCGACCAGATGAGAATGATGACTGTAGACTTTGAATTGAGGTGTGATGTCCAGTGGATCTTGCCATATGGGTTATTTGAAGATGATTGATGTCTTTGAATGATCCCCTGGGGCTTTTTATGGTTTCCCAAAGGTGATCCCTGATTTTAGTCCTTGATAAGGCTCAAAACCCTAGTCTGTGGATCTGAGTAATTCTGTGTTTAGATGACTGGGTGTCTTAATCAATCATAGGTGAAATAATGAAGCTCTTGAGTCTCATGATTGTGTTAGAGACTAATCCTCCTATTGATTGATCCTTTGCCTGAGTTTTCTTGTCTTTGAACACCCTCGATTGAATGTCAGGTTGCTCTGGGTACTTGCTTTGACTTGATGAAAATCCTGAAGATATGTCATCTCAGGGGGGTCAAAAATTAGGGTATGACAGATGCCCCTATTTAAGTTTCTTTTATCTGGAGGGAGAGAGATTGAGATCTCGATCTCTCCTGCGTAAAAGAGACTTAAATATCAAAGAATGCCCGAATTTTGGGCGCTCCTGAGATGATAAAATCTTTGCATGATTTGATCCCGTTGTCGCACTTGGCGGGGGATGAGGAGACAAACTCCTGTAGAAATACTTGATGTGGATTCTGGAGAATGGATGGCAATGTAGGATGCGCAATCCATCTTCTTTAACTAAGTGTTGATACTTAGAAAAAGGTAAACAACCTCCTCTCGTTCCGGATGTCCAAATCTCGAAACTGGTCTCAGTTGCGTTTGGACAATATCTCAGATAAAGAGAAAAGCTCCAAAGGTTTGTTTCCTCATCAAACTTCTTACCAGCACTTGGAGGTAAGATACCATTTGACGGTAAATAAAGAAACTTCAAAGGTTTGTTTCCTCATCAAACTTCTTACCAGCACTTGGAGGTAAGATACCATTTGACGGTAAATAAAGAAACTTCAAAGGTTTGTTTCCTCATCAAACTTCTTACCAGCACTTGGAGGTAAGATACCATTTGACGGTAAATAAAGAAACTTCAAAGGTCTGTTTCCTCATCAAACTTCTTACCAGCACTTGGAGGTAAGATACCATTTGACGGTAAATAAAGAAACTTCAAAGGTCTGTTTCCTCATCAAACTTCTTACCAGCACTTGGAGGTAAGATACCATTTGACGGTAAATAAAGAAACTTTAAGGGGTTGTTTCCTCATCAAACTTCTCATCAGCACTTGGAGATGAGATACCATTTGATGGTAATAAAGAAACTTTAAGGGGTTGTTTCCTCATCAAACTTCTCATCAGCACTTGGAGATGAGATACCATTTGATGGTAATAAAGAAACTTTAAGGGGTTGTTTCCTCATCAAACTTCTCATCAGCACTTGGAGATGAGATACCATTTGATGGTAATAAAGAAACTTCAACATCTTCCCTTTTTACCTGGCATCTTTGAAAGATTGTCATATGGGCCCGCGCTCTTTTGAGGGGCTAATGAATTTGTTTGAAGGCGGACGAACTGTTTTCGGGGTGAAAACTGCCATTCGTCGACTGGTGCCTGGGGAATCAACAAACTGTTTTCCTAAGAGGAAAACTACCATTTATCGACTCTGTGGGGAACTAAACATCCCTGAAACAGACAAACTGTTTGAAGAAACTGCCATTTGTCGATCTCTTGAGTATTTGGCAGACAAACTGTCTTTTTTTGGGAAAAGACTGTCATTTGCCAATTGCTAGGGGAGCAAACTGTCTTCTACTGGGAGAGACTGCCATTTGTTGACCCTGTCATGAAAGAAAGTGAGCAAACTGTCTTCTGCTGAAAGAGACTGCCATTTGCTGACTTTGTCATGATAGAAAGTGAGCAAACTGTCTTCTGCTGAAAGAGACTGCCATTTGCTGACTTTGTTGGGGAATCTGAACTATCTTCTGGACGAAGACTATCATTCACTGACTCCGCTGGGGATCGTGAACTATCTTCCTGGATGAAGACTACCATTCACTGACTCCGCTGGGGAATTATTTGTCGATCTGCTGGGAGATTCTGAATTATTTTCTTTGATGAAGAGTGGCACTTCTTGACCTTGCTGGGGAAATACCAAACCTCTAGGGAATTCCAAAATGTGAAGCAGACTATCTTATCTGAAGAAGACTGTCGAATGTCGCTCTATAGGAGAATCTCGACTGAGGAATTCCAAAAATGAACAAACTATCTCTTTGAGGGAGACTACCATTTGTTGACTTGCTTGAGGAGATCCTTGTGTATGAACTGTTGTTTCGAAGGAAAAAGTTTCTCCGGAACTTGCAGGGGAAACTTGAGTTCATGCCTCTATGACTCAGGCATTCACAGGATCAAAGCCTGACTCGACTATGCAGTTATGATGTAATGTATGCATGAATATTATGATAATGATAAAATGTAAAGTGAATGTGAATGGAATTGTCGCAGATGTAAAATCCTATGATACGACTTGAATTCTTGTGGATCAGAAGAGGTCCTCTTCTTGTAGTTCGAACTCTGTTGGGAATACCTGGTTATCAGTTGTCTGCTGTCCGAAGTGAGTAATACGAATTGAAGTGAAGATCCGTCATCGGGAGATGTTCGCAAAGCGACCTCATGGGGAAATATTGGTTCCCGGAGTCTCAACCGTTCTCGGAGCAACTGTTTGCATTCTTCCTATTGTTTGTAAACCTTAGAAAGAAATTTCACCTTTATTTTTGCAAGTAAAATTCATTTTATTTTATGAAAACATTTGTTTCAAGAAAATGACTGTTTAAACTTAAAATGCATTTCAAGAAACTGAATAAGACTAGATTGCAAAGGAAAAGCACAAGGCTCAAATTATTATATATGGAATGGTAATCAGCCAAATGCTTGATTCCATGGAGTATTTACAAAGTTGGAAATTGGTAATTTTCGGGAAAAGGGCTACGATGAAACGTGACAACCGTTATCTTTCCCTTCCACTCCGAGTTGCGCTGTATTCGTGCTTCGTAGAAGATGACCTACTGCTGATGAATACTCCGCTATGGATTTTGAATGATCAAGTTTGTCCTGAACACAGTTACTTGCCATATATCCCTAACTTTTGCGTAAACTACCCCTTTCGGGTTTTAAGTCTACCGGGATTGATTAATGTATATTTTTTTATGTCTCTAATTTTTGCCTGAATCGCCCTTTCGGGTTTTCGATTCACCGAGACGCTCTTTTTTGCCTAAGTCGCTCTTTGCGAGTTTTCAACTTAGCGAGTTGTTCTTTTGATTATTTAGGCGAAGTATTTCTTGACTGCGTCGACGTTCACAGGACGGGTGAATTCTTCTCCATCCATAGTCGTGAGTATTAAGGCTCCTCCTGAGAAAGCTCTCTTGACCACGTAGGGGCCGTCATAATTGGGAGTCCATTTCCCTCTCGAATCTGTGAGAAAAGATTGAATCTTTTTGAGTACAAGGTCGCCTTCTTTGATTGTGCGAGGTCGAACCTTTTTGTCGAAAGCTTTCTTCATTCTTTGTTGATATAGCTGTCTGTGGCATAAAGCTATCATGCGCTTTTCTTCGATTAAGTTCAATTCATCGAATCTGCTTTGACACCACTCGGCTTCTGTTAATTTTGCCTCCATCAAGACTCTCATTGATGGAATCTCAACCTCTATTGGTAGGACTGCCTCCATGCCATATACAAGGGAGAAAGGAGTTGCTCTATTCGAAGTACGTACTGATGTACGATAACCATGAAGAGCATACGGGAGCATTTCATGCCAATCTTTGTAAGTGATGACCATCTTCTGAATGATTTTCTTGATGTTTTTGTTAGCTGCTTCTACAGCTCCATTCATCTTTGGTTTGTAAGGAGATGAGTTGTGATGTTCGATCTTGAATTCTTCACAAAGCTCCTTCATCATTTTGTTATTCAAATTTGACCCATTGTTAGTGATTATCTTGCTAGGAATGCCGTAGCGACATATGATGTGATTCTTGATAAACCTGACGACAACTTGTCTTGTAACATTTGCATATGAAGCTGTTTCAACCCATTTGGTGAAATAGTCTATAGCTACCAAGATGAAGCGATGTCCGTTGGACGCTTTTGGCTCGATCATTCCAATCATGTCGATTCCCCACATGGAGAAAGGCCAAGGGGAAGAGAGTATGTTGAGAAGAGATGGTGGCACATGAATTCTATCGGCGTAGATCTGGCATTTGTGACACCTCTTTGCGTATTGGTAGCAATCTGACTCCATTGTCAGCCAATAATATCCTGCTCTCAGTATTTTCCTTGTCATGGTATGTCCATTGGTGTGAGTACAAAAGGAACCTTCATGTATTTCTCTCATGAGTATTTCTGCTTCTTTTCTATCAACGCATCTGAGCAGAACCATGTCGAAGTTTCTCTTGTACAGAACATCTTCATTCAAGAAGAATCTACAAGCTAACTTTCTCAAAGTCTTTCTATCTTTCTTTGATGCCCCAAGAGGGTACTCTTGCTTTTGAAGAAAATTCTTGATGTCGTGATACCACGGTTTGTCGTCGATGATTGCTTCTACTGTGAAAACATGAGCGGGCCTATCCAAGCGCATAACATCGATCCGAGGAATGTCATTCCAATGATTTATCCTAATCATGGAAGAGAGTGTGGCTAATGCATCAGCCAAGTTGTTTTCTTCACGAGGAATGTAATGAAAATCTACCCTGTCGAAGAATGGTAATAATCTTCTCGCGTAGTCTTTGTAAGGAATTAGCCCTGGTTGGCGTGTTTCCCATTCTCCTTTGATTTGATTGATGACCAAAGCAGAATCTCCGTATACATCCAAGTGTTTGATTCTTAGATCCATGGCTTCTTCGAGACCCATGATGCAAGCTTCATATTCGGCCTCATTGTTTGTGCATTTGAAAGTTAATCTGGCAGTAAATGGAATATGGGTACCCTGAGGTGTAACAATGATTGCCCCAATTCCTCGTCCATAAGCATTAACAGCTCCGTCAAAGATTAAGCCCCACTGGGATCCTATCTCAGGTCCTTCGTCTGGTAGTGGCTCGTCGTAATCTTTCATCTTGAGGTACATGACGTCCTCGTCCGGAAAGTCGAAACTGGTTGATTCATGACCATTGAGTGGGTGGTGAGCCAGGTGCTCAGCTAGAATGCTTCCTTTCACGGCTTTCTGTGCGTGATACTCAATGTCATATTCTGATAACAACATCTGCCAACGGGCAATTCTCCCGGTTAAAGCAGGCTTCTCAAAGATGTACTTGATCGGATCCATATGAGAGATCAAACAAGTAGTATGTCGAATCATGTACTGGCGGAGACGTTTGGCAGCCCAGGCCAAAGCACAACACGTCTTCTCGAGCATGGAGTAGCGGGATTCACAGTCAGTGAATTTCTTGCTTAGGTAGTAAATGGCATGCTCTTTTCTTCTTGTCTCGTCTTGCTGTCCAAGGACACAACCCATGGAGTCTTCTAAGACGGTTAAGTACATTATCAAAGGTCTTCCTTCCACTGGAGGAGACGGGATGGGTGGTTCGAGCAGATATTCCTTAATGCTGTCGAACGCTTTCTGACAATCGTCTGTCCAGACGCAACTCTGATTTTTCCGTAGGAGTTTGAAAATAGGAGCACAAGTTGC